>NC_057719.1:26527412-26603159 GCF_004010195.1 Chiloscyllium plagiosum
CCGCTTGGCACACCAGCCTCATTCCTGAAGAAAGGCTTATGCCCGAAACGTCGATTCTCCTGCTTCTCGGATGCTGCCTGGCCTGCTGCGCTTTTCCAGCACCATACTTTTCAACTCTGGGCTCCAGCATCTGCAATCCTCACTTTCTCCTATTAGTGAAAAAGACAAATTTTATCAAAGCTTTTCATCTTGCATTTGCCAGGGCAATTTGTAAGAAATACTAAAGTAAAGGGAAAACAACAGTTACACCGTATGAGAGAAGATTGCTGATTGGTTGGCAAGTAAACTCTGATTGGTCGAGGCATTACCATGGAGAATACACCACTTAATGATGACAGGCAAACTAATTGATAACCTTTATTTAAATTTTGAACTGGACAGGTTCAGTAGTTAATGAATTGCTCTGAAAAATGAACCAGAGAATAGCTGTTATCCAGAGCCTGGGACAGGACAGTATATCAGGGTTCGTGAACTGGAGTTCTGAGATTGAACTTGCATGTACCGAGAAGATTCATATAGCAACAAACAAGGCTATCTTGTTTGCAGACAGAAAGAACATGTACACACATTACACCTGTTTTAATGCCACTAAATAGGTGACGGGCATTCTTGTGATATCACCTTATCGAATCAGTGTTAACCTTTCTGGTTTAAAATTTAAACAAATATTTGCAGTTAACTGTCAGTCATCATGAACTGGTGCATTTGCCACTGATAACTCCTCCACCAATTAAAGTCCACTTGTCAACCAATCAGTGTTTACCTCTCATACAGTACAAATATTGTTTCCCCTGTGATATTTCTTGTGAATTCATGAGTGTAAGATGAAATCATTTAAAAAAACGTGTCTGTTTTCAGCAATACTCAAATTCTATATTACCAAAACACACTCTGGCATGTTCACTTTACTTTTCTGTACAGTGCTGTTGGGAACTTTGACAGATTATTCCAAGTATGCCAAAGTTTTGCCTCATCTGCTACTGTGACTTATGGATGTTATCAATAGCATTTACTCTTGTGGCACAGTGTAAGAATATGGGATAAGCCATTCAGGATTGAGATGAGGAAGAATTTCTTCACTCAGAGAATTGTGAACCTGTGGAATTCACTACCACAGGAAGCTGTTGGGGCCAGTTCATTGGATATATTCAAGAGGGCCTTTGATTCTAAAGAGATCAAAGGGTATGACGAGAGAGGACAGGAATGTGATACTGACGTTGCATTATTAGCTATGATCATATTGAATAGTGGTGCAGGCTCGAAGGGCCGAATGGTCTATTTCTGTATCTACTTTTTATGTTTCTATTTCTTCTCAGATACCTTAAAACGTAGCAAATTGTGAAGCCTCCTGCACCTACAGGGACATGAAGCAACCTACTTGATCAAGATTCTTCCTGAGCAATTGACTTTTCAGGTGAAGCAGTGATGTGGGACTTGTGTGAGCATGGGTGCTTCTCTATTAGTTAGTCAGATTTGCCTTTGTTTTACCGTACCAAAAAAAGACTGGTCCTTAAATGACCTGCTACTGCAGTTTAAGTAAAGGCAACAAGATTGGAGATCCTGCTTGGCCCTCACAGCACCAAATGGATTGAAATTGGCAACTGAAACTTTGCTGGGAGTAATTATTGATCCTAATGTCGAGGGCTTTTAAGAATGTATGTGCTCCCATTTACTCAGTTTCAGTGGCTAGAGTCCCAACAGTGAAAAGTCCATCTCCAAATAATGCTTAAGATAGAATGTATCAAAATGTTGCCGTTTTGCTCAATGCTCTGATTAAAGCTCATTGCCTAGTTTCAAGCAGACAGAATCTGAACATAATTTTACTTAAGACTTCTTGAGCGCATAAGGATATAGATCACATATCACTAAATCCTTTGGGTCTAAAAACTCCCTGAAAATAGTGCTCAACAGATTTATTACTGTATTCTTTACAGTAAAAGTGTTGATACTCGTGTTTAATGAGAAAAGCAGACCTAGCTCAAATTTTCAAGTGGTTCATTCACATGGCTCAGAAATACTATATTTCTAACCGATTACCGAAGGTGGAGGTGAAGGTTCTGATTTGAAAATGCAGTAATTTAAATAGAGTCACAAATCATATGTTTCAAAGTATTTAAAGGCTTTCCTTTCCGAGAATACTACCTCAACACTCTATTAGTTTACACCAAAGTCTCTTTTTATTTTGTATTTTGCAGAATAATTGTACCTTTTGCATGAATACACATCCTGCTGTGGGGAATCATTACATTTGTTATACAATGTGAACTCAAAATGATGACTGTGGGAGTAAAAGTCACATTTTCTCCCAGATGAGCTCCTAAGGCTGTGTAGAAAGCCTTCCACAAAGCTTAAAGACATGGATATAATTCGAAGAGGCAACACTCACAAAATCACATTCAATCACTAATTGAAAATGATGATGACTTACTGACAAAATTTATTCTTAATTCTCCAGAGCCACAATGAAATGCTCCAACAATGTTCCCACTATGATGCCCAAGGGTTTGGAATATCTGCTCAAGGTCGACAATAAATTGCTGTTGGTGGGTGGGGAGGGGAGCCAGTTGTTGTACTTACCAATGATGTAGGAAAAACTATGAAAGCTTTTGTCTAGGCTGTATAAAGAACAAGTCGTTAAATCAACAGGCAGAATGTCAAAAAGTGATCATCTCTGATTTATTAGCTGAGTCACATGTAAATTAGACTGGGATAAGGAAGATTAAAGTGTTGCATTTGAGACCCAAAGACCACAATGTGGGAGAAAGGGGTTCCAATTCATTGAAGTAGTATGGGGTGACAGGAGGGGCTGTACCATTGCAATGGACCTTATCTGAACTATGCTGGGAGCAGGTGTTCCAGCATTCATATAATAAGGTTTTAAACTAAATAAAGAGGGAAAGGAATTGTGTAGCGGAAGATTGAGTGGGCCCCACAACGACATGACAAGACAAGATCAGGTAGCAATAAAGGTTATGGTAGAGTATGGAGGAAGGGACGGTGTTTGCAAACTCTTAGACAGATATGCCTTATGTGATGCTGTTGAGGGGATGGCCTCCCAAGGGAAAGTGACAACAGCCAAGTTTGTGGCACCCTCAGGATTGACTGTGCTGCATAGAAGGGGAGGAAACAGACTGGGAGGGTTTTAATGATCGTGAATTCAACTGGAAGGTGAACTGACAGGTCTTTCTGTGGCAGAAAGCAGGACTCTTGAATGGTATACTGCCTCCCTGGTGCCAGGGTCAGGGATGTCTCAGAACAGCTGGGCTTGGCATCTAAAGGCTGGCAACATTTGTAATAAAACTGATGACTTAGAAGTTCAAGTAAAAGTTTATACATATGACTGATGACCACGACAGATATGCGGCAGCAAGGAAACTAAGACCAGGAGCTCAATATGCAAGGCTAACATTCAGGAAGGACAGTAAGCTGGGAAAATGTAGTGGGGGATGTCTACTAGTTACAAAAGGTATTAATAATGTAGCCATGATGTGGAGGGGCAGGTGTTGGTCTGGGGTGGACAAAGTTAAGAATCAGTTATAGTCCAACAGGTTCATTTGGAAGCGTTAGTTTTCAGAGCTCTGCTCCTTCATCAGGTAACTAGTGGGCCCCACTAGAGTCAAAGATCAGGAAGCAGGGTTCTTTCATCTTATTTTACTGTCTTCATGTAGTTCCAAAGATAAAGGGAAATTAAGATTAAACAATAAGTGCATGAAATAAAGCCTGGGTTACATTGCCCTAAGAAAACCGTCAGTTGTCTACCCTCCTCTACCCATCAACTCTCCTTCTACCACCAATGACACCTATTTTCCAAAGAAGGTCTATATGATTGCTCCAGCAGCCCTCCCTCACCATCACCACCTATGAGTGGACGTCCCAGGCCAAGTGCTCAAGCTCTCTTGCATAGTACCTTCCCTCACCATTGCAACCTGCTGATGGAGGTCGCTCTGTACAATTCCATGCTTGAAACTTGCCGCGCCAGCACACTGACAGTTAAGCAGTTGCATGATTGCAGTTTCAATTACAGGAGAGTCAATGGCCTGGTCATGATTGTAGGGGACTCAATGGCCTAGTGATTTTATCAATAGACTGTTATTCCAGAGACTCAGGTAATGTTCTGGGGATACAAGTTTGAATCCTGCCACAGCAGATGGTAGAATTTGAATTGAATAAATATGTGGAATTAAGAGTCTAATGATGACTATGAATCCATTGTTGCTTGTTGTAAAAACCTACCTGTTTCACTAATGTCCTTGAGGGAAGGAAACTGCCATCCTTGCCTGGTCTGGCCTACATCTGACTCCAGACCCATAACAATGTAATTGACTCTTAAGTGCTCTCTGGGGAAATTAGGAATGGGCAATAAATACTGACCTAGCCAGTGATGCCCCTCATGGATTAAAAAGAAATTGTGAATATTCAAGTTCATATTAATGGCAGCAGATCTTCTTGTGTCATTGACTTGGCCTAAGGGTTAAGGGTTGGGATGATATCAGCATTTGTTTGATAAGACTTTCTTAGCCCCTTAGCTGAATTGGCACCTTTCAAGGGATCCAGGTTCTGTGGTAGTCCACTTACTGTGGGCTTTAGGTTGACCAGGTCTCTAGGAATCATATAATTGATGGTGTGTGTAGCTTCAATTTCCATCTCCAGCCAAGTCCTCCAAGCATTGTTTTCCATGGCCAGAGTAGCTCTCCACACATTGGATACATCCCCTGGATTCACAGCAGCACCAATTAGCTGAAGTTGTCTGAAGTTCTCTGTCGAGAGAGGTGCTAAAGGTATGCTGACACCACACCTATCTGGACCAGGTTTGGATCCCACCTGTACATGTATCAGTGACACTCAGCTGATTCTTAGCCTGCAGGGAATTGGGTTCAGAGTGCTGCCTTTAACTTGGGATATGGCATCAGTCACAGTCCCCGCTATCCAGGAAGGGATGGGTTCCCTCCCATGATCTGTCTTCTACCCCAAGCCATTACATTGCTTTTGCCTGATCTGTAATGGATCTGGAATCAAACCATTGGGTCTTTGTTGCTCTAAACTTGGTGGATATTTGAAAGTAGCTGAGTGGGTGGTTATGAGCGAACACTTCAAATTCTGCACCGATCAGCATTCTCTGGAAAACTTGGAAATAGCTCATCTCAAAAACTAGCAGCTTGAGTTTGATACTGGAGTAATTCTCCATGTTCCTCTCATTCTGCATGTGACTCCAACTGGCATAAGTGATAAACACTCTTTTCTGCCCTCGAACCTGTGACAGCACCACTCCTAGACCAAGGAAACTGGTGTGGTTTCCAGTATAGAAGGGAATTGGAAATGTGGGTGGCCAAGGCCAGGTGACAAGACAGGTTTCTGTTTGAGATTGCAAAAGGAGTCTCCACGTCGGGGCTCAAACTCCCTGCGGATGCTCCGAGAAATATCATATCTCACACAACCTGCAACATTCTTTGATTTCCCATGCATATTGTGAAATGGGGCAGCCAACTGTGTATGGCCTTGCTCAAACGTGTTACAGTAACCTGCTCCAATAAGGAACCCACACAGCTACTTCGCTGTTTGAGGTTGGCACCATCACTCAAATTTTTGCATTGTCAGGAGTAATAGTAAAGTGCTCAATGTAAGGATTCTTTATTCCACTGTTAGCAGGTAATTATAAACATGAAGGCAAATTCACGTTAAACAAGGAAGTATTTATGTCTTATGGTCTTATTTACAGTATGTACATGAAATGAAGTGTATGGGTTATATTGGGCTGAGGAATCCTTTTTTGTCTACTCCTATTCCCATAGACGTCCTTCTGTCAGATACCCTCTTTTCCCACAAGCATCCATTCAACTGCTCCATCTTCCCTCTTTCGTCATCTCCACCTGCTGGTGGAGGTCCTGTCACCGATGTTGTGTACCTCCCTCACCATTGCCATTTGCTGCTGGAGTTGTTTATAGACTACAAAACAACAGTGATAAAATAAAGCACAGAAGTAATCTGAAAAGTTAAGGTGCATTTGAAGGAGAACGTACTGGCACAGATTAACAACTGAACTGGTTAACAGACAGAAAACAGATTGGGAATAACTATCGAATCGAATGGATAAGTTGGAGCGACAATTAGAGGCAATGAGGAATTTACAAGAGCAAGGTGGTGTGTTGGATGGCAGTTATAGGAAGGGAGAAAAGCCACAGATACAGTCAGATTGATGGGTTAACTCCTGGAAAAGTAGGACAGGTAGGTGGGTAGTGCAGGAGTCTCCTGTGGCTATCCACATTTCAAACAATTGCGCTGTTTTAGTAAGTGTAGGAGGTGATGGATTTTCAGGGGAATGTTGCACGAACAGCCAAGTTTCTGATATCAAGACATGCTCTACTGTAATGAGGGTTACATTGGGTTCCAAGCAATCAATTGGGGACTCTCTAGTCAGGGGCACAGACAGATGTTTCTGCAGCCAGCAGCGAAAAGTCAGAATGGTGTGTTGCCTCCTGGATCAAGGATGTCTCAGAGGAGGTGCAGAATATTCTCAAGGAGGAGGGACCAGCAGGAGGTCATTGTACACCTTAGAACCAACAACATAGGAAGGGAAAAGGTTGAAATTCTGAAGGGAGAATACAGAGAGTTAGGCAGGAATTTAAAAAGGAGGCCCTCAAGAGTAATATCTGGATAACTCCCGGTCTACGAGCTAGTGAGGGTAGGAATAGAAGGGTAGAGCAGATGAATGCATGGCTGAGGAGCTGGTGTACGGGAGAAGAATTCACATTTTTGGATAATTGGAATCTATTCTGGGGTAGAAGTGACCTGTACAAGAAGGATAGATTCCACCTGAATTGGAAGGGGACTGATATACTGGCAGGGCGGTTTGCTAGAGTTGCTCAGGAGGATTGAAACTAGTAAGGTGGGGTGTTGGGACCCAGGCAGATAGTGAGGAAAGAGATCAATCTGAGACTGGTACAGGTGAGAAAGGAAGTGAGTCAAACAGGCAGGCAGGGACAAAGCAGGGAGCAAGGTAGAATTGATAAATTAAACGGCATTTATTTCAATGCAAGAGGCCTAACTGGGAAGGCAGATGAACTCAGAGCATGGTTAGGAACATGGGATTGGGATATCATGGCAATTACAGGAATGTGGCTCAGGGATGGACAGGATTGGCAGCTTAATGTTCCAGGATACAAACGCTACAGGAAGGATGGAAAGAGGGACAAGAGAAAAAGGGGAGTGGCATTTTTGATAAGGGATAGCATTACAGCTGTACTGAGGGAGGATATTCCCGAAAATACATCCAGGAAAGTTGTTTGGGTGGAACTGAGAAATAAGAAAGGCATGATTACCTAATTGGGATTGTATTATAGCCCCCTAATAGTGAGCAGGAAGTTGAGAAATAAATTTGTAAGGAGATTTAAGCTATCTGTAAGAATAATAGGGTGGTTATGGTAAGGGATTTTAACTTTCCAAACATAGACTGGGACTGCCAAAGCGTTAGGGGTTTAGATGGAGAGGAATTTGTTAAGTGTGCAAGGAACTTTGCTAAGTCAGTATGTGGATGTACCTACTAGAGAAGGTGCAAAGCTTGATCTACTCTTGGGAAATAAGGCAGCGCAGCTGACTGAGGTGTCAGTGGGCGTGCCCATTGGGCCAGCGACCATAATTCTATTTGTTTTAAAATAGTGATGGAAAAGGATAGACCAGATCTAAAAGTTGAAGATCGAAATTGGAAGAAGGCTAATTTTGACAGTACTGGCAAGAACATTCAAAAGCTGATTGGGGGCCAATGTCCTCAGGTAAAGGGATGGCTGGAAAATGGGAAGCCTTCAGAAATGAGATAATGAGAATCCAGAGACAATATATTCCTGTTAGGGTGAAATGAAAGGCTGGTAAGTGTAGGGAATGCTGGATGACTAGATAAATAGAGGGTTTCAGTAAGAAAAAGAAAGAAATATATGTCAGGTATAGACAGGAGAGATCGAGTGAATCCTTAGAAGAGTATAAAGGCAGTAGGGCTGTATTTAAGAGGGAAATCAGAAAGGCAAAAAAGGGACATTATTTTAGAAAATAGGGTTAAGGAGAATCCAAAGGGTTTTTACAAATACATTAAGGACAAAAGGGTAACTAGGGAGAGAATAGGGCCCCTCAAAGATCAGCAAGGCGGTCTTTGTGTGGAGCCACAGGAGATGGAAAAGATAGTAAACGAGTATTTTGCATCTGTGTTGACTGTGGAGAAGGACATGGAAGATATAGAATGTGGGGAAATAGATGGTGACATTTTGAAAAATTTCCTTATTACAGAGGAGGAAGTGCTAGATGTCTTGAAATGCATAAAGATGGATAAATGCCCAGGACCTGATCAGGTGTACCCTAGAACTCTGTGGGAAGCTAGGGAAGTGATCGCTGGGCCTCTTGATGAGATATTTGTATCATCGATAGTCACAGGTGAGGTGCTGAAAGACAGGAGCTTAGCTAACATGGTACCACTATTTAAGAAAGGTGTTAAGGAAAAGCCAGGGAACTATAGACTTGTGAGCCTGACCTCGGTGGTGAGCAAGTTGTTGGAGGGAATCCTGACGGACAGGATTTACATGTATTTGGAAATGCAAGGACTTATTAGGGATAGTCAACATGGCTTTGTGTGTTGGAAATCATGTCTCACAAGCTTGACTGAGGTTTTTGAAGAAGTAACAAAAGGATTGATGAAGGTAGAGCGGTGGATGTGATCTATATGGACTTCAGTAAGGCTTTCGATAAGGTTCCCCATGGGAGACTCGTTAGCAAGGTTAGATCTCATGGAATACAGGGAGAACAAGCCATTTGGACACAGAACTGGCTCCAAGGTAGAAGACAGAGGGTGGTGGTGGAGGGTTGTTTTTCAGACTGGAGCCTGTGACCAAGGGAGTGCCACAAAGATTAGTGCTGGGTCCACTAGATTAGATTAGATTACATTACAGTATGGAAACAGGCCCTTCGGCCCAACAAGTCCACACCGACCCGCCGAAGCGAAACCCACCCATACCCCTGCATTTACCCCTTACCTAATACTATGGGCAATTTAGTATGGCCAATTCACCTGACCCTGCACATCTTTGGACTGTGGGAGGAAACCGGAGCACCCGGAGGAAACCCACGCAGACACGGGGAGAACGTGCAAACTCCACACAGTCAGTCGCCTGAGGCGGGAATTGAACCCGGTTCTCTGGCGCTGTGAGGCAGCAGTGCTAACCACCGTGCCGGCCACTACTTTTCGTCATTTATATAAATGATTTGGATGTGAACACAAGAGGTGTAGTAAGTTTGCAGATGACACCAAAATTGGAGGTGTAGTGGACAGCTAAGAAGGTTACCTCAGATTAAAGTGGGATCTTGACCAGATGGGCCAATGGACTGAGAGTGGCAGATGGAGTTTAATTTAGATAAATGTGAGGTGCTGCAGTTTGGGAAAGCAAATCTTATCAGGACTTATACTCTTAATGGTAAGGTCCTAGGGAGTGTTGCTGAACAAAGAGACCTTGGAGTGCATGTTCATAGCTCCTTGAAAGTAGAGTTGCAGGTAGATAGGATAGTGAAGGTGTTTGGTATGCTTTCGTTTATTGGTCAGAGTATTGAGTACAGGAGTTGGGAGGTCATGTTGCAGGACATTGTTTAGGCCACTGTTGGAATATTGTGTGCAAGTCTGGTCTCCTTCCTATCAGAAGGATGTTGTGAAATTAGATTGGGATATCTGGTCGGCATGGATGCGTTGAACCGATGGATCTGTTTCTGTGCTGCACATCTCTATTACTCTATGACTCCAAATGGGCCATTTTCAGTTTGGCAGACTGTGAGTCATGGGCTACTGTCAGGATCAGTGATGGGTCCCAGATATTCACAATCTATATCAGTGATTTGGATGTTGGGATTAAATGCAGATGACACAAATCTTCACAGATCTCATCCTCTCATTAAGAAACCATTTTAGTTTGTTTTTCTTACATCCAAACTGAATGACCTTATACTTGTGAATGAGTATTGCTCATCCTCCTTCCAATCTCCTTCTCAACCCTCCAGGACAGACAATGTGTTGTCCCAGTTCACTGCCAACCGGCTTTCCTTTTACTCATATGCGCTGCCTCTTGGAACACAAATATTAAATCCAGCAAGGTGCTCATGTCCTGATGGTATAAGAATGTCAATAGTGATCTTCTTGCCTCATTGGTTGTTGTTTCTTGAATTGTACCCAGATTCAGGCAAATCAATTTCTACACCCATCTTTACTGCATGGTTTGTATTCTGGTCGGGTGTCTTGTTTTGGAGTGTGCTGCATTTAAGTATAAGTCCCTAAACAGGAAATTCAAACTTGCTTGTTAATCTTGTTTCACAGCTCATATTGCTTACAAAACCAGTTATCATCAGTGTGGTGATAATTAGAACAGGTTTATCTGTGAAAGGGCAAGAACCACATAATGGACTGTTTCCACTCCACCCCACCACATTCTGAACATACCACTCATTAAATACATTTCAGAAGTGAATAAAAAGATAAAACAGATAAAACTTGAGAAACTTGATTTCAAGCAACCTTTCTCACTCCAACTCCAACAGACTTTATTTTGCAATATAATTTTGAATAATGTATTGTAATCTTACAGATAATGCAAATTATGTACTTAAAAGGTATAAAGTGATTTAATGCTTTACAAATTGAACTCACTTTTTGAGAAACATAATGCTATTTTGCCCTTAAGGAACTGATGTCTCCTGGTCTTGATTAATGCTACAACTCTACTCATTTGCAGTGATGGACACACCTAAATTGGGTATGCATGGTATGTGCTCGAAAGCCATATTTCCAACTGAGCAAGGTAGAATGTGGATGACGAGTTGTGTAAGAATCATGCTTCATGCCAAAGTTAATTAGAGGTTAAATTATTGTCTTGTGAGTTGTGTTGGTGCCCTTTTCAGCTTTAGTTCCCTTCATTGTATAAGAATACACTGTTTAATCTTAGACAACACAAACAATAGTAGAAAGCATATGCTGGCACAAGACCCAATCAGCAGATATTGTCCAAGCAGATGCTTAATTAGTAGGTTCTACAACTGCTTGCTTTAATATACTCAATGCCCAGAAATCCCCTTTGTACTCCTAGACCTCCAAATTCCTTTCAGCCTTTCTGGAATTTTTGTTTCGTAATATAACTTTCCTCTTCCTCTAAAGTTTCCCCTTGTATCATCTTCCTTTCTCAATTCAGAAGAAACGTCAAAGATTGTTCACACATTTCTGAATGTACTTTAGATCTGGCCACAAAAATGTGAGCCCTGGGTCACTCACCTGTTAATTTTCTCTGCTTGTTTGCACAGTAAGAGCAAGGATAAATGAGAAACATGACATTGCTTAAAGCCTTGACTAATTACAGAACAGTTAGAGTTTGAAGACAAAAAGACTTTTTGTGGCTTAAAAAAAGAGTAAATGTGAACCTATTTATTTTTTAAAAAACTTAGGTTTCATTCCATTAATATCTCAGTACAACCTGTATTACATGAAGTGACACTAAGGCCAGCTGATCAAGCTAATTCCAGATCCAATCCCAATTATTATTTAGATTGCTAGTCTCAGCCAGTGGTAGCTACTTTTAGGTTCATTTGTTCTTATTTAGGATGAAAATCTCCCAAGTTTCAAAGCTTTTTTGTGATCAAGATTCCAGTGTATGATTTGCAGTACTTCTTATTATTAATTCATGGGATGTGAGCATCACCAGTTGGGCCCCATCCTTGTGAAAGGCATATAATGTTCCACTGTGCGGGATACAAATCCTGGATCACTGTAGATTGATCACAGTCATCTGTGAAGCAGAAGTAATTGCAAGTGACCTTAAAAGGTCATTTCACAATGACAATCCAATGTCTGATTGGCTGCTCAAAGACTTAGAAACTGATGTTCTCTCACTTTGAACTTACATATTTGCCAACATGCCCGTGTATGTTACGTTGCCTTTCTTGGTAATATCTTCGAGGAGAAAGTGAGGACTGCAGATGCTGGAGATTAGAGCTGAAAATGTGTTGCTGGAAAAGCGCCTTTCTTAGTAATATATCAGTAATCACTTCCAAAGCAACACATGCAAGCTCCTACTTTATTTGTACAACACGGCTTGTGCTGCATTCATTGGAATAAAGTGCCCATGTCAGAGGTCCATACAGAGGTTGGAGTTCTTGATGTTCAACTGTAAAGAGGACTATGCTAATCTGTTATTTGTGTGTGATGCGAATACTGACAGCCCACATTGCTAAGGACCTTTACTCTTTCCGATACCCCCCACACAGCTTCATTGGAAGCATGACAAATGGAACTATTCACAGCAGGGCTGATCATTACTGTGGCTATGGTGTGATAAAGGTCCAGAGGAATTGAGGAGGAAATGATGCTCCAGTAAGCCTAGGACCAGGAGCTGGTGAATAGCCTGCACATGAAGGGGTCACAGCTGAAATACCCCTCTGGATTTGCAGGAGGCCCAGAGGCCATAGCCCTTGATGTCATTTTCTCCACCAAAGCGAGGGGCATCATCACTACAAACTGACAATGCATTGGGAGACTGTCACAGAACTGTGCCAATGGCTGGAGTGGGACCTGTGACATGAAGGTATGGGTGGCCACTCCTGGTGGCTGTCAAGGTGACAGCTGCATTGAACCTTTATGTACCTGGCTGTTCCAAGATTACACTGGGGACCTGTGTGGGACTTCTCAATCCTCAACCCACAAATGCATCAAGACTGTTACCAATGTATTTTGTACCAGTTCACACCTTTTCATCTCAATATAAATGATTTGGATTGAGCATTAGAGGTATAGATAGTAAGTTTGCAGATGACACCAAACTTGAAGGTGTAGTGGACTGCGGACAAGGTTATCTCAAATTACAATGGGATCTTGACCAGATGGGCCAATGGGCTGAGAAGTGGCAGATGGAGTTTAATTTAGATAAATGTGAGCTGCTGCATTTTGGGAAAGCAACTCTTAGCAGAACTTATCCACTTAATGGTAAGGTCCTGGGTGTGTTGCTGAACAAAGAGAACTTGGAGTGCAGGTTCATAGCTCCTTGAAAGTGGAGTCGCAGGTAGATAGTATAGTGAAGAAGGCATTTGGTATGCTTTGCTTTATTGGTCGGAGTATTGAGTACAGGAGTTGGGAGGTCATGTTGTGGCTGTACAGGACATTGGTTAGGCCACTGTTGGAATATTGCGTGCAATTCTGTTCTCCTTCCTATTGGAAATATGTTGTGAAACTTGAAAGGGTTCAGAAAAGATTTGCAAGGATGTTGCTATGGTTGGAGGATTTGAGCTACAGGGAGAGGTTGAATAGGCTATGGCTGTTTTCCCTGGAGCATCGGAGGCTGAGGAGTGACCTTATGGAGGTTTACAAAATCATGAGGAGTATGAATAGGATAAATTGACAAAGTCTTTTCCCTGGGGTCGGGGAGTCCAGAACTAGAGGGCATAGGTTTAGGGTGAGAGGGAAGAGATTTAAAAGAGACGTAAGGAGCAACTTTTTCACACAGAGGGTGGTGCATGTATGGAATGAGCTGCCAGAGGAAGTGGTGGAGGCTGGTACAATTGCAACATTTAAAAGGCATCTGGATGGATATATGAATAAGAGGGGGTTGGAGAGATAGGGGCCAGGTGCTGGCAGGTGGGACTAGATCGGGTTGGGATATCTGGTCATGGACTGTTTGGACCAAAGGGTATGTTTTCATGCTGTACATCTCTATGACTCTATGACAAGGTCAATGCTGCCATTTGAGCAGTAGGTTTTGCCAACATAGTTGGCCTCTTCCAAGTACAGGGCACAATAGACAGTGCACATGTGGAATTGACAGCCCCATATCATAACATGAAATAAAAAAAGATTCCATTTCATCAATGTACAAGTGATCTGTAATCATTGGTACTACATATTAGAAGTGTGCATCAGATATCCTGGGAGTTGCCGTGATGTCTATATCTTTGAGATCTCCCATGTTGCTGATTCATTTCAACAGCTGGATACCTTACAAGAATAGCTATTGGGAGAAAATGGTTACCCTCTGCAACCATGGCTGATGACTCCAAAATATAACCCTCAACTCAGATCGAGTATAAGTATCATGCAGTGTCGAGAGTGTGTTGCCGGAAAAGCACAGCAGGTCAGGCAGCATCCGAGGAGCAGGAGAATTAATGTCAATTCTCCTGCTCCTTGGATGTTACCTGACCTGCCGTGTTTTTCCAGCAACACACTCTCTACTCTGATCTCCAGCATCCGCAATCCTCACTTTCCTTATAAATATAATGCAGCCTATTCTTCAGCCAGGGCCATAGTGGAGCAAACAGTAGACCTGCTGAAGATTAGGTTCTGAGGCTTGAATGAATCATGGTGGGGGTGGTGGTGGTGAGGAATGGGGTTGGGAATGGGGGGTAGATCCTTGTGGTTAATCCTATACCGAACATGATGCATGAATTTGAGCATGTCTATGCTCTGCACAATGCAAAGAGGGAATGTGATGTGCACTGAAGAGCTGGGAGAGTGGCAGTGGTCTTCCAAGGAGGAAGGTGAGGACACTGAATAGGACAAACAGCATCTTCAGTATGATCAAGCGCTGCAGCATTGGGCACAATAAACCAGACAGAACTTAATTGACAAACACTTCCAATAGATGTGAACTAGTTGCAGTCCCTGTCTGTTTATTTGTTCGTTTTTGTGTTGCTGAATGAAATGAATGTTTTCAACTGAATTAAGACTTTTTAGTATATGACGGTCCCACACTGAAGAATGAGAAGATGTTACAGCTACACTGGGCATTGGAGAAACTGTAGCACATCCTTACAGAGAATGGAATGAGGATAAGGACAGGTAACCTGTGAACATTGGTTCTTATGTAGTGGTCCAGTTATATATGTGAACTTGTATTTGTAAAAAGGTGTCAGCTATCGCACCTATGTATTCTCAGAAGCATTTCTTCTCTGCTTCCCTCTCACTATGTGCACTGTGAAGGACTGGCAGCAATTGATCTGGGCATGACTGAGCTTTAAAAATAGCACTGAGACCAGGAGTCCTGGCAGTAATGATATTTCTATCACTGCTGAGTGAAGATAGTAGGACTGAGGCAACATAGAGGCCTGGTGTACAGTAAATGAGGCAAGCTGATTTGATTCAATTGTTTACTGTCACATGCGCCTAAGTACAGTGAAATGTTTTGTTTATGAGAAGTGCAGGCAGATCATAGTAAGCCAGGACACACAGATCATAGGGTGAAACAAACTTACAGGGATCCAGGTTACAGAGAAATGGAGAATAGCATGCAAGGATATGCAAGAGCCCATGGAGAGAAGTCCTTCATGAAACCCCTCAAAATTGACACTTAGTCAATTTCTGGTAAAACTTTGACCCAACGTAGTTGGAGATTATTGAATAAATCTTGCAGTTTCCAACTTGCAATCAAAGACCTTTTTTTCTTTATTCTTTCATGGGATGTGGACATCTCTGAGAAAGCAAGCTTTGGTTGCTCATCCCTCCTTCAACTAAGTGGCTGTTCAAACTGTGAAGCTTCAACCAAAATATCATGGGTCAGGGGTCACATGTAGACCAGGTTATACAAAGACTTCACATTTCTTTCCCTAAGGGTCACAAGTAAACTAGATTAATCTTTACAACAATCTATGGTTGTTTCATAGCTTCATTACTGAGACTAGCTTTACATTTCAGAGAATTAATTAACTGAAATTGTATCAGTCGCTATGGTTGTATTTAAACACATGTCTCCAGGGGATTAGAATGGTCTTTTGGATCATTGTCCAGTAGTGCATACATCTTCTGCCTCCCCATGAAAATTAAGCTGCTATTTTGTTTTCTTCTTCTTTCAGTATAAGCTGGAATTGTTTCTGGAATTCTGCAGCTGCAGTTCAGGACCCTGCCAAGTAATGTGAGCCTGTCGTCTAAGGGAGCTGTGGGGGAGACTGGAGACATATTGCATTGTGGTGGGCAACAGTGTTGAATGCCTGGCATATTTTGGGATCATTTAACCTTTTAACACTTAATATCAAGCTTCAGTCCTTACTTTGGGTTGGGGGTGGGAATCGCAGAGCCGTGAAAGCTAATGGGCAAGGTGCTGTCCAGGTTAGGAATGTTAACCCACTCTTGTTACACGTGTCCTTAGAATTATTTGCATGCAGTGCATTTTTGTTTAGCACACTGCTTTTCAGGAACACATTAGGCAGTTAGACGGGAACTAGCTAACACTAATCTTTCCTTACTTATCTGAGTTTTGTCTGTTTCAAATAAGGAATATAAAAGAAAGGCTTATAATTCTGGAGCACCTTTCATGACACAAGGTTATCACAACACACCATACATTCTATGAACTATGTTTCAGGTATTTAGGTCAGGACACTGAGGAAATTTCCATTACCCTTTTTATAAATATCACTTTGGGATTGTCCATCTAAAAGGGAAGATGGCACTTTGCATCTGGAGGGTCATTCCTATTGCTGCATTAATAAACATGACTGTCACCTAACTTTAGGGTCTAGATTAGAGTGGTGCTGGAAAAGCACAGCAGGTCAAGCAGCAGCCCCAGGCCTCACTTTCACCTAGTTGATTTTAACCTTATTGCGAATCCTCTTGCAAGGTCATCTAAATTTGTTATGTTTCTGGGAGTAAACAATATTCAGAATTGCTCCAATTAAGATTCCAAGATTGTGCTGGTTTGAAAGAAGGTACTGGGCTGATAAGAAGATCAAACTACTGGCACACTGATCACTCAAGCGTGGAGTGGTCTATTTGGGCTTGGCAGCATCAAGTGTAACTCGGACATGGTGTGCGCATCAGTGATTTCCCTGCACCTCTTCCTCCTCTCCTTAGAGATGTGTTGAGGTTAGCAGAGGCCTTTGGGTCAGATCACCTCTACATAAGGGCATGCTGGGCTCAAAAAAGCTGGCAGTCCCCTTGGCAAAAATAGCAGTGTCATCTGACGGACTGTGAGTACTCCTGAGCGAGAAAGCTCCCAAACTGTTTCTTTGCCTTTTCTCAATGCTCCTCAATGAAACATGATCGCCTGGTAAGAGGATGGTCTGGAAGACGCCTCACTAATTTAGATCTACCCATCAAATGCACTGGTGCTGGGCATGGAGGAGCAGTGGGAAATGATGACCAAAGGTTCTTTTTTCTTGCTTTGTCCCTTTGTTTTCTTTTGGCTGCAATGTTGGTGCTACACTGTAAAAACATGTTACTTTGGTTATTTTCTTGGGTATGCATTAGAAATTGTGCCCGCAATACATTTCTGTTAAAAATGGTTTAATCATATTGAGAGATGGAATAAGATAGAACTGCTGAACATACATCATGGTAAAAGTTAATGCTGGTAGGTAAGGCTGAATAAATTTATCTGAAAGAGGTTTCCAGTGATTAACATGTACATGTCCCTCAAAAATGTCATGACTCACCCAGAGTTATAATTACATGAGTGCCACTGGCCTTAGAGAAATGCTATTCTTTATGTGTAAGCCCATGCAGTGAATATTGTTAAACTAATTGACAAACCAATCATCTGGAAGCCTGGGTCTTTTTGACCTGATTACATAAATTTCCAGCAGGATTCTCCAGATAGTGATCAGAAACTATATAAACATAAAGGAGCCTGGACAGCTCATTGTGTTCAAACCAGCTTCATCAAGAAAAAAAATCAAACTAACCTCTCTGCCCAATTCTTTACTAATGGAGCTCTATCCTCAAATAATCAATATTTTTCTTTCTCAACTAAGGATTTTAGTCCAACTTTAGTACCTCTATTGCCACCAACAAAGGATGAGAAAGAAAATGTTGCCATTTTTGTTTAACACAATGCACATACCAAGCTACAAATTTATGATAATACATAAAGGTTTTAAAGGCAAGAAAGAACTTGCAGTTACCTTACACCCCGTGAGGTCACAAAGTACTTGACAAACAATCAAAGACTGCTACTTGGCAAACCTGCTGGCAATACATGTGCCTCTGTAGAGAAAGATCTTCCTTCTAATGTAACAGTCTGAAATACTAGCCAAGTAGTGTTACAGACAGACAATAAGACTAAATTGTCTACTGGAAAGCTAATATATACCTTCAGATTGAGAGTAACTTTTTGATATTATATTGCACAATCTATGATATTATATTTCACAAACAGGAAACATACCATTTGCATGGTTCAGGTATTCCTGCATTACTTTAATCACCCAAGCAATGACTCAATGAGTTTATCCAGATAAAAGAACTAGACTTTATTGAGTTGGTAATCTCAGCTAAGACTGCCAATTGCCTCAGCAGCTCACTGGTTTGAAAGGAGCTAATTAGCTAGATGATCTTACAGATCACTGTACCATAGGACCAATTTATTGTAATGCACAGGCAATGGATAAGAAGATATTTGTATATAGTCACACCATCCACTGTAATTAGGGTTAACAGATTTTCAAAAGGTAAAGCTGGAACACATTTATCAGTTCAATGTCCAGGGCGTATGAGAGATTGTGCCCTTAGTCTATTACTTAGTTATTTCTCCCAGACCCCGCTTTAAGCCCTTTTAGAGTCATAGAGTCATACAGCACAGAAACAGACCCTTGGTCTAACTCATCTGCACTGACCAGACATCCCAATCTGGCCTAATCCCATTTGCCAGAATTTGGTCTATATCCCTCACTATTCATATCCACCTGCTGCACATCCTAAACATAGAAACATGGAAAATGGGAGGATTAGAAGGTCATTCAGCCTTTTGAGCCTGCTCCACCATTCAGTATAATCATGGATGATCATCCAACTCAATACTATTTTATCTCTATACCCTTTGATTCCTTTAGTCCGAAGAACCATGTCTAACTGCTTGAAAGCAATCAATATTTTGGCCTCACCTCTCCCTAGAACATCTTGACACCAAGAACAGCTACGTAAGAATCCTACTTATTGCCTACAGTTCACCCTTCAACACTATTATCCCCTCGAGACTGATTACTAAACTTAGTGATCTTGGTCTAAGCCCACTCTCTGCACCTGGATCCTCAGTTTCTGACCCACAGGCCACAATGTGAAGAATGGCGACAATATTTCATCCTCACTAACACTCAACACTGGAGCCATCCAGGGGTGTGTACTCAGCCCCCTATTGTAAGTACTGTATACCCATGATAGTGTCACCAAACACCAGACAAGTTCACTGATGGCACCACCATAGTCAGTCGAATCTCAGATGGCGACGAAACAGACTAAAGGTGGAAGACCTGGAAAAATGGTGCACTGAGAACAACCTAGCTCTCAATGCCAGCAAAACCAAGGAATTCATTATTGACTTTCGGCAGGATGTTACTCATGCCCCCCTACACATTAATAGCACAGAGGTGGAATGAGTGCAGAGTGTGAAGCTCTTGGGAGTGGTCATCCACTCTTTCTTGGACTCTTCATGTGGATGCACTGGTTACAAAGACCCAACAACGTCTCTTCTTCCTCAGGCAGCTGAGGAAATTTGGCCTGATGGCGAATACCCTTGCCAACTTTTGTAGGTGTGCCATCGAAAGCATTCTGTCTGGATTTATCACTACCTGGTATGGCAACTGTATCATTCAAGATGGGAGATGGTTACAGAGAGTGGTGAACTCGGCGCGGACAATCACAAAGGCCAAACTCCCATCTATAGAATCCATCTACCAGGCCCGCTGTCAAGGAAAGGCTGCCAGCATTCTTAAAGATCCATCCCACCCTGACAATGTTTTTCTACAACCTCTACCATCGAGTAGAAGGTACAGAAGCCTGAACACACGCACCAGCTGGTTTTGAAACAGTTCCTACCCTACTGTTGTTAGAATACTGAATGGACTCACAAACACTTAACATTCATCTGTACCTGTACCTGTGTTTTTGTTTTTGCCACTGTTTACCTATTATTTACTTATCTATGCTATTTAACTCTGTCATCTGCCTATATTGCTTGCAAGACAAAGCTTTTCACTGTGCTTTGGTACACGTGACAATAAATTCAATTCAATTCATTCTATGACAGAGAATTCCGCTGGTGTACCACGATTTAAGCAAAGAAATTTCTCCTCATCTCAGATTTAAATGGCCTATGCCATATTATTAAATAGAGGCCACTGGTACTAGACTCCCTAGTCATTGGGAAAATCCTGCCTGCATTTATCCTGTTTAGTTCTGTCAGAACTTTATAGGAAATGTAATTTAATAAAAATTCAGAAATATGGGTCATCTGGCCACTCCTATCAATGCTTCTTAACAAAGTTCACATGCATAAAGGCCATTTGGATGAAAACAGCCATCAAATCTTCCTAAAGGAATACCCCCAGCAGACCACACCAACAATATTGCCACAGAAATGCGACAGAATCCTCAAGGAAGACTCGATGGGCCGAATGGCCTTACTTCCACTCCTATGTCTTATGGTCTAAGATCCAGGATATTGGAATCCCAGGCTCATACTCACCTTGCCTTAGCTGCCACTGAAGTAACCACGAGGAATGGCCGAATTAAGTGTAATTTCCATTGTATTTAGCTATTTCTAATTAATCTGTTCAGAACTGTTATTACACACGTCTTGAGTCTTAAACCTGGGCCTACAGGTTCGGAGGTAGAGACACTGCCATTCTACCAAAAGAACCCTGTCTATTGTTTTAACTAATGGTTCATAAGGGTAAATGCCGACTACCTGACCTGTGAGGACATCTTCTGTGAATGCACATCATTGCTGTTCAACTGAAGTGGAATCCTCCCTCCCTTTTGGGGTCACACAATGACACTGCTGCCTCAACATGCTAGGGACCAGGGTTCGTTTCCACCCTTGGGACGTCTGCCTGTTTGGAGTTTGCACATTCTCCCCGTATCTGCATAGGTTTGCTCTGGGTACTGTACTCTGATTTCCTCCAAAGAAGTGGAAGCTAGGTGGATTGGCTATGCTAAATTTCCCAGTGTCCAAGGAAGTGGAGGTTAGGTGCATTGGCCATACTAAATTGCCTATAGTTTCCAGGAATGTGCAGACTAGGTGGGTCAGCCATTAGAAATGCAGAGAATGGAGTTGGTCTGGATGTAATTTACTACGGAGGCCCGTGTGCACCGGATTGGCCGAATGGCCTGTGGGGAGATTCTCATGACTCTCCTCCCCCCGCGGAATAAGCCGCGCGTTGCGCGATTCTTCGATTGACGTTGACATTGGCCAGTCAATATCGCGCGTTCCTGTGACGTCATTCAGATTGACGACAGACCCTTTGGCAGTACCCCCCCACCCGGGGGAAGAGGGGTGCCCCCCAACCAATGGACGAGAGGGGATCCGCGGAGGGGGCGGGTAGTGCCCCCGCCCTCAAACCGCGAGACACGCCCCCTTTTCCGTCACCTCCCCCTCCCCCACCAGCCGCACGGAGCTGGTCGTCACCCCATATTGGCAATGGACGCAGCGGCTCATCGGCTCTGACACAAAAGGAAGAGGAACACAATAGAGAGAGAGAGAGAGAGAGAAGGAGGGGGGAGGGGGGTGTGACACAAAACCAACACACAGCCAGGGCCAGGCAGCCGGTGTAGTCGAGGAATGTGACCGTTTATTCACATATTATCTGCTTCAAAAGGAAGGATCCCACCCTCATAGAGCACACGGTGCCGCCGGCCCGGCCTCTGCCGCGGTTTTAATGAAGTGAGCGGCGCGAGGACAGGAGAGAGGCGGCCTCCTAACCCCCCCTCGCCCCCCCATCCCCGTTACCTCCCACCGCCCCCCCCCATCCCCGTTACCTCCCACCGCCCCCCAACCCCACCTTCCCCTCCCCGGGCCCTCTGGACACAAGGCCGTGCTCCCTTAGGAGGGTGCTCTCTCGGCACCGGGATCCGGGCCTGGCACTTTGGGGGGGGAAGTGGGTGGGGGTTTAAGGAGGCGGGGAGGAGACCAGCCCTTGTTTACCCCGGCTCTGTCTTGTGTGTGTTTGTGGGGAGAAGGGGGCGGGGAAGGCCCCTTTCTGCCTCTTGTGTTTGTCTTGTCTCAATTCCACACACATCCTCCCCCCCCTGTCCCTCTCCTCTCCTGCCCCTCCCGAGGTGAGCTGGTGACTCGGCTCGGTCGAGAGGGGACATGTCCTCGCCCACCGTCACCTCGCCGGTGGAGAAAGTAGACGGATTTTCTCGGAAGTCCGTCCGCAAGTCCAAGCAGAAGCGCTCGCACAGCTCCTTGCAGTACAAGATCCAAGGCAAAGCCGTCGACTTGAAACCCCTGCCTCTGCTAAAGGGTAAGGAACGGTCAGGCCTGCCTCACTTCAGTATTTTACCTCTTGATTTTTATATTTATTATTAATGTGCCTGACTTTGAGCTCGATACGTTCTTAAGCAGTGAATGGAACCGGTGAAATAACAAAGTTGCTAGATAGGTTTCTGTAATAGAAGGAGCATGTCTGTTGTGTAGTTTATTTGGATTTAAAATGTTCCACCAGGCTTATATTAAAAAAAACAAAGAACTGCGGATGTTGGAAATCAAACAGCACTTGCTGGGAAAACTCAGTAGGTCTGGCAGCATCTGGCACTTCTGATATTCTGAAGAAGGGTCACTTGGACTCCGGTCCACAAATTCTGCCAGACCTGCTGAGTTTTTCCAGCAATTTCCGTTTTTGTTTCTGAGCACTTGAGTGTCAGTTTGAAGGCGATCAGGAATTTGCATGGGTTCCTCCCCCCCACTCTCTTTCCATTCCCACCCATAGTTTTACGGTTAAAATACTATAATTATTTGCACGATTGTTGTTTGCAAGTTTTCTGTGCAGCTTGTTGTGCTGAGTATTTAAAGCTGGGTCAAATGTAAAGGACATGATTGTTACTCCCCTCTTGTCCTGTTGACCCAAAGCCTTTGCGGTTGCCAAGCTGACAATGACTTCACAGTTCATTCCCTGTTGCTGAAGTAACAAAGGTCTCTAGAGGAGGTGACTTTTGTAACTGTTTTCTTGTAAGAGTACTGATTTAAATACATGCTTTAGATATTGTTTTCATTTGCTGATAACTTGTGAGTTGTGTTAATCTGTAACATTAACTTGAGTTGATCAGGTGAGTTGCTCTGTTATTAGTACATTCTATGCATGAGTGAACAATGGGTATTCTAATAGCCTTCCAACTTTATTTTCAGCTAGGTATACTTTATCCAAGAGAACTTTCAAACTTGATGGAAGCTGTGGTTCTACAGCAAGATCGGAGTATTGTGCTTTCCAATTATTAAAGGGAGGAGCAAATGAGCATTAAATAAAACCAAAAGTAGTATTGCGTTCTTCTATATGCAGTAGTGCAGCAGATGCCACTGGACTGGTAATCCAGAATTGTAGATTAATGTTATAAGAATATGGGATTGAATCCTATTATGGCAGATGGTGAAATTTTGAATTCAATAAAAATCTGGAGTTAAAAAGCTAGTCTAATCATAACTGTGTAACTAGTTTTACTCTTGTAAATACACACCTGATTGATTAATATCCTTTTAAGAATGAAATTTGCCATCCCTACCTGGTCTAATCCATATGTCACTCCAGATTTACAGGATTGTGACTGACTCTTGCCTGCACTCTGAAATGGTCTGGCAAACCACTGAGTCCAAGGGTAATTAAAGATGGGCAATAACAGTTGACCAAGCCAACAATGTCCAAATCCCATGATTGATTTTTTTAAAAAGTAGCTAATGAATGCTGCACACTTCAAGATTGCAACAAGAATGTGAGATCTTTTGCAAATATGCTAATTAAAATAAATTACTTATGATTGGGCAAGTCCTATTCTACAGTTGGCTCTATTCTCCTTAATTATTGAAATGATGTTTGCAATTATAGTCTCTCTCAAATTGTTACTAAGCATTATGGTATTTTGCAGTTTTAAATCATTTAGTTTGGAGACCACTTAGAAATTGGTGATAAAACAGATAAGTTTGACTGTCACAGTTTTGATTGGAGTTAGTCTTTTTTTATGGTTGAAAAGAAAACTATATATTTTCATTGTAGAATATGAGAGATTGCCATCCACAAAATGCACTGCTCCTCTTTGTCTCACCTGTTGACGAGGCCTCTCCTGGATTACTGTGTGTAGTCCTGGTCGCTCTGTTATAGGGAGGATATTATCAAGCTGGAGAGGGTTCAGAAGAGATTCACCAGCATGTTGTCGGGAATGGAGGGTTTGGGTTATAAAGAGAGGCTGGATCAGCTCGGACTTTTTTCACTGGAGTGTAGGAGGTTGAGGGGTGACCTTATAGAGGTTTATAAAATCTTGGTGTGAATGGCAGGTGTCTATTCCCTAGGGGGTTGGAATTTCAAGACCAGGCAGCATATTTTGAAGTTGACAGGAGAAAGATTTTAAAAGACATGAGGGCTAACGTTTTCGCACAGAGTGGTTCCTGTGTGGAATGAACTTCCAAAGGAAGTGGTGGATGCGGGTACAGTTTGAAAGACAGTTGGATAAGTTCGTGAATAAGAGATATTCACTGGAACGAGGGCCAAGCACAGGCAGGTGGGACTAGTTTTATTTGGCATTGTGGTTGGCATGGACTGGTTGGACCGAAGGGTCTGTTTCTGTGCTGCATGACTCTATGACTAGAATATATTCTTGAATTAGGTCCAGATCTGGTGTGTAAAGGGTATTTCAAAGAAACATTTTTCCCTTCCCTTTCCCCCAGAATTTGCTCCCATTTTTGCCAAAGGCTGTACTAGCATTATTTTTTGGATGCTGGCCCTACTTCAGCTTTTTATTTCATATGCAATTCTTCACAACCTAACTGAGTTCGCTAACAACCTATTTTATTGGTAGGAGGTGGAGCAAAGGAAGAAGTATTGTGACGACTAAGTCAAATGCTGTCTATGTGCACTCTTTCTGCTAACTGCCACTGGGTAATGATCAAATTGGACCAAGTTTTTGTTGCTTTATACTTTCTTTGAGCCCAACATCTTAAGCCTGATTTCTACCATCTTCAAGTTCACCTATCTAGGTGCAGACAGACATCTGAATTTGGGACAGCTTGGTTCATCTAACTCAAAGTGGATCTTCAAAGTGGAAAAAGATTTTAGCAAAAAAAATAAATCTAGGAAGCGTGCACATGCCTGCATTGAAATAGGATTTTTTTCTCTTGCAACACACTTGCTAGCATGCATATCTCTTTTTAAGCAGCAGTACAATACTCCAAGTTTGAAAATTTACAACCACTGTTAAATAAACCTTTTTGAAATCAATCCTTAGGAAATTTGACTAAAATGGAAAACATTGGTGTTTTCTCATTTCCACAAGCAGAACATCTTTGTGCTATTTCTGATTTTAGGTATTGATCAGTTGTTTGTTTGAGAAGATGGTAACATTGAAGGCATATTTCAGTTGAATGCATCAATTGACTGTCAGTCATGAGTGCAATTTGAGTACTATTTAAATCCTTATTTTTGTTACTACTTTCAGTATCATCTTGATGAATTTATAACAAGTGCACCATTGCGTTTCTTAATCATTTAGATGCTAATTAAAAAGTCCATTTAAGTGTTGTTCCTCATGGAGATGGCATGGTGGTATGATCCATCCTTCATTATAAGTACAATTATAGTGTATACTTTACAGTAAATTGTTTTTTAAAGTTTTACCAAAGTGATAAAGTAAATGTAAATAAAACAAAGAACTATGGATGCTTAAGATGGGAAGCAAACAACAGAAAATACTGGAGAAGCTCAGCAGGTCTGACAGCATCTGTGCAGAGAAAGCAAGAATTAACATTGAGTGCAGTAACCGTCGGAGTCTAAAAAGGAAATCACTGGCTCTGCTTTGGCTTCACAGATGCTGCTAGATTTGAGTTTTCAAACATGAAGTAAATTTCACTTGTACATCATTGCTGTCTTCAGTTTTTCAAATGATTGTTTTGTTTTCCTGTGTCCTCTGTTGTTTTTATCTCTAGCCATAAGCTTTCTTGGCAAAGAGTGTTCTTATTGCTGGGAAATGCTCGATAAAGGGCTGCAGTACAGATCAATACCATGATTGAAAATCACAAATAATGGCATCTAATGAAGTACTTCAAGAATTAGTGATTATAATACAACCTTTTATAACCTTTTGGGTTAGAAAGTTAGAGGAGGGCAAGTAATGGGAGGGTGATATAGTGGCACTGATGGATTGCCTGTACTATGCACCAGGTGATATTAGTTACTCCAGATAAACCAGAACTTTGATTTACACACCTGAGGCTCTCAATGGATAACCCCAGGCTAAAGGAGACAGGAGAACCAGTATTAAAACATTATACCTTTTTCTTCAAGAAGGATTCGCTTTTTAGTACAGGTACTGTCATCTTGGCAGAGTCAAACTATTTTAATGCACTGTAATGTCTCTGTTCTGTGAAATGCTTGATAATCAGTTTGCCTTAATTAAAATGGTAGTAAGCTGGGACATTGATTAATTATAGAAGGATTACTTTTCTGAATCTTTGATTTTTTTTTTTAGAATTTACATGAAATAATTTCAATCCTAATACTGTAGTTGTCTCTTTTGCCATTCAGTAGATTATGATATGAGTCTGTTGTCACCAGTTGTATTTATATGTGGTTAAAATGGGAGTCCCCAATTAACTTGGTCATATCTTGACTTCAGCATGCCTCAGGAAAGGTATAATGGCTGAGGTGCAATGCAGATTCATCAGAATAATGTTTTGAGTGTTAAATTGAGGAAGAGTTGCATAACTTTGGTTTGTTTTGCCTTTATATAAGATGGTTTCAAAATCTGATCTAGTTGTTTAACATACTAAAATTGTTTGAGGTAGATGCAACAAAAGTATTTTATTTGATGGGGTAACTAAGATCAAGCAGATACAAACTAAAAATTAGACCCAGGTAATTTAGGAGTGTATTGTACTCATTTTTTCTAATTTGCAACATAAGAATAGGAGCACAAGTAAACCATATAGCAGTGCTTTCCAAACTTTTCCCCACTGTGACCCCAGTTTTGAGTCTTAAACTGTTGTGTTCTGTCTAGGAAGAGAGCCTGCCTTAGAATGAGGGGAAGAGGGCAAAGGTTGGCCATTGCTGCCTTAAGCTTGTGACCCCAAAGTTTCAATTCCTATCCTACTTGGGGTCCAAGCTGCCACTTTAGTCATGTCATGTAGCCCTCAAGACTACTCCATTAAATGTAATCGTGACTGATCACTAACCTTAGATCCCTTTCATGTCTGCTTCCCATATCCCTTGAGAGAGACAACCTGTCTAAATATACCTCTATCTGCATTTCAACTTTAATTTTGCTCAACAAAATGGGGCATCGCAATCTTGAGGTAGGCAATTCCAGAGATTCATCTGAAAAAAAAATCCTTCTCCTCCTCCTCTTTGAATAAAATGATTGTCCCATAATCCTGAGACTGAGCTGCATGTTCTAGATTTCTCCAATCAGGGAAGCAACTTTTCAATATGTTTCAATGAGATTACCTCTTTTCTTTTATAGACCGTGTTTAGGCCCAACTTACTCAACCTGTCACTCAAGGAGCGCGTACTACTTTCCATGCATGTATATCCATCCATATTTTTCCATGGAGAAAAAGACCTAAACTCTGTCCTTCATTCTAGGTGTGATCTTATCAAAGTGCTATTGAGTTGCAGTAAGACTGCCTTGTTCTTCTACTACTTCTACCTTGTAATAAAGAGTAATAAGCTATTTACCTTTCTAATTGCTTGCTGTAGTTGAATGCTAACTTTACTTGTTTGATACACCTAAATTTCTCTGCACATCACCATTTAATAAGTGTCATGCCTTTTTAATATTCAGCTTTTCTAATTATCAAACTGAAAAACCTCATGCTTCCCTACATCATACTCTATCTACAACCTTGTTGCCCAGTCAATTAACTGCACTGTTTCCAGCCTTTTGCCCACCTCACAGTTTACACTTGCACCTACCGTTGGTCAGTCAACTTAGATACTTTACTCAGTCTTTGTCTAAATCACTAATATACCATATATACTCAAGTAAAAGTCGCTCCCTTATTTTTGACCAAAAACTCTGGAATTTTCCTTATCTCATGTAAAAGTCAACGCTAGTTTTTTTTGTAGATAATCAACACTTATGTACAGGATAATACCTTGACAATCAAATGTTACAATGAGGAAATGAATTTTTTTGTGCTATCGTATGTTTTGCTGTGCAATTCACACCAATTTGGCATGAAAGTTTAAGATGCATCAGGCCAGAATCAGGTGACAATCTGTGTTCCACTCAACTTACTGTAATTGGTTATTTTTTTATTCATTTAGAGATCAATTGGGCTTCTGCTAATGATATGGTATTTTAGACGTGTGGGTGGCACAGTGGTTAGCACTGCTGCCTCACAGCGCCAGAGACCTGGGTTCAATTCCCGCCTCAGAATTGACTGTGTGGAGTTTGCACGTTCTCCCTGTGTCTGCGTGGGTTTCCTTCGGGTGTTCCGGTTTCCTCCCACAGTCCAAAGATGTGCAGGTCAGGTGAATTGGCCATGCTAAATTGCCCGTAGTGTTAGGTAAGGGGTAAATGTAGGGGTATGGGTGGGTTGCCCTTTGGCGGGGCGGTGTGGACTTGTTGGGCCGAAGGGCCTGTTTCCACACTGTAAGTAATCTAATCTAATCTAATCTAGACTGTGGCATGAAATTCAGCCCCTCAAAAGTAGTATCTATGTAATAGTCAACCCTGTAAATATAACCTTAGTCTAAAAAGTTCAATATTTGTACAAGTGTATATATGGTAGATTGTAAATGACTGACGTTTTAGCACTGATCCTTGCAGTACTCCCACTAGCTACAGCTTGCCAACTTGAAAACACTCATTTATTTTTATTCTTCTCTTTCTGTCCATTATCGAATTCTCTCTGTGCTAATACGTTAGCTCCCATCCTGTTTGTGACCCAATTCTCTGTGCTATTTTAATATTGCCACCTGTATGTATGAATCTTTTTATCTACACCTTAGTCCTATGGAAATTCAAGTATCCCATATCAATTCCCTTTTACCTCATTAGTTACAGCCTCCTAAAAGTTCTTTAAAGCTAGTAAAAATCTAGATTGTTCACTCCAAAAATACTGTAGCTGCTAGGACGGATGGGAGGAATGTGAAGTTGGAATGCACCAAGATTGGCACTGAGCCTTTTCCGCTACCTGATTGTCATGGGTGTTCTAATTGAACAAGTGAGATAGAAAATGCTGTTGTCAATTATATTAGCAGGTGAAATTAATCTACTGGTGGAAATGACGAGAACATAACTGGAGACCTGGAAAAAAAGTATTGGAAAATAGGATATGAAGATAAGTCGATCAAAACCTGATTTACAGACAACAGTTTGAGTCTAGGCAAGAGATGAGAGAGAGTGTTTTTTTTACAAAAAAAACTTTAAATAAAAAAGGGGAAAATGAGCAGGTCCAGTGTGTGGGATCTGTGGCAGATGAATAATGATGAAAATAGAAACAAAGCAGTGGATTAGCTCTAGTTAGTCATTTGAAGTAGTGCAATATTGTTTTGCAATTTAAAATGTATTGCTGAAACAAAAAGGAGGAATCTTTTAGACATTGGAGAGACCAGCCTCTTCAGTTCATACAGTAATATGGATAACATTGAAGGGAACAATAACTAGGCACTAAGGTGTCGATGCTGAGGCAAGTGTGAAGAGAGGAAATGTGATGAGGTTAGTATTGGAAGTGGGGCAGCTGGGAGTAACAAGTGGAAGGCTTAAAATCAAATAGAAAGAGCTGTTAGCAAGAAACTTAAATGCAGTGGGATTAGAAGAGGAATGGGCACTTGACTGAAGATGTAGAGGACTATGGGAAGACAGTGGCATAGAATTTCTATCACTGGCCTAGAAATCCAGAGGCCCAGATTAAATATGGACATTGGTTGAAATCCTGTCAATGCAGGTGTTGAATTTGAATTTATTTTAAGTTTTATTAGATTTATTCATTGATAAGAACCTACAATTTAGAGCAATGATCGGTAGTGGGGACATTTTACATCTATTATTATGCTGGAAAATAAATTTAACTGTTTGCAATGTTGCTGATGTGTCCATTTAATAGGTCTAATAAGTTTCCTTTGCTATTATGATACTGTTCGTTTGAAAGCATATTTTAAAAATTATTTTGTCTTTTGATTTTCAACTGGCCCTGCTCTCTCCTGCAGTTTTTAAGCTGGTCAGTAGTTGTGTAGTGCTGCTGACGGTTGAGATTTGTGCTTGTGTTCTCTTCTGATAACCTGGGTGGGATCAGAGAATGAACTTCCTTACACCACATTGCGTTCTGGGTTGGTGTAGTATTATGCAATTTAAAAGAACTTTGTGTAGAAATTTCAGTGGAGAAATTATTACAACTAACCCATGAGAGGATTGGCTTGTGAGTCAGATATTTCCTAATTGAGAGTGCAGTGAACTTTTGGCTTTCTCTTGTAAATTAAATACCTTACCCAGAAATCCAATAAAATGTATTTTAATGTGTGCTGAGGAATATGGATATTTGCATTTGAACTGAATGATAGATCATAAATGCAAAAGCCCATCTCACGAACATGAAGTGGGCGCAGGATTAGGCTGTTTGCCCATCAGGCCTGTTCTGCCATTCAGTAGGATTATGGTTGAATGAAACAGTGCAAACAGCAGAAATACACTTGAGAAAACATTTCTGTCACAGAAAATTGTAAGGTTATATTTTCTGTTTGTAGTCTGGTTGATTTTGTATTGTTCACTATTAGAGTTAATGATTTTAAGTATGGCATTCTCTATTACATGTACTTCATATATTACATCTGTAATTAAGACTATTAATGTGATTATTAATAATTGTTTAAAATGAACATTTGAAGTTGTGTTCTGTTTTAAAGTATTTGGACAATTTTAAAGATTGATTTTGTGGTGTTTGTATCTAATGTATTTAGACCTTGATTTGAACCAGGGTACAGATTACAAATTAAAAGAAATTTACCTAGTCATTGCAGCCTTAGATAAATTATTATACAAATCCTCTGAGCACAAAAATTGGGCCCTCTACTACATTGATGTTTTACAATGAATCTGTGTATGTATAACTCCTTGCGTTCACTTATTTGCTGCTTGATAGTCAAAGTTTGTCTGTGGTAAGGTGACATGTTCCAATACCAAGTGAGCATTCTTTGTGATTTCACGGTATTCGACTTTTGGGTACAACAATGAGCCAAATCTCCTCCTCGCCTATTGCCCACATGCACATTTTCTATTCATTTTATTAGATATTAATCAGGAATGTAAGACTGGCAAAGTCTTGGGACTCCAGCTGGGATGTAACTAATTTAACACCTGCTTCTGGTTTGTACAGCTTGCTGCCACGTAAGTTTGTACCTTTTATCTGGGGAATGTGAAGATGTGTTTAATTAATTGATATATAAAGACCTTTTTTGCAAGGTTTGTGAAGGTTTGTAGCTCAGGTTGAGGCTTAGGGTGTAGGTTTGCTCGCTGAGCTGTAGGTTTGATATCCAGACGTTTCATTAACTGGCTAGGTAACATCATCAGTGGCGACCTCCAAGTGAAGCGAAGCTGCTGTCTCCTGCTTTCTATTTATATCTTTCTCCTGGATGGGGTTCCTGGGGTTTGTGGTGATGTCATTTCCTGTTCGTTTTTTTAGGGGTTGATAGATGGCATCTTGATCTGTGTGTTTGTTTATGGCATTGTGGTTGGAGTGCCAGGCCTCTAGGAATTCTCTGGCATGTCTTTGCTTAGCCTGTCCCAGGATAGATGTGTTGTCCCAGTCGAGGAAAAAACCCCCACCATTTCGACTGGGACAACGCATCTGAAAGGGCAATACTTTCCACACAGGATGATGTCTCTGGAGCAGGTTGCCACAGGTAGTGGTGGAGGAGAATGCAATTTTGTCATTTAAGAAACATTTGGTCAGGTAAATGGATGGGACCGATATGGAGGGATGTGGACCAAGCACAGGTAAATGGGACTAGATTAATTGTGAAAACTGGCCAGTAAGGACAAGTTGGGCTGAAGGGCCTAATTCCATGCTGCATACCTTTATGATTCTGACTCTGGTAATAGCCAGTTTTGAGACTATTTGTAGCTCAGGTTGAGGTTTATGATGTAGGTTTGCTCGCTGAGCTGGAAGATTCATTTCCAGACATTTTGTCACCACACTAGGTAACATCTTCAGTGGGCCTCTGGGTGAAGCACTACTGATAATTCCTGCTTTCTATTTATGTTTGGGTTTCTTTGGGGTGGTGATGTCATTCCTGTTCTTTTTCTCAGGGGTGGTAGAATGGGCCGAACTCGATGTGTTTGTTGATAGTTCTGGTTGGAATGCCACGCTTCGAGGAATTCTCGTGCATGTCTCTGTTTGGCTTGTCCTAGCCTAGGATGGATGTGTTATCCCAGTCAAAGTGGTGTCCTTCCTTATCTGTATATAAGGATACTAGTGAGAGAGGGTCATGTTTGTCCAGTGTAGTGTTTGTTACAGTTCTTGCATGGTATTTTGTAAATGACATTAGTTTTGCTTGTTGTCTGTGTAGGATCTTTCAAGTTTATTAGATGCTGTTTTAGTGCGTTGGTGGGTTTGTGGGTTACCATGATGCCAAGGGGTCTGAGTAGTCTGGCAGTCATTTCCGAGATGCCTTTAATATAGGGGAGAGTGGCTAGGGTTTCTGGACGTGTTTTGTCTGCTTGTTTGGGTTTGCCGCTGAGAAATCAACGGACTGTGTTCACTGGATATCCATTCTTTTTGGATACACAATCAAGGTGATTTTCCTTTGCTTAGTTCCTCTGTGCTGCAGTGTGTGTTGGCTCATTGAAATAATGTTCTGGTGCAGCTTTGTTTGTGGACGTTGGGATGATTGTCTGTGTAGTTCAATATTTGGTCCGTATGTGGTGTTTTCCTGTAGATGCTGGTTTGAAGTTCCCCATTGGCTGTTTGCACTACTGAGACATCTAGGAATGGCAGTTTGTTGTTGTTTTTCCTCCTCTTTAATGAATTTTATGCCAGTAAAGGTATTACTGATAGTCTTGAAGGTTTCCTCTTTGTTTCGTTTCGTGATGACAAAGGTGTCATCCATGTAGCGGACCCAAAATTTGGGTTGGATGGTTGGTAGAGCTGTTTTTTCTAGTCTTGCATTACTGCCTCTAAGAACCCTGATATCGGAGATCCCATGTGTGTTCTTTTGGTTTGTCTGTAGGTTTTGTTGTTGAAGGTGAAGTGTGTGGTATACATAGGTCCACTAGCTTGACGATACTGTCCTTGTTGATGAAGTTGGTGTTTGGTGTATGTGTCTTTGGTTCTTCTAATAATGAAGTCAGTGTTTCCTTGGCCAGGTTGATGTCGATTGATGTAAACAGGGCTGTTACATCAAAGGAGACCATTATTTCATCCTCTTCAAACTTGGTGTCTTTGGTCTTCAGGAATTCTTGGGTGGAATGGATGGAGTGGCGTGAGTCTTCTAAAGTGTTTTAGTCTTTGGTGTAGCTCCTTGCCCAATCTGTAAGTTGGTGTTCCAGGTAGCAAGCCTATGGGTCTGAGGAGGGCTCCTGGTTTGTGAATTTTGGGTAATCCATAGAAGTGTAGTGTGTTGGATCCATCTGGTTTCATTTTATGGAAGTCGGTCTTATTTATGTCTCCAGATTTCTGAAGTTTTTTGTGGAGGGCTGTTATTTGGTTCTTTAGTTTCCTGCAGACCCATGGAACACCAACTTACAAGTTGGCCAAGGAGTTTCATCAAAGACTAAAACACTTAGTAGAAGACTCACACCACTCCACCCAAGAATTCCTGAAGACCATCAAAGACACTAAGGTAGAACAGAACAGGATGAAATAATGTTCTCCTTTGAAACAGCCCTGTTTACATCAATCAACATTAACCTAGCCATGGAAACACTGACTACACTATTAGAAGACCCAAAGACACGTACACGAAACACCTTTAACTTCATCAGCAAGGACAGTATTGTCAAGCTAGTGGACCTATGCCTTACCTCACACTTCACCTTCTACCTATAGACAAACCATTGGAACACCCATGGGATCTCCAATATCAGGGTTCTTAGCAAAAGCAGTAATGCAGAGACTCGAACGAACAGCCCTGCCAGGGTACAGACAACAAGCAAAGCTAATGTTACAGTTCTTGCACGGTATTTTGTAAGTGACAAGTACTACATTGGATAAACAGGCAGAAAACTAGCCACCAGGATACATGAACATCAACTAGCCACAAAACAACAAGACCCTCTCAGTAGTATCCTTACATACAGATAAGGAAGGACGCCACTTCGACTGGGACAACACATCCATCCTAGGACAAGCCAAACCAAGACATGCACGAGAATTTCCAGAAGCGTGGCATTCCAACCGGAACGCACTCAACAAACATTTGAGTTAGACTCCATTTACCACCCCCGAGAAAAAACAGGAAATGACATTATCAACCCAACGAAACCCAAACATATAAATAGAAAGCAGGAATCATCAGCAGTGCTTCGCCCGGAGGCCCACTGAAGATGTTACTTAGTAGGGTGATGAAACATCTGGAAGTGAACCTTCCAGGCTCACACAGCAAACGTACTTCCAAACTCTGGTAATATTAATTAGAACAAAGTTAAAAATCACACAACACCTCCGAAAGCTAGTCTGCTTCCAATTAAACCTGTTGGACTATAACCTGGTGTTTTGTGATTTTTAACTTTGTACACCCCAGTCCAACACCGTGTGGTGTAAAATTATGTCCCAATACATGTGTGAATCATAATGTAACACATGTATTGGGCCAAGCAGTGGAATGTGGTGAAACGGTTAAAAAATTATGTCCCAATACATGTGTGAATCTAACCGGAATGGAGGTGTTGCTTAGTCCCGTGTGAATCTTATTACACACCTCCCCGTGTGAATCTTCTTATCTGTATGTAACCAGAATGGAATGTGTTTTTTAGCCTTGCTCTGCTGTTCACATGAATGTTTATATCTGGAAAAGAGTATATCAGCTGGAAAAGTCTCCAGTTCGGTGAGTCTGCTCCGGGGTTATGTTTAACCGCCGAGCGTGGGTTGTTGGCAACCGCTCTACGAGAACTGACGGCTCCCAGTTCCGGTAACATGTAGAGTGAGTATAAGCCAGACCCGTTGTAAGGATGAGACCTGGTTGTGGCGACGCTGCGGGGAATAAAACACTTATATTCTAGCAGACTCGCCTCTTGGCTGTTTGTTCTGTGTCAGACTACTCTCCTACGAACCTGACCTTGAGAATTTTTTAAAACACACCGGCATCTCCGAATCTTAATTAGAACAGTTTTTCTTCAAATCCATTCTGGAGTCAATTGTCTACATTTGATATGCAAACAAATCTGTCAAAAATGTTCTCAGAATTGAATTTCTTATAAAAATAACAGAAGATGATTAATGATGACAGTTAACACCCAAGCTTTGTTAAATGTTAAACCAGATTGCCTTGAGAACTGAACAATTTCCGAATCAATGCTCTGACCAGTGAATGGTTATAATCCACTTTATGTTGAATTTCAACTTATTAAAATACATAACTGGTTCAGAATCTAACTACGTTTTAAAATTAAACACGGCCTGGTTGTTAACTGTCAATCAGCATTAATGGGTGCATTCTTTGTCAGTGCCTCTATCAACCTTCCCTCTTAAGTGGTGTGCACGCACAGCCGCTCTGATGTTGGTGTTGGCATGCTGATGGCAGTACTGACTTGCAGTTTTCGATGTTGCTGCCCTGCACCGTGCAGCCAATAAGAAAATTAGAGGGAACACTGAACTCTGCCAATCAGAGTCCAATTGCCAACCAGTCAGCACCCTCTTTTTATGCAGTATAAGTGTGATTTACCCTTTGGATTTGTATTCTTGTGAAATATTCTGAGTGCAACTTGTAAAGCTTTGATAAAACATCTTTTTTTTAGCAACACTATTTTGTACCCCCAGATGACCATTTGTAATAATATTACTTAAATGCAAATGATCTCGCTGTCTATGAGAAAAAGCAATTAGAGTCATGGTCAGACAGCACGGAAACAGACTGTTCGGTCCAATGTGTCAGTGCTGACCAGGCATCCCAATCTGACCTCATCTCCATTTGCCAGCATTTGGTCCATATTTCTCCAAACCCTTCCTATTCAAATACTCATCCAGATGCCTTTTAAATGTTGTAATTGTACCCGTCTTGACCAGTTCCTCTGGCTTGTTCCATGCATGCACCACTCTCTACGTGAAAATGTTACCCCTGAGGTCCACTTCAAATCTTCCCCTCTCGCCTTAATCCTATGCCCTCTCGTTTTGGAGAAAAACACCTAGGCTTAATATGGAATATGAACAACATCTAATTTGTGTAGATATTAGTGTTGAACATCTTCCAAACCCATTTTAATTAACAATAAATATTTTAATCAGTTGAGTTTTGCAATTCATATTTTGACACTGGATGATTTGTATCTTTTATTGCTACTTTAGTATAAGATGAGCTTTTGTTTTCTCAGAGCTGGTTTTTCATAAGTTACATAAACTGGTTGATTTATAACCTTCCTTTTGTTAGGGATAGTCAGTTAGATCAGTTGACTAGATGTTTGCAATGCAGACATGCCAACAGCACAGTCAATTCCCACACTAACTAAGGTTACCATGACTATCCTGCCTTCTCAATCTTGCTTCGCCTTAACCTGAGTGGTGATGCTCAGGTTAAACTCACCACCACTTATCCTCTGAGAGACTAGTCATTTGGTCTGTTTGGACTATGGCGACTTTACTTACAAAGAAGAATTAAAAGTAGAATATTAAAAGTAGAGAGCAAATATTGATTATTAATAGATTCCAAGGCAGTTAGCAACATTGTAATCAAGGTGTAGATCTTTTGCTTAAGGGGAGTGTTTATTGACCACCACAGTTCCCTCAATATCTTTACAGATTTAATTAGAAAAATAGGTTAATGTGTCCAATTAGTCAGTTAGTGTGTACAAGAAAATTTTCTGATTCAGTATGTGGATGCATCTACTAGAGAAGGTGCAAAGCTTGACCTACTCTTGGGAAATAAGGCAGGGCAGGAACACTTTGGGGCTAGCGACCATAATTCTATTAGCTTTAAAATAGTGATGGAGAAGAGTAGACCAGATCTAAAAGTTGAAGTTCTAAATTGGAGAAAGGCCAATTTTCACAGTATTCGGCAGGAACTTTCGAAAGCTGCTTGGGGGCAGATGTTCGCAGGTGAAGGGATGGCTAGAAAATGTGAAGCCTTCAGAAATGAGATAACGGGAATCCAGAGAAATTATATTCCTGTTAGGGTGAAAGCAAAGACTGGTAGGTATAGAGAATGCTGGATGACGAAAGAAATTGAGGTTTTGATTAAGCAAAAGAAGGAAGCATATGTCAGGTATAGATAGGATAAATCAAGTGAATTCTTAGAGTATAAAGGCAGTAGTATATTTAAGAGGGAAATCAGGAGGGCAAAAAGGGAACATGAGATAGCTTTCGCAAATAGAGGTAAGGAGAATCCAAAGCGTTTTTACAAATATATTAAGGACAAAAGGGTATCTAGGCAGAGAATAGAGTCCCTCAAAGATCAGTAAGGCTACCTTTTGTGTGGAGCCGCAGGAGATGGGGCAGATACTAAATGAGTATTTTGCATCGGTGTTTACTGTGAAAAAGGACATGCAAGATATAGAATGTAGGGAAATGGATGGTGGCATCTTGAAAAACTGTCCATATTACGGAGGAGGAAGTGCTGGATGTCTTTAAACTCATAAAGGTGGATAAATCCTCAGGAACTGATCAGGTGCTCCCTAGAACTCTGTGGGAGGCAAGGGAAGTGATTGCTGGGCCTCTTACTGAGATATTTGTATCATCGATAGTCACAGGTGAGGTGCCAGAAGACGAGGTTGGCTAACGTGGTGCCACCCTTTAAGAAAGGTGGTAAGGACAAGCCAGGGAACTATAGACTGGTGAGCCTGATGTCGGTGGTAGACAAGTTGTTGGAGGGAATCCTGAGGGACAGGATGTACATGTATTTGGAAAGGCATGGGCTGATTAGGGATAGTCAACATGGCTTTGTGCATGGGAAATCATGTCTCACAAACCTGATTGAGCTTTTATGAGGAAGTGTCTCACAAACCTGATTGAGCTTTTATGAGGAAGTAATATAGAGGATTGATGCGGGCAGAGCAGTGGACATGATCTATATGGACTTCAGTAAGGCGTTCGACAAGGTTCCCCATGGGAGACTGGTTAACAAGATTAGATCTCACAGAGTACAGGGAGAACTAGCCATTTGTATACAGAACTGGCTCAAAGGTAGAAGACTAGGGTGGTGGTGGAAGGTTGTTTTTCAGATTGGAGACTTGTGACCAGTGGAGTGCCACAAGGATCGGTGTTGGGTCCACTTCTTTTCATCATTTGTACAAAATGATTTGCATGTGAGCATAAGAGGTACAGTTAGTAAGTTTGCAATGACATCAAAATTGGAGGTAAAGTGGACAGCGAAAAGGGTTACCTCCGATTACGAGATCTTGATCAGATGGGCCAATGGGCTGAGGCGTGGCAGATGGAATTTAATTCCAGATAAATGTGAGGTGCTGCAATTTGGGAAAGCAAATCTTAGCAGGACATACACTTAATGGTAAGGTTCTCGGGAGTGTTGCTGAATAATGTTGAAATGCAGGTTCATACCTACTTGAAAGTGGAGCCGCAAGTAGCTAGAATAGTGAAGATGGCGTTTGGTATGTTTTCGTTTATTAGTCAGAGTATTGAGTACAGGATTTGGGAGGTCATGTTGCGGCTGTGCAGGACATTGGTTAGGTCACTGTTGAATGGAGAATATCTGGTCTCCTTCCTATCGGCAAGACGTTGTGAAACTTGAAAGGGTTCAGAAAAGATTTACAAGGATGTTGCCAGGATTGGAGGATTTGAGCTATAGGGAGAAGCTGAACAGGCTGGAGCTGTTTTCCCTGGAGCGTCAGAGGCTGAGGGGTGACCGTTATAGAAGTTTACTAAATCATGAGGGGCATGAATGGGATAAATAGACAAAGTCTTTTCCCTGGGGTCGGCGAGTCCAGGACTAGAGGGCATAGGTTTAGGGTGAGAGGGGAAAGATATAAAAGAGACCTAAAGGGCAACGTTTACACGCAGGGGGTGGTACGTGTATGGAATGAGCTGCCTGAGGATGTGGTGGAGGCTGGTACAATTGCAACATTTAAGAGGCATTTGGATGGGTATATGAATAGGAAGGGTTTGGCGGGATATGGGCCGGGTGCTGGCAGGTGGGACTTGATTGGGTTGGGATATCTGGTCGGCATGGATGAGTTGGATTGAAGGGTCTGTTTCTGTGCTGTACATCTCTATGACTCTGACCCGATCTGTTCAGAGATATTGTTGCACACCTCTGGAGCCGATGGCACTTGAACCCAGGCCATCTGGTCCTTGGGGATGAATGTAACCCCTCTGCCACAAGAAGGTCCCATCAATTCCCTCCATATCCCACAGTGTCACACATTCACCTTATTTCAATGCTCGGGCGAGTAATAGTTACCGCCAGTTTCTCACTCTGAAAAAGACATTAAGTTTGTCAATGGGCTTAGCCAGACAGTAACATTAAGAAATAATATATCTTGATACATGAGCATCTGGCCCTTTTTAAGGAAGTGGGACTAAAATAAATTAATTTCCATACATTGACTTTTTTTAATTAGATTTGAGTGAGAAACTAAATCAAGGTGTTTTGCCAAGTGAAGCATGGGAAGAAGATTTGTTGTCGTGACAAATTACAGCACAGGATAATATGACAGTTCATAAGTTCTCTGAGTAGACACTTAAAAAGTAAATCAAAAGAAAAAATATTATTTAAGCTACTGATTTGATGCTTATTGGGGTGATGTGTACAACAAATTATAAGGGATTTTAGATATCATTGTAGTTCAAAAGTAGCACAATCATCTCTGTCAGCAACCCATCAAAAGTTTTAAGTGCATAGTTGAGACTGACATTTGAGGGAAGGAGTACTGTACTGATGAAGCTACTGTCTTTCCAGTCCCCTCTGGACATTGGACTCCAGTGGTCCTAATCCAAGTAAAGCAAGGAGTTGTATATTCTATACCACTTATCACTGTTATCAATTATCCTTTTGAAACTGATGGTCATAGAGTCAGAGATATACAGCATGGAATCAGACCCTTCGGTCCAACTCGTCCATACCAACCAGATATCCCAACCCAATCTAATCCCATCTGCCAGCACCCGGCCCATATCCCTCCAAACCCTTCCTATTCATATACTCATCTGGATGCTTTTTAAATGATGCAATTGTACTAACCTCCACCACTTCCTCTGGCAGTTCATTCCCACATACCCACCACCCTCTGTGTGTGAAAATGTTGCCCCTTAGGTTTCTTTTATATCTTTCCCCTCTCACCCGAAACCTATACCCTCTTTTCCTGGACCCCCCTCCCGGAAAACATCTTGTCTATTTACCCTATCCTAATTTTGTAAACAAGGTCACCACTCAGCTTCTGACACTCCAGGCAAAACAGACCCCAGCCTATTCAACCTCTCCCTATAGCTCAAATCCTCCAAACCTGGCAACATCCTTGTAAATCTTTTCTGAACCCTTTCAAGTTTCACAACATCTTTCCAATAGGAAGGAGACCAGAATTGCATGAAATATTCCAACAGTGGCCTAACCAATGTCCTGTACAGCTGCAACATGACCTCCTAATTCCTGTAGTCAATACTCTTGAGAATGTATGTAGGGTATAAGCAGGTAGGGAAAGAGTTAAGTTTTTTGAGTTTTGTCAAACAGGAGGTTCAGCTGAGCATAACTCAGATCAGATAAGAACTTGAAGTTAACAATAGGGTGCTGGAGGCAAGGGTAATGGGTTAATAAGGTGGAAAAGCATTCATTATGTAGAGCCATTTATCAATATTGGAAGCATTCAGTATGTAAGGTCAGTTTAACAAGGTGAAAAGTATTCATTTTGTGAAGCCAGTTAAGGTTATGAACATTCATTGCTTAAGAGTAGCTGGCTTAATCTTTACTGTTGATGCTCTCTGATTGTAACAGTCACCCATTCAATACGTATGTCGCCTTATCTGGATGCTCCTCCCTGTAAAATGACTATATAATTAATTAAGAAATTGCTCTTCCAGAGAAGACTGAGAACTTGTGCCTTTGTGCACAGGCGATTGTTCTGTCTCCCTCCAGAGCCCAGAATAAAGGTGAAGGAGGTAAAACTATATTGTCTCTGAGCATTTTGCTTTGACTGAGGGGGAAATGGGACGACACTCTGACCAATAAAAGAAAGCATACCACACACCGCCTTTGCTATCCTATCTACCTGCGACTCTACTTTCAAGGAGCTATGAACCTGCACTCCAAGGTCTTTGTTCAGCAACACTCTTTAGGACCTTACCATTAAGTGTATAAATCCTGTGAAGGTGTGCTTTCCCAAGATGCAGCACCTGACATTTATCTAAACTACATCTGTCACTTCTCAGACCATTGGCCCATTTGATCAAATCCCATTGTAATCCGAGGTAACCACCTTTGCTGTCCACTACACCTCCAAATTTGGTGTCATCTGCAAACTTACTAACTATACCTCTTTTATGCTTACATCCAAATCATTTATATAAATGACGAATAGTCGTGGACCCAGCACCGATTCTTGTGGAACTCCACTGGTCATAAGCGTCCAGTCTGAAAAACAACCCTCCACCACCACCCGCTGTCTTTGCCCTTTGAGCCAGTTCTGTATCCAAGTGGCTAGTGTTCTCTGTATTCCGTGAGATCTAACCATGTTAACCAGTCTCCCATGGGGAACCTTGTCGAATGCCTTACTGAAGTCCATCAATGGTCTTGTGACAACTTTTTTTTTTCAGACCTTTGTGTGCAATTTGGATTATTGAATTTTCATAGATTACAACTATGTTTCAAAAATACTTCTAATAAAAGCACAATACCACAGATTCTGGAAATCTGAAATAAGAACAAACCCAGCATGAATAGCAGAATCTGTGGTGGAGAGAAAAAAAAGTTCATGTTTTGAGTCCAATATGATTTCTTCAGAAGGCTTTCAAGTCTTTTCATACATTGAAAAGTATATAAGAAAAAAAATTCAAAGTTGAGGAAGTGTGGGGTGGCATTTATCTCCAGAATCTAGTTTTTTTTAAAAAAAAGCTAAAATTCTATTGTGCAAAAGAAGTCTGCGAGTCACTGAAATTTTCAAACAGAGATTTGGTAATGGCACTAATCACTTACGAAGGGAGTCTCAAAGGGCTGCACAGATGTGGAATAAATAGGAGCTTCGTATAGAATTATATTTGCAAAAGCTAACAGAAGTGTGGAATTTGTGTAAGGACGACCTTCAAAAGCATTCTTTTTATAAATCTCAGAAATTGGTTCAAAAACAAAATCAACTTCGTTTTTCTTGAAAGAAAATGTGATACGTGATAAGTTAGAATTAAAGCAATTATGCATTGGGGTTCCTAAACCTGAGCTTTCATTCCACCCACATTCGTCCATTATGAAAGTATGTCTCACTTTGTAGCATTTACTTCTGATTGGACAGGATAAGAAAATGCCAAAAATTATCATACCTTATATTGGTCATTTGACAGGAATAAAGTTTTGCCCGAAGGTCATTTTTTGCTCATAGATGCAGATTACTGAACAATGCCTACTTCTCTCATCTTAAGTAGGGACAAATATAGTTTATTTTCCTTAACATTGATTATGTAAGATGGTTTTTGTTAAAGTTCTCAGATCTTAGAAAATTGATACATCATGAATGATATTTTGAATTAGCTATTGGTATTTATAACCAATACTCCAGGAAATGTTAAAAACAAACTAGTCACAGATTTGGAATAAGAGGCATTAAGTGTTGCAGCAGTTTGCGTTTGAAGAGCTTATCAAAGCTTTAAAGCCACCTTTAAAGTGATTTGGAATGGAATTCAAAATGAGCCTGAGGACCAATTCTGTTAATTAGATGTTTACTGATTCCTACTTAGCTGATTTGCCTGATGTAATGGATGGCATGACTGGCCAAATGGCATTTGACAACCAAGTTTTGAATAGCCTCAAGTTTGAATCTGAAGTGTTCATTTTTCATTTTTTGTATCTAAATTGCAGTAGAACAATTTTAATTTGCTTAAAAGTACACATTATTAATTTGGCATGGAGATTAAAAGAAAGATTATTACTTTAGTTGCATTTCAAATCCACACTTCTCTTTTGACTTTGAAAAAGTGTTATGATGAAAATAATCTAGTGATATGGCTGTTACCTTAGACTAAGGAACTAAAAGCTTGGCAACTGTTATTGTAAGAGGACGGCTCAGTGGTTCGCACTGCAGCCTCACAACACCAGGGACCTGGGTTCGATTCCAGCCTCAGGCGACTGTCTGTCTGTGTGGAGTTTGCACATTCCCCCCGTGTCTGCGTGGGTTTCCTCCGGGTGTTCCGGTTTCCTCCCACAGTCCAAAGATGTACAGGCTAGGTGAATTGGCTGTGCTAAATTGCCCATAGTGTTAGGTGCGTTAGTCAGAGGGAAATAGGTCTGGGGAGGTTGCTCTTCGGAGGGTCGGTGTGGATTTGTTGGGCCAAAAGGCCTGTTTCCACACTGTGGGGAATCTAATCTAATCTAAAGTCATTCAGGCCAGTTTCTACAGCTGAATAATAACAAAGAAAGTCAAAACATTGAAAACTTTTCTTTCCTCCATAAAGATTTTGAGATCGAATTTGTCATATTACAGCTACTTGGAAGACAAATTGCAACCGGCTGCTGAAGCATTGGAGGTAGTGAAGTGTCAAGCGGAGACCAAGTCAGTTTTGAGCAGAGTGATTTAATTGTCTTACAAGGTCATCCTACAGTAAGGGTTTTTGTGACAATGGTAGTTTCCCTGCCTTTGAACTGGAAGGCTTGCATTTAAGTCCCACCCATTCCAGACCTCTGTCATGGCACACCTAAACAGATCAATTAGATGGATGTTTTCCTGTAATGGAACATTACTGCATCTGTTGAGTTTCATTTTTCTAGGTGTAGCTGGAATGCTAAAACTAAACTAGTATAGATGCATGTTATGTTGGTTTTTTTCCCTTTTGAATGGATTATTTGTTGATTTAAATCAATAAATTATTATCCAGACAGTTCATTGGTGCAGCTTAGTTTTGAAGTACTATGCATAAAAGTTGCATATTTTCAGTTTAGATTAGATTAGATTCCCTACAGTATGGAAACAGGCCCTTCGGCCTAACAAGTCCACACCGACCCTCAGAAGAGCAACCCACCCAAACCTATTCCCCTACATTCATCCCTGACTAATGCACCTAACACTATGGGCAATTTAGCATGGCCACTTCACCTAACCTGCACATCTTTGGCCTGTGGGAGGAAACCCACGCAGATGTGGGGAGAATGTGCAAACTCCACACACAGTTGCCTGGGGCGGGAATTGAACCCGAGTCCCTGGCGCTGTGAGGCAGCAGTGCTAACCACTGAGTCACCGTGCAGCCCTGACAGTTACCTGACTTTATGCAAATACCTGGTAAATTAATATTTCCCACTTAACAATCAAACATAATGTCCGTCATTTTAAACAAAAAATTTCATTTTCTATTTCCTGACTCATTTTGAAAGTTCTTGCATTTATTGTGAAGTGAAAGTGTGTTTATGTAGCTAATTTTTAAAAATTAAAATTTCATTGTCCTGATAATTTTATTGACAGCTTTCACAATCATTCAGGAGTATGCTGCATCCTAGCATATTTTTTACTGCTACCTGCAAAAGCTAAAGGTATTGATGCAAATGTAAGTTTTTTTTTAAACAGTTTGATTTCTCTGAACTTTCTGCCCCAGCATTGTATGACTGCACCACGCAAGCTGCTTTGCTCTGATTTTTCACTGTTGCAAAATTTCTAATTAATTATTGCGACGACTGAAACTGTTGACTTCAATTCTGACCTCACCTTTGACTCCATTCCTGTCCTTGGCAGCTGTCTGAAGTTGTATCAAATTGAATGCAACCCCAACATTATATTTGACCCAGAGATGAGTTTCTAACATGTACCAGTAAAATCATGAACATTTTCAATTTCAACATCCATAAGATCACTTCCTCTCACCCCCATTTCCCTCAGCATCCCGCAAGCTCACTCCTCTGCTGACATGCTCATCCATGACCTTTATCTCTGGAAGCAACTGTCCTAGCTCACTCCTTGGCTCACAGCCCACCCATATTGTATCCTCTGAAAAGTGCACCCACCTTCAATTAACTAATACAGATAGTAAGAAATTGAGCCCTAACCTGATCCCTGTGACATTCTACTCATTACTTTCCTTCCACCTTCAAAAAACTTGATTATGATCTTGAGTATGTTAACACCGAGAAGACAAATTCTCCATCCATGCTAATACATAATACAGCAATTAGTCCAGCATGCCTCTAAGCAAAGTTATCAAACATGAATATCCTTTTACAATACTATGTTGACTCTGTACGGCGACTGACTGTGTGTGTGGATTTTGCACGTTCTCCCCGTGTCTGCGTGGGTTTCCTCAGGGTGCTCCGGTTTCCTCCCACAGTCCAAAGATGTGCAGGTCAGGTGAATTGGCCATGCTAAATTGCCCATAGTTAGGTAAGGGGTAAATGTAGGAGTATGGGTGGGTTGCGCTTCGGTGGGGCGGTGTGGACTTGTTGGGCTGAAGGGCCTGTTTCCACTGTAAGTAATCTAATCTAAGAAATCTATTTCCCTTGCTGCTACTTATTTCCACATCATAATTTATTGCACCTATATCACAGTTCTTCATCACATTAATGCTGTCCTTTATTAACAATCTATGCCACCTCGTTTTTTTATTTTTGCTTATTGTTCCAGAACATTGGATACCCTTAAATATTCAAGTTTGAGATCCTGGCCATCTTGTAAACATGTATCTGTAATAGTTATCAGGTCATATTCATTCATTTCTTTGTGCCAACATCTATCTTCTCTATAAATATTGTATACACTCAGATAAACAGCATTATTTTGACTTTTTGCCATTATTACTTATTCTGGTTCTAATTTCTCTTGTCTTCTGCTTATATTTTCTGCCCTTGTTACATTTTGGTTACCTTTGCCTATTCACTACCCTGTACTTCTGTCTTCTTGTTTTTGCTTTGTTAAACTTTCCTTCAATTACTCCCTCCCTAAACTAATTAGTATAAAATCATAGCCTAAACTTCTGTTATACGATTCACCAAGGCACTGATCCCAGGATGGTGCAAATGAAGCCCATTGCAATGGAACAGCTCAATTTTCCTCCGTCTTGGTGCGAGTGCCCCATGAATCTGACCCATTTCTTCCACACCAGTCTTTGAGCCAAGCATTTACCTCTAATCTTGTTACGTATGCCCATTTGCATCTGGTTTGGGTAGTGATCTGGAGATTACCTTTCGTGGTCTGCTTTTGACTTTGGCTCCAGGCTGCTCATCCCTTTTTCCTATCTGTGTCATTGGTACCTCTGATAACTAGTTCCTTATCATCATCCTCCGATTCCTGACCCAGAAGAGATGTCCTGACCCTTGGCACTGGGTAGGTTACGCAGCCTTTGAGACACACTTTCCTACAGTAAACAGTGTCAATTTCCCCTGCTGTGTCCCATGAATAAATGTTTAAAAAAAGGTGTGCTATCCCTTTTTTTTTAATGTGCGTTTTTCTACCTCCAACTTGAACAGTGGTGCTTTGGGGAAAGTGGGAATGAGATATATTGATCATATTGAGCGGCAGAGTCGGCTCAAATAGCTGAACGGCCTACTCTTCCTGTTTTCTATGTTTCACCATCATGCATGCAAAAATGCAGTTTTTTCTTTGTATACCACAAGTGACATGAAGGTTATTTTTATTTCTGCTGAACATTCTGATCATCAGACTCCTAGATTGTGTGTCCTATTTCTGGGCAAAGGCTGCTGTGAAAGAAAAGCTTTTATAATAAAGCAAGTGCTTTCGGGCAGTCCAACCAACTTCCAAATATTTTCAAGACTGTTTCAACTTCTATTCCTGAAAGCCATTCTGTTCCCTTTTATTAATTGTAACTAAGAATACCACATCTCGAAGGGAACAACAATTTATGCTGCAACAGGACAGGGTCCTGAGTTGATTTGAAAGTGGACGTTGACACTGTACTATTGCTGAAATTCCACAATAGAAGATGCAAAGTAATGTTGACCAATTCATTGTATATGATTTACAATATTTAGGGATACCTCTGACCCCTGTTTGGGGTGGTTTAGTATTCTGGCTGCAGACTGATTTCATGCAGATTCTTGACTGCTTTGATTTTTATTTAATTTCCTGCAAGGATAATCTGTTAAACAACATCTATATTCCATGTCATAAGTCATATTGTAAACCCTTCTGTAGCGGCCAAACAAATTGATTTTTGATTAGTTATTGGAAAATCTTAGCTAGTTAACCACTTGCCACTGTCTCCATGCTTCACTATAACTTCTATAAATTTTTGCCATATCCTTCTGATCTTTGTGAATCATGCCACAGAATATTGATTGGTTCACTAACAATCAGAATTTTTTGAATTGATGTTTTTGCAGGTGAAACTCTACCTTTTTATAGTAGCTTTGTGTGTCGCAAGCAGCATATGGGTGACAATGTACAGAATTTCATGTGAATTCAAGGCAGGTTCAATTAATTTTTTACCTATTCATTTTTGTGTGTTTTATGAATAAGAATTACTAACATTAGACTCCTAATGTGTTCATATATGAATGTAGAATAGAAATATTTCCAGCTTTCCTTAGTTCATTAAAGTTCAGTTTTAAATCAAAATTAGGGTTTTCACACATTGAAGAGAATGTGCTAGAAACCTAATGCACTTTAATTTGCAAAAGGGCACCTTTTATGTTGCATGATTTGGTTAGGAAATATTTGTGGATGAACTTGAACTACTATTTAAAGAGAATAGTGTTTGTCGTGAACAAAACCAAATGGCAAAAGTTGCTGAGCCAGGCTCAGGAGATGAATAAGATATTATGTGTGATATTGTTGAAATGTGCAGGCAGACAATGTTTTCTTGCATAGATTGTTAGTTACTGACTACCGAACAGTAACTGTCATTTGAGTACTGGAGCAAATTAAATACTCCATCTGACGCTACCATGTTGTGAAGAAATTGGCAAGATGTTGAAGACTGCCTGATCTGAGATGAGAAAGGGGTTATTGTTTGTGATTTTTTTTTTAGCCACTCTGCTGACACAACATTGCTGAATTGTTGACGGTTGTATTACATTGTAACTCCAGGGTGTTGATATTTATCTTGTGATATTGTACCTATGGCAAAGAATGTTGCTTTGCCAATTTTAGCTCATCCTTTGAGAATAAGTTGCATTTCTCATTTTGTCATCTGACTATATTCCATTTCATTTTTACATTGAATTAAAATTGGCTCCCAAAAATATCCTGATCAAAACATAACTTTAGGTCTTGGTGTTATATCGTGTTATAGAATCATAGAGCTGTACAGCATGGGAACAGACTCTTCAGTCCAATGTGTTCATGCGACCATATATCCTAAATTAATCTAGTCTCGTGTGCCAGCATTTGACACTTATTGCTCTAAACCCTTCTTATTCATATATTCATCCAGATGCTTTAAAATGTTGCAATTGTACCAGGCTCTCACCACTGCCTCTGACAGCTCATTGCATATATATACCACCCTCTGCAGTAAAAGGTTGCCCCTCAGATTTCTTCTGAATCTTTCACCCCTCACCAATGCCCCTGAGTTTTGGACACTCCCACAGAGACCTTGTCTCTTCACCCTATTCATGTACCTCATGAGTTTGTAAACCTCTCTATAAGGTCACCCCTTAGCCTCTGATGTTCCTGGGAAAACAGCCTCAGCCTATTCAGCCTTTCCCTGTAGCACCAACCCTTCACTGACTGATAAAGGCAAGCATACCAAATGCTGCCTTCACTATCTTGTGTATCTGGGTCTCCACTTTCAAGGACCTATGAACCTGCTCTCCAAGATCTCTTTGATCAGCAACACTCTTTAGGACCTTACCATTAATTCCTGCCCTGATTTGCCTTTCCAAAATGCAGCACCACATATTGATCTACATTAAACTCCATCTGCCACTTCTCAGCTCATTGGACCATCTAATCCAGATCCTGTGTACTCTGAGGCAACCTTCATTGTCCACTACACCTCCAATTTTGGTGTAATCTGCACTTACTAATTATAGCTCTTATGTTCACATCCAAATCATTTATATAAATGATGAAAAGCAGTGGACCCAACACTCCAGTGGTCACAGGCCTCCAGTCTGAAAAGCAACCCACCGCTACCACCCTGGATGTATTCCCAGGAATATCCTCCCTAAGTAGAGCCGTAATGTTATCCCTCACCAAAAATGCCACTCCCGCTCATGTCTTGCCTCGCTTTCTATTCTTCCTCTAGCATCTATCACAGTCCCATGTTCTCCACCATGCCCTGGGTTCATCTGTCTTGTTAGGCATCTTGCACTGAAATAAATGCAGTTTAATTTATTTGTGCTTTGTTCCTGACTATTTATTTGACTTGCTCCTTTTCCCAGCTGCACCAGTCTCAGACTGATCTCTTTATTCACAATCTCCCTTAGTGGTGGTGTCATCCCCATCCCTCACCCCCACTAGTTTAAATCCTCTCCTGCCAATTCCGGTGCAATCTGTCCTCCTCATATGGGTCAGTTCTGCCCGAGAAGAAATGCCAATGATCAAAAAGTATGAATTCCTCTCCCTTGCACCAGCTCCTCAGCCACACATTTATCTGCTCTATCGTCCCATTCTTACCATCACTAGTTCGTGGCACCGGGAGTAATCCAGGTATTACTACCCTTGAGGACCTAATTTTTAAATACCTGCCTAACATCCTATATTCTCTCCTCAGAATCTTGTCCTTTTCTCTTGCTATGTCATTAGTTCCGATGTCTACAGTGACCTCCTGCTGGTCCCACTCCCCTTTTTGAGGATATTCTGTGCCCTCTCCAAGAAGACTTTGATCCTGGCACCAGGGAGGAAACACATGATTTTGATGACTTGCTGTCAGCCATAGAAACATCTGTCTGTCTGCCTGTCTCTAACTAGAGTCTCTTATCACAATCGATTGCTTGGAACCAGACGTAACCGTCATCATAATAGAAACCTGGCTGTCAGTGCTATATTTCCCTGAGATTGCATCTCCCCCCCCCCCCCCTATTTTCCAAGGCAGCATATTTGTTTGAGATGGGGATAGCCATAGGGGACTCCTGCACTACCTACCTCTTCCATTTTTCTTGCAGGTAACCCATCTACCATAGAGTCATAGAGATGTACAGCATGGAAACAGACCCTTCGGTCCAACCCGTCCATGCCGACCAGATATCCCAACCCAATCTAGTCCCACCTGCCAGCACCCGGCCTATATCCTGCCAAACCCTTCCTATTCATATACCCATCCAAATGCCTCTTAAACGTTGCAATTGTACCAACCTCCAACACTTCCTCTGGCAGCCTATTCCACACACGCACTACCCTATGTGCGGAAACAGTTGCCCCTTAGGTCTCTTTTATATCTTTCCCCTCTCACCTTAAACCTATGCCCTCTAGTTCTGGACTCCCTGGCCCCAGGGAAAAGACTTTGTCTATTTACTCTATCCATGCCCCTCATGATTTTGTAAACTTCTATAAGGTCATCCCTCAGCCTCTGATGCTCCAGAGAAAACAGCCCCACCCTGTTGAGCTTCTCCCTATTAGCTCAAATCCTCCAACCCTGGCAAATCCTTTTAAATCTTTTCTGAACCCTTTCAAGTTTCACAACGTCCTTCCGAGAGGAAGAAGACGAGAATTGCACGCAATATTCCAACAGTGGCCTAACTAATGTCCTGTACAGCCGCAACATGACCTCCCAACTCCTGTACTCATTACTCTGACCAATAAAGGAAAGCATACCAAATGTCGCCTTCACTATCCTATCTACCTGTGACCCTACTTTCAAGGAGCTATGAACCTGCACTCCAAGGTCTCTTTGTTCAGCAACACTCCCTAGGACCTTACCATTAAGTGTATAAGTCCTGCTAGGATTTGCTTTCCCAAAATACAGCCCCTCGCATTTATCTGAATTAAACTCCATCTTCCACTTCTCAGCCCATTAGCCCATCTGGTCAAGATCTTGTTGTAATCTGATGTAATCCTCTTCGCTGTCCACTACACCTCCAATTTTGGTGTCATCTGCAAACTTACTAACTGTACCTCTTATGCTCGCATCCAAATCATTTATATAAATGACAAAATGCACCCAGCACCAATCCTTGTGGCACTCCACTGGTCACAGGCCTCCAGTCTGAAAAACAACCTTCCACCACCACCCTAGTGTTCTACTTTTGAGTCCGTTCTGTATCCAACTGGCTAGTTCTTCCTGTATTCTGTGAGATCTAACCTTGTTAACCAGTCTCCCATGGGGAACCTTGTTGAATGCCTTCCTGAAGTCCACATAGATCACATCTATGGCTCTGCCCTGATCAATCCTCTTTACTACTTCCTCAAAAAACTCAATTTCCCACGCACAAAGCCATGTTGACTATCCCTAATCAGTCCTTGCCTTTCCAAATACATGTACATCCTGTCCCTCAGGATTCCCTCCCAACAACCTGCCCACCGCTGACGTCAGGCTCACTGGTCTATAGTTCCCTGGCTTGTCCTTACCACCCTTCTTAAACAGTGGCACCACGTTTGCCAACCTCCAGTCTTCCGGCACCTCACCTGTGACTATCGATGATACAAATATCTCAGCAAGAGGCCCAGCAATCACTTCTCTAACTTCCCACAGAGTTCTAGGGTACACCTGAACAGGTCCTGGGGATTTATCCACTTTCATGTGTTTCAAGACATCCAGCAATTTGGACATTTTGAAAGGTGTCACCATCTATTTCCCTACATTCTATATCTTCCATATCTTTTTCCACAGTAAATACTGATGCAAAATACTCTTTTAGTATCTCCCCCATTTTCTGTGGCTCCACACAAAGGCCACCTTGCTGATCTTTGAGGGGCCCTATTCTCTCCCTGGTTACCCTTTTGTCCTTAATATATTTGTAAAAACCCTTTGGATTCTCCTTACCTCTATCTGCCAAAGCTATCTCATGTCCCCTTTTTGCCTTCCTGATTTCCCTCTTATGTATACTCCTATTTCCTTAATACTCTTCTAAGGATTCACTTTATCTATTCTGTCTATACCTGACATATGCTTCCTTCTTTTTCTTAACCAAGCCCTCAAGTTCTTTAGTCATTCAGCATTCCCTATACCTACCAGCCTTTCCTTTCACCCTAACAGGAATATACTTCCTTTCACCCTAACAGGAATATACTTTCTCTGGGATCTCGTTATCTCATTTCTGAAGGCATCCTATTTTCCAGCCGTCCCTTTACCTGCGAACATCTGTCCCCAATCAACTTTCGAAAGCTCTTGCCAAATACTGTCAAAATTGGCCTTTCTCCAATTTAGAACTTCAACTTTTAGATCTGGTCTATCCTTTTCCATCACTATTTTAAATCTAATCGAAGACTCTATCTGTGGTTTTTCTTCCTTCCTGCAACTGCCTTCCATCAAATCCCCAGCTCCTGTAAATTTCTCATTGCCTCTAACTGCTGCTCCAACCGATCCATGCGATCAGAATTCACAACTAAACACAGTTCCTGCAGACAATATCAGTAACATGGAAGCTCTTCCTAATCTTTCACATCTGACAGGAAGAACACATTACTCTACTGTAGGTCATCTTTGCATCTGAACAAACTGTAGACTCAGAAAATAACCCAGTCTTACTGCTCTGAAAATAATGCTTCAGGCTAACTTAGTAACTACTTTTATATTTTTCAAATTTAATCAAGAGACAGATCTCAATAAAACCAAATATAATCACCCTACTTTCTATTGTGGGTTTACAAAAAATACAGTAAGGCTACAGTTTAAAACTAGCTACTTAGTTGCTCTCTCGCTATGCTCTCCACAGGTTTCCCCAAGGTCAGCTCTGAATTTCACTGTTTATTTTTCGGAAACTATCTCCCACGTCCAGAGATACTTAAAATCAAACAGCAGAGGAAGTCAGCTGTGCAGGCTCACTGCTGGGTCAGACAGCTGTGCATGTTTCACTTCCTGTGTGGTCACTGCTGTGTTTTCCTCTCCTTTTTTAAGGCGCTGTTGTTTTGTTCCCTGTTTTGGAACTTGTGAAAAAGCAATGCAACAGCTTATAAAACAGCAATTATTGCTCCTAATATTTGAGGAAATCAACTCTAACACTGAAAATACCTCAAAACTGCATGAAGTAATTTCTCCTGATTTTCCCATGCATCATTGTTTCACCAGTATTAGTTTGTGCCTGTTCTAGGGTTTTGTCGTATCTAAACATCCTGTTGTTAATTTTATTTTGTGTATATTGTTTCCTGATATAAAATTGTGTACTCAAAAAGGGAAAAAGGCAGAATGTGGGTAACTATAGGCTGATTAGCCTAACTTATATTATTTGAAAAAATTGGATTCAGTTATTAAGGAAGTAATAGCAGAACATATAATGTAATCAAGCAGAATCAGTATGGATTAATAAAAGGGAAATCATGTCTGACTAATTTTTAGTTTTGCGAGTCTCAACCAGAGTGGATAATAGGGAACCAGTAGATGTGTTGTAATTGGACTTCCAGAAGGTATTCGACAAGGTACCTTATGAAAGCTTAAGTCATAAGAACTAACTATGTTGGAGGTAATATATAGGAATGCATAGAGAATTGATTAATTGGTAGGAATCAACAAATGGGGATTAAGGGGTTCTTTTTCAGGTTGGTGACCTGTAATCAGTGGCGTTCCATCGGTGCAGGGACTGTAGCCATTTACAGTATATATTCATGACTTGAAAGAAAATGAATATACTGTAGCCAAATTTGCAGATGACACAAAATTTGTTGGAAGGGCAAGCTATGAGAGGAATACAAATAGTTTCCAGAGAGCAATTGATAGGTTAAGTAAGTGGCAAAAATTTGGCAAATAGTGTAATATGGGAAAATGTGAAGTTGAAAAGTGTGTTGCTGGAAAAGCGCAGCAGGTCAGGCAGCATCCAAGGAGCAGGAGAATCGACGTTTCGGGCATAAGCCCTTCTTCAGGCTTATGCCTGAAACGTTGATTCTCCTGCTCCTTGGATGCTGCCTGACCTGCTGCGCTTTTCCAGCAACACACTTTTCAGCTCTGATCTGCAGTCCTCACTTTCTCCAAAATGTGGAGTTGGTCATTTTGGAAGGGAGAACAGTATTATTTAAATGGAGAAAAATCTCAAAGCTGCAACATAAAGATGCTTGGGAGTACTTGTGCATAAAATATAGAAAGCTTGCATAGATTGTGAAGCAAGAAATTAGGAAGACTAATGGAATGCTGGTGCTTTATTTCATGAGGGTTGGAGTAGAAGAATAGGGAATTCTCACGGAGCTAAAGGTGTTGTTGGTGAGACTACATCTGGAGTATTTGAGCAGTTTGTCTCCTTATTTAAGGAAAGGTATTAATTCATTGGTGACGGTTCAGAGAAGATTCTGTAGGATGATCCCTGGTATGGAATGATTGTCTTATGAACAAAAGTTAAACAGGTTGGGACTCTATTCACTGGAGTTTAGCAGAATAAGATGTAATCTTGTTGAAACATAGGATTCTTAAGAGGTTTGATAGGGAAAATGTTAAGAGGCAGCTTCCCCTCATGGGAGAATTTAGGACCAGAGCACATTGTCTCAGAATAAAGGGGTGTCACTTTAAGATTGAAATGAGGAATTTCTTGGCTGAGGGTTGAGCCTATTCCTCCACAGCTCTCTGTGGCAAGGAGTTCGAGTCCTTATGTATATTTAAGGCTGAGAGTGTTTCTTAGATACCAGGGGGTGAAAGGGAAAGGCCAGGAAAATTGATGTGAGGAATGTCAGATCATTCATGCTCCTGTTGAATGGCTGGGCAGGCAAAGGGGACTGAACGACCTTCTCCTGTTCCTTTTTTTTTAAATCGTCTTTTAAGGTCCTCTCTATAGCCCTGCTTTTCCAGTCTTTGATTTCTACTCGGTTACTTAAAGCATGCCAGGTTTATCAACAATTTCCTAGATTCTCTCTGGACAGGCTAATTAGTAACTTTGGTACATACCTCTGGACCAAGTAGGACTTGAACCAGGGGACTATTAGCCCAACAGTAGGGATGCTATCATAGTACTACTACATTCTCACCAGCAGTTTCCGAATAAACACGTGAATATACAGTATCAAACATCTTCGACTGTGACTTTAGTGGTTTGCATTTTCCTCACATTGATTAGGTAACACCCTAACTGAACACCTGTTAAATCCCAATGAACAAGATATATTTGGGTTACCAATTAGCATAATTGCTGAATTCTGGAATATTGTAATCACATCTTCCAATTACCATGCATATTTGAAAATATGTCTGACAACCTGTGAAGTTGCTTGAACCAAAACCTGCATTGTTAATATACTTTATTAAACCATATTTAGCATTTGCAGTATAGCCCTTACATTATTGATACATGACAAAAGGCATGTAATATTTAAAATTTGTTATTTATTCTCTAGATTTGGCATCTTTGGTAAAGCTATTATTTATTCCTTATCCTTGGTTTCCCTGAAAAAAAATGGTGGGCAGCCTCCTTGAATCACTGCAGTTTGTGTGGTGAATTTACTTTCAGTACTGTTTCAGGAATTTGACTCCTTTATGATAAAGGGATGATAATGTATGTCAAATATGTGCATGTCAACAACATTGAGTTCAACAACTTGAGACTTTACCTTCATTTTGGGTTATGTGTTTCCCCTCTCAAAGTGTCTACCTTGCTTTCCTGTTCTTGCTTTCTGTCAGGGCTGACCTTTTATTCTCTTATTTACAACTATTTTGGGCCAATATTTTCTCTTCTCGACAAGCCTTACCACTTGCTTTGCCTTTTTGTTCTGTGATCCCTTTGATCTCTAATCTCTTGAACATTTTCATGACTTTCCTATTTGTTCTACTGGCGCATTCCCTATTCCAAGAGGATTAAACCTGTTGCATTTTCATCTCTCTTCAGTTCCCAAGAAGAGCCAAATAAGACTCAAACATAACTGTTTCTCACCGCAGACACTTCCAGGCCTGTTGACTTTCTTTAATGTTACAGATGTTTTAGATCTGAAATATAAATAGGTAATGTTTAGCTTTTATTGTGATGTATGTCAAGATGGAATGCGAGTTACTGTTCCTGTGCATCTGACTTTGCCTTTCTCAAAGGCACAAGTTGCAGATACTGGATTTGCTGCTGAAGCAGCTTCTGGTCAGTTGATGCATTCTCAGGATGTGTAATGGTCTCTGACAGTGATCGTCATCAGTTGTGCAGGTCTAATGAGAATGAAAAGACAGTCAAGTATGACATTTCTGGTGAATTGACTTTGTTTGACCTGATAGCAGTCTATTGCCATTTTACCAACTGGCTTAGGGGTATATGAATATGTATTCTCTAGCTTGTTGATCCAGTGACAGCTATACTGCGATACCCTTGCTGTAGCCTACTCCCTCCTAGCACTCCCTGCAACCATAGCAGTAGAGGGCTTGAATGTTTAGGCTAAAGCTTATGCACTAAGTGGTAACCAAGTGAACACTAAGCTTTTTGTTGTCTGATGATCAATTATCAAGTATAGAAAATTAGAACTAAAATTAGAAACTTCAGAAGAATGCTGTACTGCATAGATATGTAACTTGTCAAGAATCGAGATTTTTATCACGTGGAAGAAAGGATTAATTTGTCCCATTCTGTGTAGTTAATCTCTCAACTGTAAACCAGGATTTAATGTTTTGAGTCCAGTGATTCTTCTTCAGAACTGATAGCAGCTAGGAAAGTTATGCTTGAGGCATTGGTCATGAGGAAAGGAGTGATGGAGATGGAGCCCAGAGAGAACAAGAACACTGGTTAGGGAGACAGTGATGGATAATTTTTAGGTTAGATTCCCTACAGTGTGGAAACAGGCCCTTCGGCCCAACAAGTTCACACCAACCCTCCGAAGAATAACCCACCCAGACCCATTCCCCTACCTTATATTTACCCCTGACTAATGCACCTAACACTACAGGCAATTTAGCATGGCCAATTCACCTGACCTGCACATCTTTGGACTGTGGGAGGAAACTGGAGCACCCGGAGGAACCCACAGACACTGGGAGAATGTGCAAACTCCACACAGACAGTTGCCTGAGGTGGGAATTGAACCCGGGTCTCTGATGCTGTGAGGCAGCAGTGCTAACCAGTGAGCCACCGTGCTGCTCCATTTTCCAGGGAGAAGGAAAAGCTGATAATAGGGATCATAAGTAGATGAAAATAGGTTAGCTGTACTGAAAGCAGCACTTATCATGACAGGGTGTAGGGTGAGCAAAGTATGTTGAAGAAGATGTTCAGGCTCTAAAATTGTTGAACTGGATATAAAATCCTAAAGGCCATATGGAAAATTCTTTAAGAAACAATTTCAGAAATTGCTGAAAAAACTCAGTAGGTCTGGCAAATCTGTGGAGAGAAAGCAGAATTAACGTTTCAGGTCCGGTGACCCTCCTCCAGAACTGATGTACCAACATTTTCCTTTCTAAAATCTCTTCTGAAGAATGGTCATTGGACTCAAAATATTAAATTTGCTTTTTCTCCTCCACAGATGTTTTTTGTTTTATTTTGTTTTGTTGTTTTTTTCTAGTTTGTCCTGAGCCTCACGCACTGCAACAGACCCGAGGCAGAAATATTGGCTGGAAAATAGGGTGCTGCATTGAAATGGCAAACTGCTGGAAGCTTGGGGTCATTTTTACCCTGATGTGTTTGTTCCTTAACATTAAGCAACCAAAATATTCATGTGATCATGAAAAAAACGCTCAGAAGTACTGGAAATTAGTCTTGGTCTTATGGGTGGATTTGTCGTTGGAAAATTCAAGCTATTTCTATCATTTTCATTTTTATTTTTATTCATTATATAAAATCATGTGAACGTCGTGTAAAACATAACCGCTGTAAAGTTTTTTTTTAGTATACAGAAACTAATGCTGGTTCAGTAATACAAGAATTTAAAAAAAAAACTTGAGGCAGACTTTGAATTATCAGATGTGCTTTAGTCAATTTAAACATTACAAGCTTGTTGCAAGCATTCAGTATCATTATGTAATACCTCTGTGTTGGCCTTGTGTCTTTAGTCTATTAAAGCATTAAAGATATATGGAAGTGTTCAATCTCTATACTTGCAATTCGTCTGAATGACCAAACAAAAGGTTGAGGAGGGCATCTTGTGAGGGAAGATTTGACAAGCTAGGCTTAGATCCACTGGATTTTAGAAGAGCAAGAAGCAACTCAGTTTAAACCTACAGGCTATGACAAGGTAAATGCAGAAGGGATGTTTCCTGTTACTGGAGAATCTAGAGCTCGGGATTGCTGTTTAAAAGTCAGGGCTCTCCCATTTAAAACAGATTGGCCAACTTTTTTATTCATCCCTGACACTCGTGAAACTTCGGAACTCTTCCCGAAAAAGTGGTGGCACCGCAGCCTATGAATATTTTTAAGGTAGCGAGTGATTCTTATTGAGCAAGGGGTAACTTGGGAATATGGATTAGATATTACAATAAGATGAGCCATGATATAGAATGGAGCAGTTTCAAGGGGCTTAATGGCCTTGCTGGTCTGTCCACAACAAGCCCTTTTACTGTTCAGCATATGGTTCTGTGTTGCAAATTCACCAGGTTGGCATCTCACTGAGATATTCACATAGCATACTCTGCTATACCATTCAATGAACCTGTGTTGATCACCTGGCTAGATAGTAATGGTAGAGTGAGGGATATATCAGACCATGACGTTATGGATTCTATTGCTGCTCTCAGCTTCTCATTAATGCCCAGTTTATACAAGCTATTCCATTGCCAATAATAGTAGTACCACATTGCATAATGGAGTATAATAAAGCTAAGAACTGCAGATGGTGGAAATCTGAAACAAAAACAAATCGTTGGAAAATCCCGGCAAGTCTGGCAGCATCTGTGCAAAGAAAGCAGAGTTAATGTTTTGAGTCCGGTGACTCTTCAGAACATAATTGTCAGTCATGATTGTATGTGGAGAGGACTCGATGGGCCAAGTGGACTAATTTTTTTCCTCCTATGTCTTGTGGTTTTATAATTGAGTCAGTTCTAAATATGAAGGAGGGATTTTGTTTCCACAAATGGCTTGTGTGGTGTTCACTCTGACCAGAACTATCCTGGAAAGATTTGCTTGACTGGTGAGAACCATGTGAAGTAGAATTTTATATCAATCGATTTATTTTTAATTTTTTTTTTCCCAAGTCAAGGCTTATATATTTCCAAGTTTGATGCAGCAATGTACAGCTCTATTTTGAGTTCTTGTAATTTAGCAATTTTTGGTGCTATTGAATATGCTTCACTTGATGAGATGCTATGTACCTGATGGAAGGCTGTTTGCCTTCTAGAAGACAATCTGTTAAGAATCTGTTCCAACTACAGCATCCACCCTTTCACAAACTATGACAGTTTATGCTTCCACTCTCCTATCTGGAAGTACATTGCAATTCTTTTCTTAATTTGTTTTGATGTAGGTGATCTATCTAAAATCAATGCTACTTGTCTGTCTCATGTTGTCCTGAGAACACCTTAGTCATCCACATTATCTAGAGTTGGAGTCACTTATAGGCCATATTGGATAGGGGTGATGGTCAGTGCAGAAGTTAAGCCAAATTATACTTGCACTGCTAGTATGTACTAAAGTAAAAATGTAATCAGAATCTAGATTAGAGTGGTGCTGGAAAAGCACCACTCCTTCATTCCTGATGAAGGGCTTTTGCCCAAAACGTTGATTTTCCTGCTCCTTGGATGCTGCCTGACCTGCTGTGCTTTTCCAGCACCGCTCTGATCTCTAACATCTGCAGTCCTCACTTTTGCCTAAAAATTAGTTAACCCATTGCCATTTTCATCTAGTACTAAGTAGGATTACAACAAAAGTGAAAAGTTCAGCTAGACGGTTAGATTGTCATAGGTTAGCAATACAGATATTGAATGAAATGCTGCACATTTGCAGTATTTTTGTGTTTTAGTTTTCATCGTTGCAGGAATTTGTACTTTTGTTTTCTGGTTTGATATCCTGTTTGTTTTGAGTAATTGCAACATTGCCTCATTCTACTTGGTGCTGGTGTGGAGTCTGAGATTGGAGCAGAGAACAATAAAAACGCAGAAGAAATCACATGGGTAGTTTGGGTTGGCACTTTCCATTTGCTATTTTATAAAACCCTGAATCAAATTTGAGTGAAACTGAATGGGATGATGATGACTGTCCACAATGAGTGTAAAATTACGTGGCTTGATTCTGCTTATTACAGAACAAGTTCTTTAGTTTTTGAGTAAGTGAATAAAGAAATGCTTATCCTATTTTAATCACTATTTGATTATGACTTTTCATTTCATCTTCCTATAAGTTTAAATAACCTATTTTTTTCAAATCCATTAACCAAACAAACAAGATGGAAGCTTGCACAATTAATCTTCAAACATTTTCTTCCTACCAGCTGCTGTTCCGGAGTAAACCATTCAATTATAAAATGAGTCCCTTAAGTGGCTAATGGTAACCTACTGTGGTAATGACAGGTTGTGATCAGGCAAGTCCACAGTTAGCGATATTCGAGTACATTCCTGTGCTGGTACATCAATCACTTGCACTTTCACTGTGCAGAAAAAATCCATTGTATAATCACTTTTAGAAGTGCTTAATTTTTTGACCTTCTCCTTTTGTTGGCAAGTTACTTTTATTTTGAAGAGGATATGATTTTAAGTATGGAAAATGTCAAAATGCATTGATTTCTCTAAGTTGTGAGAAGTACAGTAGTACAGTGTAATAGTCATGGGCAGATTCATTGGAGTTTGTCAGGATGTGTTTGTTGGCTCTACTATATTAATTTGGTAGGTCTCAATGCGTATTCGTATGTAAATTTGAGAATTTAAATACATAAACCATTTCAAACATATGCAGCTTTAAACATGTTTCTGATTCTACAGCCTGAAATAAAACATTTGAAGTGGATTTGATTTCTGATAAAATTTTGGGTTTCTTTCAGTTAAATCACTTGTTTGGTTAGCCTCCATCCAATCTATAGAGTAGAAAGACATGTTAACTGGACATAATTATCTCTGAGAAAAGTCTCTTGTAGATAAACTAAGCAGCTGCAGTTATAAGCTGTGAATGAGTCGTCATATGCAATGAAGTATGGTTGTACTGTGCTCAGTAATTACTTGTTTGGCAGCTGTTTCTTCAACTTTTTTATGCATTGAAATCAGTAAAACTGAGTTTATTGATAAACTCAATGTTTAATTTTTATCTTCCATTCAGAGCAGAACAAATTATGATTTAATGTTCAAATTACATATTAGAATTTTTGGGTAACTATGCATAATTTGAATGTCAATGGCACAGTTGAATATAGAAATTGAGTTACACTCATATTTCTGAAGAAATTTTAACCTTGCTTCAATTTCCTTCCCAGTTTGTTTTCTTCCTCTGCAATCCACATCTGTTTACGATACAGTACCTTCAACTATGATTCTTGACTGTTTTGTTATGGCAGGCCATTTGATTAGAGTCTAGCTTTTTTCAGTTGTTACCTACCATTTATACATTTGCATTTCAATAGAAGTGAACCAGCTTTTCTCTTCACTCTCTATTTTAGGAATTCAGTGGCTACTTAGCAGAGTACTACTGTCAAATTAAATGACAGAAGGTTTGAGGGGCTGAATGAGTTCTTCCATATTCACATGCAAGGCTGGAGTTAATTCGCAATATAGAACCTAGATCAAACTTGGGTTGTTAAGGTGATGCAGAAATTTAATGATCACTGAGCAGTTTGTTTCTTTATGGAGCAATGTTTTTATTTGAGGAATTTTCTCTCTTTTTTTTGTCCTCTAGCATTCTTGGCCACCAACTCTCCAGCACTGATGTGTAGGAAAAGTAGACAAATCAGTATCTCTCAATACCATAAGGTAGAGTAGCAGAAATAGGCCATTCAGCCCATCAGGTTGGTCTGCCATTCAATCATAGCTGATATGTTTCTCAACACCATTCTTCTGCCTTCTCCCTGTAACCCTTACTAAGCAAGAATCGATTTATCTCTGTTTTAAATACGCTCAACAATTTGGCCTCCAGTGTCCTCTGTGGCAATGAGTTCCATTGTCTGGCTGAAGAAATTCCTCCTCATTGCAGTTCTAAAGGGTCATCCCTTCACCCTGGGTCCTAATATCTTCTTCTAGTAAAAGTATATTTTCTCCCTGTCCACTCCATCCAGATCTCTCCGTATTCTCACCTTCAATGAGATCCATTTCCCCCCATCATCTTTTTGAACTGAGTACAGACCCAGATTCTTCAACCGCTCATCATATAAGCCCTTCATCCCAGGATTATTCTTGGAAACTTCCTGTGAGCTGCCTCCGAGTCTAGAACATCCTCCCTTCGACTGGGGCCCAATACTGCTCACAATATTCCAAATACAGTCTGACCCAAACCATCTGCAGCCTCAGCCGTACATCTCTGCTCTTATTTTCTAGCTGTCTTGAAATGCATGCACATTGCCTTTGCCTTCCTCAGCACCAACTGAACCTGCATGTTAACTGTAAGAAAGTTCTGAACTAGGACTCCCAAGTCCCTTTGCACTTGAGATTTATGAAATCTTTCCCCATTTAGAAAATAGTCTACACATCATCTTACCAAAATGTATAACCTCTTACTTTGCCACACTTGTATGTCATCTGCCAGTTCTTTGCCCACTCATCCAGCATGCCTGAGGCCTTCTGCAGCCTCTCCTCTTCCTCCTATCTTAGTGTCTCCTACGAACTTAGCAACAATGCCCTCAGTTCCTTCATCCAGATCATTAATGTGTAACGTAAATAGCTGTGGTCTCAACACTGATCCCTGTGGAACTCCACTGGTCATTAGGTGCAATCCTGAAAAAAGATCCCTTTTATTTCTGGCTGTCTGCAAGAAGCCCAGTCCTCTATCCATTCCAGTTCCTTGCCCCTAATGCTGTGAGCTCTTATTTTAGAAGCCTCTCATGCAGCATCTTGTCAAAGACCTTCTGTGAATCCAAATAGATCATGTCCAATAGCTGTCCTTTGTCTAACTTGCTCATTACCTCTCAAAATTCAAACAGATTTGTCAGGCATGACTTCCTCTTGACAGAGCTGAGCTGACTCTGCCATATTTTATTATGCACTTTCAGAACCGTTCTGAAGGAGGGTCACTGGACCTGAAATATAAACTGTTTTCTCTCCATAAATGCTGCCAAATCTGAGTTTTTCCAGCAATTTGATTTTTGTTTTTAAATCCCATTGCTCTCCCACAACATCTGATTGCTTTTATTAATATGCCAAATTGTATTTCTTGAGTTCAAATTCCCTCTCATGATAAATTCTGTCTGCTGTAATTTTTTCAGCTTGCTATTTGTCTTATCAAATGATATTTCTTCAACGATGGCAGGGAAGTGTAAAAGTGCTGATTGATGTTTTGCCAATGTTTTGGCTGAAATCCATGAACTCTGTCAAGATCAGTGATTACATTGTGAATATTCTGTTTAATACTGTAGCTTAGCCATCTTTATTCCAGCCCCCTCTTTTATATAATGAACGTAAAACCATATATAATCCTCATTAATGCTCACAGATTAAGCACCTAGTTATTAACTTTGACTAACAAGGGAAGGTTGGGTGTTTTACCTCAGCTGTTTAAAAAAGCTTTTATAGAGTTCTTTGTATGATAACAACAGGCACTCACTGATTTTAGAACAACATGGGATTAAGTTGTAGTTTCATTGCATGTAATTAAAGGTTCAGAAATGTTACTGAAGCTTGTGTACAATACATATCATTTAATTGTAAACATTTGTTGCTATTGGTTGCATCTTATAGGATGTATGGTGAAAAGAATGGTTTGCAATATTGATAATATACCCAGTCTAAGGGAGGATGTTCTAGACTCTGAGGCAGCGCACAGGAAGTTTCCAAGAATAATCCTGGGATGAAGGGCAGTTGAAGAATCTGGGTCTGTACTCAGAGTTTAAAAAGATGATGGCGGGGAAATGGATCTCATTGTTTGTTGGTCAAGTGCACAGTGGGGTAATCTTTCAAGCAGCAGGTAATTGTGGAGACTTACATTAGATAGCAGTGCAATTTGTGTAGAATTTCACTGCTTGTCTGTTTTGCTATATGTTTGGAATAATGAGTATCAATGTTTAAATAATTCACAGATATAGTAAATTTGGGCTCTGCTACCCAAATCCTCTTGTTTAGCGGTGATAATCTCACTTTCAAAATGTCTGCATTTATGGCTTAGAGCTTTGACTGGAATGGTGCTACATGGCAAGAAATGCCACTTGCAATTTCATTTCATTACAACACCCATCATATTAATGTAGGCATCCAAGATCAGTGAATAAAATGGGTAATAAGTCTTACTAGATTTATTGCAATATGCTAAGTTAACATCTATTTGAAGCCCTCCACAATATTGGGTTGCTGTGAAATACGCCAGTACTGAAAAACCTGCATGTGACTTTCGAGAAGCTATTGAAGGCTGCAATCAACAACTTCAATTTTGTATACAGAGCTGGCAGGAGCAAGAGTACTCCTGACCTTATGTCAAAACCACTAGGACTTGTTACATCCAGGCTGAATTTGGTTTTAAAATAATTGGAAGGGTCAACAAATAATTTTAACTAATATATTAGTATTTCATAACTATTGTTAAGCTTATGACAAAATGCATTGTAAGGCTTACTATTTAAAACCAAGTGTAGCATAAGGTACTACAATGTTTGAGCATTACAGTTGTGAAATAAGCCCACTTGTCACTCCTTGTTCACTTCTCAATTCACTGGGGTAGCAGCCCAGAGAGCTGCTACATTGTGGCCCAGGTGGAATTCTTCAATACTATCAACAGAGAACATGAGCAGGTAGTAGCCTGGGTGCTGTCTACCCTAGGAAATCAAAAGTAAGTATGTTTAGCTCTAGACATTGGTAAATGTATGATTCACAGATGCTAATATGATTTGGAGAGAGAAAATTTTAAGTTGATTAGTGGGGAATTTTCTCCAGTTCCAGTTGTGTAGTGAATTAAAAAAAAACTTGTGTACTATGGTGTTTCATTGAAATCAAAGTATTGAAGCTGAATGAAATAATATAGAAGGTAAAGAAATCAAAATACAAGAATTGTTCCGGTCAGTGGCAGAGGCCATATTGGGTTGCTTGTCATTTTCTTTTAGATTCAAAACAACTTGGATTTGACAACACCTAACTTGAAAGGCATTGCTAATCATCATTTTATGTTGTCATGTCTGCCCTCTTATGACTGAATGTTGAAATAACATCTGTATACATTTTGTTTGAGTTCCATACAGAGTCAGAGTCAGAGTCATAGAGATGTACAGCATGGAAACTGACTCTTCGGTCCAAGCCATCCATGCCGACCAGATATCCCAACCCAATCTAGTCCCACCTGGCCCATATCCCTCCAAACCCTATTCATATACCCATCCAAATGCCTCTTAAATGTTGCAATTGTACCAGCCTCCACCACTTCCTCTGGCAGCCCACTCCATACCCACACCACCCTCTGTGGAAAAAGTTGCCCCCTAGGTCTCCTTTATATCTTTCCCCTCTCACCCTAAACCTATCCCCATCTAGTTCTGGATTCCGTCACCCCAGGGAAAAGACTTTACCTATTGTATGGCAGAGGATAAAGCAGTTAATAGAATATCACAGGGAACTGGTTTTTGGGAAACATTACTTTAGAATGTTACTTGTAGTCCCACTATTAAATGTTTTGAGTAAAGCTTGTGAATTTTAACATAGAATTTAAGCCCACCTTTTGGTGGGGAAGGGAGACTGAAGAGAGCATGTTAATTTTGAACAGTGGAAGTAAGCTGGATGTTCATAGACTTATTTTTTTGCTCTGTAGGTACAAGGTTCAGATACACTCAGTATTTGACTGAGCTAACTGGTATACCACCCTAGAATTATCTTACTGAATTTCTTTTCTGATTTGTTTGATTAGGATGCTAACATGCTTGCACTAATAAAAATTGTTTTGAAATTCAAGCTGTTCAAAAATGAAAATATTAGTGCGCTCAACTGGGCAAATTGCTAATAACCACTCATTCTAAATTTAGTTTGTTTCTCACCCCTCTTCCAGACGTTTCCACGACTGAAAAGGCACTGCTCTTCCAGAAGAAATTGCATCAGTGCTGCGTTGTATTTGACTTCATGGATTCATTATCAGATCTTAAAATGAAGGAGTACAAGCGCTCTACCCTTAGTGAACTGGTGGACTATGTTGCAGTAGGTCGAGGAATCTTGACAGAACAGACATACCCTGAAGTAGTTAAAATGGTAAATGCTTGCCCTACAAACCGTCATGACCTATCTGTTTTCTTTTGAGTTTAACCTCTCCTGCATCTTGTCCTCTCTTTTCCTTACCATTGTTGGCATGACACCCGCCATAAAGGACCTACTCTGAAATACCCTTCCTGATCTGTCTGATGCTTCTCCTTCCTTGGCGGTATCCTTACAAGATTTCTTTAACCAAGTTTTTGGTTAGCCCTCCAGATCTTACCTTTTACCTTGGTACGATCTTTACCTTTACCTGGGATGTGCAATGGGATGTTTTTCTACATAGTTTCTTAAAGTTGGGAGTTTTAAATTGTCTAACTCGTTTTTGGCTCTCCATTTGCTACAATACATCTACAACTGTCAAATCAATTCAATTTCTCCATTACTTCCGTGTTTGATACCTTCAACTCCAGTAAAACCCTTAAATTCATCTTCTACCCACTGTTTTGGCTCCCTTAAATCTAAGGAGCACAAACTTGAATGTATGTGGTGTACAAGAGGTTTACTAATTTGCTACCTTAACGAGATGACATTCCCGCCTCCAGCATCTTCTCAGAGTAATGGAGCACTGAAGAAGCCATTCAGCCTGCTGAGTCTGCACTGCTTTTTGAAGAAATCTAGTTAATCCCTCTGGCCACCTCTCACTGCCCCCCCCCCCAAAAAAAAAATCTTGCAACTTGATTTCTCTATCAAGGATTTATAAAGTAATTTACTTAAATATCAGAACATAACTTTATTTTTGTAAATAAACTTTTTTCATTCTTTCTGATGTATAATTATATCAGTTATTTACAAAAATCTTGGCAAAACATCAAATCAAAAATTTCAACTTGTTCCCCATTGCACTGTTTTTCACACTGAGTTCCAGAGAAATAACTCTCCTTTCTCAGCTTTTTTAAATCATTGGTTAATTGACACTTACCAGTTTCTTTCCCTTGAACTGTTAAGACCATTTTCTTACTACAGTAAATCCTCAGTATCAGTGAAATCATGAATTAGCCTATCCATGCCAATAAGTTAATAACAAAAATCAATACCTGTGGAAAAAAAATCACATCTGCGATATTTTTAACCATTTCATCGTATCTTTAATGAACTTTGTACTTGCGAGTTTCATCATTCATAAGGGTTCGCGGGAGGGGGGGGGGGGGGGGGGCATGGATTTCTTTCTATATTTGACTGTATTTCTTTGAGTCTGTTGCCATGAACCCTTCTAAGCTCTGATGTCCAAAACCTTTCTGTTGCAGCAATTTGAAGAGTTCTGTCCAAATTCTCATAGCTCTGCAGATTATAAACCATTTCTGCTGAGGTGAATGGTGCCCTTAAGCTGATTTGATTTCACCCCTAAATTCTGAATTCAACTCTAGGTTATTCTGAATTAAAACTTTGAACCTTCTGTTCTAAAGTTGAAACTAAATTAATTGCCTTAAACTAATGTGTTTAATACTCCACCATTTGTCGCCCCAACAATATTTTATCCATTTAATGCTGCAAGTGTTCTCTCAGGTATGACACTACTGTCACATGCTTTCTTGGAACTGATGTATTTAGGTCACATCTCCAAATTTATTTAATTAAACTTTATCAGAAGTAACCTTCTAAAAGTAATAATGCATTAGACAGCTTTCGTCATGCACCTCATAGGGATTATGGATGGATTGATTGTTAAAGTAGATTGGGGAAAGTAAGTGACCATTGACTGAGAGATTTTCAGTACCCTATCATTGGTCCTTCATTTTTCATCCTTAAGTTTGTTGGTGACAGTAAAATTGATGCCCAGTTCCACTGGTGCAATGGCACCCAACTCTACCTTGCAACTGTATTCTTGACTCCACTTCTTAGTGTTGTCAGCTTTCTTATCTGATAGTCCTGTATGAGTTGCAATTTTCTACAACTAAACTTTGGCAGGAACTGATCTTGAGCTACATCTTCTGTCAAAAGCTCTTGTTCCACTGCAAAGACTTCATCTCCATAAGCTCACTTATCTCCATTCCAGCTCAACATACCTGCTCCTGGAACTCTAAACTATGCTTTTGTTACATACATACTCAGTTATTTAATTGCTCTTTTAGGTGTGACTCATGCGATTGCCTTTTATAAATGGACTCATTACTCTGCGCTCATTATCCTGAAATGGACTGAGTTTCCTGGTTTATCACTCTGGCATAAACTGACATACATAAATGTCTCAATTTTAGCTATAATTCTCTTGTTCAAAATCCCCCTTCTTTTCTACCTCGATACTGCCAATTTTCCATGAAATTGAAACTCTTCCTGTTGTTCTTTATTACCAACTCCAACTCAAGGATTTTGTCACACCACTGATGCCCATACCTGCAATCATATAGGCCGTTGTCACTGGATAACTCTTCTCTTGGCATTCACCTTTTTCCCCCTCTTGTAAGACCACCTTTTGGTTAAGCTTTTAGTATCTTGCCCCAATGTTTCCTTTGGCTCAGTGACAAATTTTGACAGGTTTAACTCCCTGTAAAATACTTTCATATGTTTTCCAACGTTGAAAGAACAAATAAGTTTAAGTTTTTAGTCAATTGCCACTTTGCTCTATTGTATAATATGTTGCTGAGGGGATAGCGTTGCTTAATTTTTTTTAAACTTATCCTGAAAGTGCTTTGACATGACTGCACGAATGCCTGCAGCTCTCCCGTAACCTGTCCTAAGTCGTGGTTCTCCGGGAATACTCCCAAACAGTAACTGTTGGGAATCGATTTCCATGGCGGGCATTTCAGTTGATCTCCTGGTCTTCATATATACATTTTCAATGGAGTCAATTGAATATCAATAGGAATAAGAATTTTGATTACTCTTTACTCTGTCTAATCCAGGCATTTGAACCAAATTAGTTAATTGAATGTAGATAGGGATTTGAACCAATTTGGTCATGGTCCATTTATGTTGGTACCACACTCGTGGTGCTTTTACGTAGACAAAGTGGTTAAGTTTATAAAATGACTTTTTTGAAAGTTTTTTTTTGGAATGCTTTTTAATTCCTGGTTGAAGTCATTCTCTGGTTTAGAAATGCAAAGTTCTTTTTTGAGTTGTCAGTCTGAGCATGAGTTTATTTTTGTTACTACTTAAGCTGCATAAATTTACTTGATAGTAAATAAAAAGTAGCAGTGAACTAGAAGATTGTAACTATTTGAAGTACATGTATACCTTTAAAGATCAAAAACCTCAGGTACAGAATTCTAGAGCATTGATACATTTGCTTTGTTTATTTACATTAGGAGTCGCAGCCCACCCACTACCTATCTGGCTAAATATTTACATGGTTTGATCTACACAGTGAGAAAACAAATCAAATGACAAATGTTTGCTGCTATTGCTTTATATGTTAATTCAAATTGTAGTGAACACATTGTGTTTTTTAAATTGCTCAACACACATTTCTGGAGAAGGTAATTTTAAATTTGCAGTAATAGATTGAAGTCTTTTGGAGTGGATCTTTAACAGTGTTCTAAAAGTTAATTTTTTATTTTGTATGAAACTGTTCGATTGTCTTCAAAATTCTGGTGTATAATGCTGGTGTGTACAAAGCTAAGGAGATTACCTCTGGCATGCATTAGAAGTGAAGTAGTGAACTCAGTCATGGTTATAGAGCACCGAAACAGACCCTTGGTCCAACTTGACAATGTCACCCAGAGATCCTAAATTAATCTAGTCCCATTTAACAGTATTCCTTTAGTGTTAATGTAGCTTTGACTTAAATAAGCAGTCTAAAAGTTGTCTTCTGTGTCACATATTTTGATCAACACCATTGTGCATTTCCAATCCTGTTATACTAGTTTTTCACTATTTGTATCCCATGATCAAGTGAGCTGCACTATTTCACTTGAGTATTATTTCCACATGCAGCGGTGAATGTTGTTGGATGATTACAATATTTGAAAATTACTTAGACTTAATTTTCGCATCACCAGCAAGACCAACACTTAAAAGCCATTCCTAACTGCATTTGAGAAGATGATGGTAAAACCCTTTGTTGAACCATTGCAGTTCACGTAGTGAGGGTGCTTTCACAAAGGTGTCGGATTGGGTTGAAGAATTTTGACTTTGTGCTTGTGAAGGCTTATAATAAATGTCCAGGATGGGGAATTGTGTCACTTAAAAGTGATGCTGTATCTATGCACCAGCTGACCTGTTTTTCTGGGTGATAGAAGCCATGGGTTTGAAAGACACTCCCAAAGAATCCTGGGAAGATTGATATAGTGCATCCAGTTGATAGCATCCAAACTGATCTTGTCTTCATCTCGGCATCTCTAGTTCATTTTTTACTTTCATCCAAAATTTTCTTTAGACAATCTACATTTCTTTGTTTTCTTTTTATATTTTCTCTTTCTTGAGAGACATGTACTGTTTAGCATGAAAATTGCTTGTTGTTGAGGGTGAAGGATGGCAATGCACTATGTAATGGTACACCCATTTTATGCATTAATACATCTACCTGGTTGCAGTCTACCTAGGCACTTCAATCCAAGCGCTATGAGTAAATCAGATATATTTGATCAGAAAAACCTGACATAAAACTGTCAGAAAAACAATGAATATCTAAATATGGGTTTATACTTGGTATTCGCTGAGTTTCCCACAAGTACTTTATTCTCAACAGTTGAACTGTCTCATGAATTCTTTCCATGATTTTCTGTTGGCTGTGATTTTCAATGCACCATTCATTTTCCCTGTATTACATGGAATTTTGAGGAACTTATTGAAATAGTTGCACAGCATGTTGTCAATACATAACTCTTAATCCGAGTGCATTGGATGGGTTTGGAAGGAGACAATTCAGCATTTAATTTTGTACTCTATCTTGTTATAGGTTTCTTTCAATATATTTAGGACCCTTCCACCTTCAGAATCTTCAGAGTTTGATCCAGAAGAAGATGAACCAGTGCTTGAAGCAGCCTGGCCTCATTTACAGGTGAACATTGCATGCTCAGAAGTAAAATAGCTGGTTAATATGCTTTACTTATTAAAGCATTTTGGTAATCTGTAATATTATAATAGATCACATTTGGACAGTAACCTGAAATGGAAGTTGGCCTTGTGCATACCTGAGAAAGCAGGAGAGTTTTGCAACTTGGAAAAATCAAGCGGTGCACATTTTTAGCTATGGCAGACATAATTTTTTGAAGCAGTGAGGTTGTTTCTTTGAGACAGTGTGGCACAGGGGTTTATGTGAAAGAACCAATGGCCTAACAACGGCCGTCAGATTGGTCGAGCTGCAGTTTTGCTGCGAAGCTGTCCTGTTGAGCAGCTGAAGTCCACCAGAGGCGATGAACTGAAAGCATCTCTCCCCTTTTCCCAGTGTGAGGGAATTGACCAAAAACCCAAGAAAGAAGTCTTTGTTTTAATCTAACAAAAGACCTCTGTTTGGCAGATCAGCAATCAGTGAAGAATGACCATTGCCTTACTGGTAGCATTGTGTTATCAGTGCCGCAAATAGCTGTGTAAAAGATTTTAATTTGCCCATGAAAACTAGACTTTGTATTTTGCCTTACCCTGTCTATATTCTCTGTTCATCTGTAATGTGTATTAAACTATCTGTCTTAATCATGACTGTGTGTATTTGGGTCTTTTGGAGGAGTATGATTTAAATTTTTAAAAAGTATTAGATTAGAAATCCTTGCTTTTCTCTGCCACTGTTAAATGTGTTCCAATATATTCTGTCAATGATATAACCTGGTATAAATTTCCTTTGTCCTGCATAGCAGTCAGACCAGCAAAATTATCATCTTAGTGGTCGAATTGAGATTTTGTTTTGTATGTTTATCCATGGTTTGTCAAACCGTGGGGCATGTCTATCAGTAAACTGTTCCCAGCTCAGTTGTAAAAATAGTTTGGGAGTCTTGCTGCTGGGTATTTGAATGAGTGCAGATTGGATTTTGAGTAAAGGTAATTGGTAATGGATAAAAGGACAGATGCCAGGTTTCTTATACTCAAGATGGCATTGAAGATAGCTTAAACCGTCCTGCTGGAAGAGGTATCAGTGATAAATATAAAGGAAGTAACAAAAGCCAGACAGATGTAATGAACATATAAATCAGAAATAGAATTCAAAGTTTGTGCGAAGATTTGTAGCTCTGGTGCTCGTTGTTGTGGTTCTGTTCGCCGAGCTGGGACCCAATATACCAACCATTACAGCGGACAGCTGAAACTGACAACCGGAAGCGGCAGGGACAGGCCACTATAAACACCGGAGGAAACATCAAAGAAGCGCTTCGCAGGAGGCTCCCAAGCACTGATGATGTCGCCTAGCCAGGGGACGAAACGTTTGCAACAAAAACTTCCAGCTCAGCGAACAGAACCACAACAGAAATAGAATTGCCTTCCAGTGCCAAGAAGGCAACAGTGAGTGAAATGTTGGCAAATGATCTAGACTGGTGGAAATACAGGAAGGAGGATGTATATAGTCAGTCACTTGAGTTAACAAAGATTCAATTATGGTTAGAGCAGCTTGCAAAGAGAATTGAAACAGCATAAGCTCAAGGAGAAGGAACATTGAAATGAAAGAGCAAGAGCTGGAAATGAATAAACTTGAAGATCTTCAGAAAGAGGAGAATAAAAGTGAGCAATTCAAAGAAAGGAAAAGGTGCAAAAAAAAATTTAAGAGGCTCAAACTAGAGATTCCGGAGAGAGAAAAGGAAAATAGATAATGAATCACGATACAAAAAACAATTGAAAGAAAAGATTTTATATGCTGACAAAGCCTAGTCACAATTCAGAGTTGAGTAAAGATTGTTTAAATTTGTTTCAGACCGACAATGAGGGGGTTAAAAACATGGAGGCATTCTTTTTCATTTGAGGAAATAGTGGAACAATTGAAGTGGCCAGAGGAAAACAGGACATTACCCATGCCAAGCAAGTTGACTGATCAAGCATATAAAAAGTATGCATCGCCGTTGAAGGAGATTTTTTAAGGGTTATGCAACATATTTTTAAAAAGAGGTATTCTGGGTGTGTCATTTGGAGATGCCGGTGTTGGACTGGGGTGTACAAAGTTAAAAATCACACAACACCAGGTTATTGTCCAACAGGTTTAATTGGAAACACACAAGTTTTCGGAGCGCGCTCCTTCATCAGGTGATGGAGTGGCGCTCCGAAAGCTAGTGTGCTTCCAATTAAACCTGTTGGATGATAACCTGGTGGTGTGTAATTTTTAACTTCTGGGTGTGTGCTAGTTCCTGAACCATGCAGAAAGAACATTAGAAATTTGAGGGAGTAGTCTAGGCAACCTAGATTAAATTTGAAAGGTTTAAAGCAAAGTATTTTTGACAGGTGGGTTATGGGTATTAGGAGTAAATATCAAGTATGAAGTTCTCCGATTAATTTTTGATGGTAAATATCAAAGGTTTAAATCAAACCTCCACTGTAAGAAAATAGGATGCCTTTATTCAGAATTCTGGAAGTAGCATGGAAAGCCCACAGGACCTTTTGGGATTCATAGGAGTGAGGTTGATCAGAAACTCGCATGGAAAATACCAGAGATAAAATTGTAGCTTAACTACAGTGATGAAGCTGGAGGTAAACACTGCTGTGATTGCAGCAGGGGTGACTAAAATTAGAGATAAAGGTTTCTTCTTCTCTGCATTGAAATTATTCCACTAAACTGTAGCTTTATTAAGGAGCACGAGCTAAAGATGTTTTTGCTGGAGAGGACATATTTCTCCTTTTGGAGAATTCAAAGAAAGCAAAAAGGATAAGTTATATCCTGGTTCTCTTGCCCAAAATGCAATTAGTGAGACTTGTTCTCCAGAACAATGGAAGGAGGGGTTGCTTAAAAAAAAATTCCCTGTGGACAAAATTGACTGGCTGAAGTGAAGTTTATAGCTTTGCCCATAATCTCAAAATCCAAGTGAGGTTAAAGATACAGCAGTTTTACTGCAACCAGTTTCTGGTATTTTTCTGGTCAAGCAGCATCTGTGTAGAGAGAAGCAGCATTAATGTTTCAAGTTTGACTTTTCAGAACTAAACTCTGTTTAACCCTGATTCTCTCTGCAGATGCTGACAAACCTGCTGAGTTTCTCGCACTGTTGGTTTCAGACCTCCAACATCTGCAGTGTATTGACTCTGTTCAGGAATTTGTTGTTCTCATTATCATACACAACAGCGACTGAGTAAATTTCATTACCAGGCATCAAAGCATTACCACAAAAAGATGTTAAAATAGCTGATTCAGAGATAAATTGACTCAGTCAGCTCACACTGAAGCAGAGGCGGACTAAGATCGAGTGGTATTGTATTAGAAATGGAGATCTGATGAAAGAGTGGGAACATTTTTATATTCTTCCAGATAAGCAATGGACAGTTCACCTGATAGTGGTACTGTAAAATTTAATAATGTGATATTGAGTAGCGTTAATAGGTTTTTATGGCAAGATGTGAATTTGAAAAAGCTATGCATCAGTAAGCAGAAATTTTACCAGGTCAGGCCTCCATTTGGGTGTAATGTAATTCTATAAAACACACAATATATCAGACAGTTGGGAAACAAACTTAATTTGCAAGTTGGCTATAAAACAGTTGAAGTGCATTCATGAACATGGTGGCTTCAGAGAAATCTTCGGACTCTCAACGATCATGAAGGGTAATTGTTTTGCATACTTACATGGTTGAAAAAAGGGTTAGATTTCTTAATTTGCTGTAAAAGACTCCCCAGTTAAATCTACTGGGTTTAGTTCATTTAAATTGATGTATAGTCCTGAAGTAAGAGGTCCATTAAAACTGATCATGAGAACATAGTTCAAAGTGATCATGAGAGATGGCAAAAAATTTAGCGTTGTTTATAAGGCAAAAAGACAAATCCTCAAAACATTGAGAATTACATGTCCCATGTTTTCAGAGAGACAGGAGTGTGTAAAGTAGCATGGGAGTGTTTAAGAAGTTGTGGAGCTGAAAAAAGCACAGCAGGTCAGTCAGCATCAGAGGAGAAGGGGAATCAACATTTGAGGACTGGTGAAAGGTTCTGACCTGAAACATCAACTCCCCTTTTGGATGTAGGTTTGCTTGCTGAGCTGATAGGTTGATTTCCAGATGTTTCATTATCTTACTAGGTAACATCTTCAGTGGACTTTATGCAAAGCAATGCTGAAACTTCCTGCTTTCTATTTACATGTTTGGGTTTCTTTGGGTTAGTGATGTCATTTCCTTTGGTGATGTTATTTCCTGTGGTGAAGTCACTTCCTGTGCCTTTTCTTCGGGGGTGGTAGATGGGGTCTAACTCTGTTTGTTGATAGAGTTCTGGTTGGAATGCCATGTTTCTAGGAATTCTCGTGCATGTCTTTGTTTGGCTTGTCCTAGGATGGATGTATTGTCCCAGTCGAAGTGGTGT
>NC_057719.1:26603248-26614714 GCF_004010195.1 Chiloscyllium plagiosum
TAGTGTTTGTTACAGTCCTTGCACGGTATTTTGTAAATGACATTAGTTTTGCTCATTGCCTGTATAGGGTCTTTCAAGTTCATTAGCTGCTGTTTTAGTGTGTTGGTGGGTTTGTGGGCTACCATGATGCCAAGGGGTCTGAGTAGTCTAGCTACCTGAGTAGTCAGCTAATGAACTTGAAAGACCCTATACAGACAATGAGCAAAACTAACATCATTTACAAAATACTGAGCAAGGACTGTAACAAACAATACATTGGACAAACAGGCAGAAAACTAGCCACCAGGATACGAACACCAACTAGCCAATGACCCTCTCTCACTAGTATCCTCACATACGGATGAGGAAGGACACCACTTCGACTGGGACAATACATCCATCCTAGGACAAGCCAAATAAAGTCGTGCACAAGAATTCCTAGAAGCATGGCATTCCAACCAGAACTCTATCAACAAAGAGTTAGACCCTATCTACCACCCCCTAAGAAAAGGAACAGGAAGTGACTTCACCACAGGAAAGAACATAAAAGGAAATGACATCACCAACCCAAAGAAACCCAAACATATTAATAGAAAGCAGGAAGTTTCAGCATTGCTTTGAAAGTCCACTGAAGATGTTACCTAGTAAGATAATGAAACGTCTGGAAATCAACCTAATCAGCTCAGCGAGCAAACCTAAATCCAAAACCTCAACCTGAGCTACAAATCTTGCTAATCAACTCTCCTTCTCTGCTGCCTGACCTGCTGTGCTTTTACCAGTTCCATTCTTTATCAGCTTTGACTCATCAGCATCTCCAGTTCTCACTATCTCCAAGGTTTAAGTTCACAGGCAAAAATGAAAAAAATGGACAAACATGCTGCAACTGGAACACTGTAAAAAGGAAACCAAGTATTAGTGCAATTACTATTGCAAGATGAACCTTGTGAAATAGTTAGGCAGATTTACAAAGTGACTTATCTCGTAGGTGCTCTGGATTGTAGAAAGAAGAATCTGTCACATAAACATGTTAAACATGCTGGAGAGGAAGATGAGACAAAGCAAGTGTGTAAAGTGGTAAGAGTAGTGAAGGTTGACAAAGTCAGTGAGTGAAATAGGAGAGGCAGATAGTTCACAAAGTAAATCTCCCATAATCTGATTAACAATAGTGAAATATTGGGCAGTTATACATTAGTATTTTTGTACTTAGACCTAGTAAGATTACTGAGGAAATTCAAGGTAATCTGTACAGGTACACCAAGATGTACAATGTAAGTGAGGCATGATATACGTTTATCAGAATCAATACCAATAAAATGACATTCTTATTGGTAAAGCTTTGGTGGGAAAGAAGATTAAATACATTTTTGAATATCAACTGATTGAACCTAGCCAGTCACAAAAAAGCATTCATACTATATTTCTCAATTAGATTTGGCAGTGTTTCATTCCTTTCTAAGATCGATCTGTTGAAGGTGAACTGGTAAATAACATTAACACCAAGAGCTAAAGAAATATTAGTGTTTGTTACACCGAAATGATTATTCGACGTCAAGATCATGCTATTCCAGTTTAAAAATGCGTTCCGAAGACTTGTGAATCAAGTTGTAGCTAAAGTGCTTAATTTTGTAAAATGATGTCATTAGTATAAAGTAACACTTCGAAAGCAATTAAAAGATCTGTTTAGGGAATTACAATTGGCTGGTTTAATAATGACTCTTGCCAAGAATGAATTAATAAAATAGTAGTTAATGTTGGTGTACTGGGGATAGATTCAGACTTATTGCAGGTAATGAATCAACAAAAGAGACATTTTTAAGAAATTTAACCAAAATTGGAAGTACTACTGTATAGTGGAAATGGAGATGTTTGTTAGTTATTGGCTCCAAAGCATTTTCAAGTCTGTGCCTGACCTAGTTGCTGAACAACATTAATGTATACTGACTGTAATCCACCAGCTTTATGGAGAAATTTAAGACTCTGCAAAATTGTTCTGGTGAACCTCTATTGATTCAACGATTCACAGTAAAAATTGTTCATTTTGCTGAAAAAGTTGATGTAAAAGTAGGCATGCTCAAAATGATCAATTGAAATAGTTAAGGGTTTGAGAGGAAAATGACAAATTGATGAAATTCTGCATAATGGAATGTATGAGGGCGATTTTATTTTGTATTGTGTGTTATGTTTACAAGTGATACATTTAAAACAGTGTGTAGTCTGCCTTAAGGGTGGTGATGTTTAAGGAACCATATAGTTTCCTTTTTGGACTGTAAACTAAACAGGAAGTTGGATTAGCATATATAGCTGAGATAGATGGAGAGTTTTGTAGCTTGGAAAAAGTCAAATAGAAATCATTTTAGTGTGCAAGAGATTGTTGCTATTTGAAGCAGTGAGATTTTTATTTTAGAAGGAATGGCACAAAGTGATTTTAAGTCATCTAAGTACTCACACATTTGTGATGAAGTGTAATGGTGCAGGAAGTTGGTCACACACACACACAGAAGGCTTACCTGGTTGATTCCACATTAATCCAAGCTGTAGCAACAGTCTGTTTCAGTTCGTTTCCCCTCCTCCATTACTCATAAGGCATCAGAACTGAATTTTTTTTAGCTCTTATGTACAGATTACTAACTTTGAATCATAACTATTAATTCCACTTTCTCAATGTGCTGCATTTTTTGCTAAACCACTGAGCTTTTCTTTTGTGTATGCCTTCACTACTTAATTTACCCAACATTTATTCTTTTAGCGAGTGGGGAGAAATTTGTGAAATCAACAAGAAATGATGGCTGAAAACAGACCCTTTCAAAATTGATTTTTTTTTTCTGGTATTTTTGCATTTAGAAGTGAATGTTTTTTTTTTACCCTTTTGTAATTTAACTTATCTATTTCAGCTTGTATATGAGTTCTTCATTCGGTTTTTGGAGAGTCAAGAATTCCAACCCAGTATTGCCAAAAAATATGTAGATCAGAAATTTGTATTGCAGGTGCGTGTGAACTTTTTTTGATAAGATAAGTAATTGTATATTACCTGTACTTTCTAGCAATCAATCATTCATAAAGTTAAGGTATGGAACAATAGAACAGTAGCGGTTTGTTTTGGCAATGTGTATATATTTAAGTTTGAGTAGAAATGATATTTTGAATATCCTTTTGCAACACTCTTCCGTCAAACAATATCCAATGGTTTGCTATTAATATCCCTTTTAAAGCTTTGTGAAATTGTGGTTCATTGGTTTTGCACTAAATGTATCTAATCTGTTCCAATTTGATATTTTGGATTCAAAATTTATTGCAACTTGCATGTCCCCACAAAAAGTCTTGTGTTTACATTTCCATCTAATTGTCATTTGATAAATTTGCAGAGAAATCACAGAAGAAACTTCGGATTTGTGTGGATCTTTTAATTTGTAATGGGGTGAATAAGATTAGTTACAAATTTACTGATGATAGAGTAATTGTGTAGCGGAGACTAATGTTCATTGACTTATGTGCCATTGCATATGAAAACTGTTCAGTGTAGAAGATTCACTAGACAATTTATGCAGGCCTTAATTTCTAAGTGAGGACATTTATGCAGCTATACTGACTATGGAATAAGTTTTATTCTTTACTTTGTCCCTTTTTTATATGTTTTGCTTTAATCCCACATTCTAGGGGCAGGTGTCAAGTGGATTATTCCATCAAAAATAGATTTCCATGCCTTTAAATGCTGCCACGTTTTGGGTTTCGAGATTTCCTGCTGTTACTGATCACACTCCAGTTGTGTCAACCCACTGCCCAGAATCTCATTATATTGAACTAAGTAATTAATGTAAAAGTTATGAAGTATTTGAACAGCAGTGTTTGATTATAGAGAATGCCATTTGTGTGTGTGTAAAAGGTGTTAAAGAGATGACTACTGAATTGAAAATTAACTAGAATATTGTGATCTTTCAGTCACTGCAATATTCTATTAGTAATGTATTGGGATTAGTTCCTATTGTGACCTGTATGTTTGATTAGGTCAAAATTGTTAGAATTCTATTCTTGCTCAGAAATCTCATTTCTTGGGAGCTAAGCAAGATTGCATTATATTACAGTTGAACTAATGTTGAAATGAAGGTTTGGTGACTACAAATAAACTAAGTAAAACTTGTAAACTGGGCAAGTGGTTTACGGGAAAGGTGAAGTTATATTTTTGGTCATTTTCAGCTTTTGGAATTGTTCAACAGTGAAGACCCCCGAGAACGAGACTACCTGAAGACTGTTTTACACAGAATTTATGGAAAGTTTCTTGGACTTAGAGCATTTATCCGGAAGCAAATTAACAATATTTTTCTACAGTAAGTGTTATTGTGTTAAAAGTTGAAGCGGTATGTTCAACTGTTATTTTGTTGGGGGTAGATGAAAAGAAGTTAAGTGAATATGAGGATGCCAAGTAATACTCCACTAATTTTAAGATCTATGTCAATCTTTTACCTCAACAAAGTTGTCTGCCTTGTGCATTGCTCATAGTGGATAGGGTAGCAAATGCACTCCATGTGCTTGCCATAATGGAATTGCAATATGCTTACTGAAGCTTCCAATAACCTATCAGCCTATTAACACTGAGAATGGGGACTGATTAGCATCATTCCTTGTTTTAACTGACTCACCGCTCTCATGAAGGTTAATTGGACAAGGAACTGGCATCTTCCTGGGTTTGCATCAAAGCTCTTTCCAATCTGGGGCTAAAATTTAGTCAACCTGAATTCTAAAAGTGGTTAAGGCCATATTTGGAACAGGTACCATACTCCGCAATGGCAGAGCAGGCTCATAGCTGAATGCCCTGTTCCTGGTCCTTTTCCTTATGTTGTCTCCAACCTTTCTTGAATAGTCAAGTTACATTTCCTAATTTTGAATCTGGTGACCTTTTGACAAATCATTACCAGTGTATCCATTATTTCCACACTTGGCTCTTCTTCAAACATAGAGCCTGTACGGTGCTGTACTTTTCTATGGCCCACGATGTTGTGCTGAGGATTAATCCTAATCTAAAATAAAATAACCTAACCTCCGCACTTCCCAATTCACTGCTGTGCATGTCCAGCAATCACTTAAATGTCCCTCATGACTCTGCTGCTTCCACCACCACCGCTGGTAATGCATTCCATGCGCTTACAACACTCTGCGTAAAGAACCTACCTCTGATGTCTCCTCTATACCTTCCTCCCAACACCTTAAAACTGATCTCTCATGGCAGTCAATCCTGCCCTGGGAAAATTCTCTGACTATCGACTGTATTCATGCTTCTCATTACCTTGTACATCTCGATCAGGTCACCTCTCTTCCTCCTCCTCTTCAGAGAGAGAAATCTGAGCTTAGTCAACATCTCCTCAAGACAAGCCTTCCAGTCCAGACAGCATCCTGGTAAAACTCCAATGTACCCTCTCCAAAGCCTCCACATCTTTCCTATAGTAGGGCGACCAGAACTGGACACAATATTCCAAGTGGAGTCTCACCAGGGTCTTGTAGAGCTGCAGCAAAACCTCGTGGCTCTTAAACTTGATCCTCCTGTTAATGAAAGCCAAAACACCATATGCTTTCTTAAAAACGCTATCCATTTGAGTGGCAACTTTGAGGGATCTATATACTTGAACACCAAGGTCCCTCTGTTCCTCCACACTGCCAGGAATCCTGTCTCTAATCCTATATTCAGCATTCAAGTTCAACCTTCCAAAATGCATCACTCCACATTTATCCAGGTTGAACTCCATCTGCCATTTCTCAGCCCATCTCTGCATCCTGTCTGTCGTGCTGCAGCCTGCAATAGCCCTCAACACTATCGATGGCACCTCCAATCTTTGTGTCACTGGCAAATTTACTAACCCAATCCTCAACCTCCTCATCCAAGTCATTTATAAGAACTGTAAAGAGCAGAGGCCCAAGAATAGAGCTCTGCAGGACACTATTCACCATTGACCTCCAGGCAGAATACTTTCCATCTACTAAAACCACTCTCTCTGCCTTCTGTCAGCCAACCAATTCTGAATCCAGACAGCCAAATCTCCCTGTAACCCATACCTTCTGACTTTATGAATGAGCCTACTATGGGGAACCTTATCAAATGCCTCGCTGAAGTCAATGTACACCACATCCACTGCTTGAGCTTCGTCAACCTGTCTCCTCACCACCTCAAAGAACTTCATAAGATTTATGAGGCAAGACCTGCCCCTCAAAGCCATGCTGACTGCCTTTAATCACGCTATGCTTTTCCAAATTGTAATAAATCCTATCCCTCAGAATTCTTTCCAAAACCTTGCTGACCACAGACATAAGACTCACTGGTCTGTAATTGCCAGGGATTTTCCCATTTCCCCTTCTTGAAAAGAGGAACAACGTTTACCTCCCTCCAATCCTCCAAGACGACTCTCGTGGAGAGTGAGGAAGCAAAGATCTTCGCCAGCGGCTTAGCAACCTCCTTTCTTGCTTCCTGGAGAAACCTAGGATAAATCTGGTCTGGCCCTGGGGCCTTATCAATCTTAATGTTTGCCAAAATTTCCTGCACCTCAACTTCCTCAATCTCTATCTGTTCAAGCCTGTTTCCCTGCTCCTCAAAGTTCTCATTCACAACAAGGTTCCTTTCTTTAGTGAAAACCAAAGCAAAAAGCTCATTTAGGGCTTCCCCTATCTGCTCAGATTCCGTGCACAACTTCCCTACAATATCCCTGATCGGACCGACCTACTCCCTGATCATTCTCTTATTTCTCACGTATGCATACAACGCTTTTGAGTTCTCCCTAATCCTTCCTGCCAAGCCTTTTTCATGCCCCCTCCTGGCTCTCCTCAGTCCATTTCTGAGCACCTTTATTGTAAGCCTGTAATCGTCTAAATCTGTGCTTTCTCCCTCCACCTTACGTAAGCTGCCTTGTACCTTTTGACTCCTCTGTTCTCATCATCCAAGGCTCCTTAATCTTACCCCTTCTGACCTGTCTAGAGGAACAAATTTGTGCATCACTTGCAGCAACTGCTCCTTAAAGAGTCTCCACATCTCTATGCCCTTTCTGTGGAACAATTGCTCCCAATCTGTACTTCCCAACTTCAGTCTGATAGCGTCATAGTTTCCTTTGCCCCAGTTAAATATTTTCCCTTGGTAACTGCTCCTTTCCATCTCCATGGCTATGGTAAATGTGAGGCAGTTGTGGTCACGGTCACCAAAGTGTTCTCCCACTGTGAGATCTGACAGCTGTCCTGGCTCATTGCCAAGCACCAAATCCAAAATGGCCTCTCCTTTTGTCAGCCTGTCTAAATACTGAGTAAGGAAACCTTCCTGAACGCACCTGACAAAAACTGCTCCATCCAAACCATCTGTACTAAGGAGATTCCAGTTGATATTGGGAAAGTTGAAGTCACCCTTAAGAACAACCCTGCTACGTCTGCACTTTTCCAAAATCTGCTGGCCTATGAGTTCTTTGATCTCCCTAGAGCTATTAGGGGGGTCTGTAGAAGACCTGAAAATGTGTTGCTGGAAAAGCGCAGCAGGTCAGGCAGCATCCAAGGAACAGGAGAATCAACGTTTCGGGCATAAGCCCTTCTTCTGGTCTGTAGAAGACCCCCGATGAGGTGACTATAAGACCATAAGACATAGGAGCGGAAGTAAGGCCATTCGGCCCATCGAGTCCACTCCGCCATTCAATCATGGCTGATGGGCATTTCAACTCCACTTACCCGCATTCTCCCTGTAGCCCTTAATTCCTTGTGACATCAAGAATTTATCAATTTCAGCCTTGAAGACATTTAGTGTCCCAGCCTCCACTGCACTCTGTGGCAATGAATTCCACAGGGGAAAGTGAGGTCTGCAGATGCTGGAGATCAGAGCTGAAAATGTGTTGCTGGAAAAGCGCAGCAGGTCAGGCAGCATCCAGGGAACAGGAGAATCGACGTTTCGGGCCCACAATGAATTCCACAGGCCCACCACTCTCTGGCTGAAGAAATGTCTCCGCATTTCTGTTCTGAATTTACCCCCTCTAATTCTAAGGCTGTGTCCACGGGTCCTAGTCTCCTCGCCTAACGGAAACAATTTCCTAGCATCCATCCTTTCCAAGCCATGCATTATCTTGTAAGTTTCTATTAGATCTCCCCTTAATCTTCTAAACTCCAATGAATACAATCCCAGGATCCTCAGCCGTTCCTCGTATGTTAGACCTACCATTCCAGGAATCATCCGTGTGAATCTCCGCTGGGCACGCTCCAGTGCCAGTATGTCCTTCCTGAGGTGTGGAGACCAAAACTGGACACAGTACTCCAAATGGAGCCTAACCAGAGCTTTATAAAGTCTCAGTAGCACAACAGTGCTTTTATATTCCAACCCCCTTGAGATAATTAACAACATTACATTGAATTCCATCAACCATTTCCTGGACCACTCCTCCAAACTGTCTAGATCCTTCTGCAGCCTCCCCACTTCCTCAGTACTACCTGCCTGTCCACCTAACCTTGTATCGTCGGCAAACTTCGCCCAGTCCCTTCTTCCGGATCATTAATATATAATGTGAACAGCTGCGGCCCCAACACTGAACCCTGCAGGATACCGCTTGTCACCGGCTGCCATTCCGAAAAAGAACCTTTTATCCCAACTCTGTCTCCTGTCAGACAGACTGCTCCCTTGCTGTTTCTAACTTCCACCCATACTGATGCACTCTGATTAGCGGTGATGCACTCTGATTAGCAATGCTACCTGCTCCTCCCCACCATTCTTTAGCAACCACAAGTGCCCTTATGAAACCCACGTCTCTGTTAATGGGTATAACATCATAGTGCCAAGTACTAATCCACGCTAGAAGTTCGTCACTCTTATTTCTGACACTCCTTGCATTAAAGCAGACACACTTTAACCGATCCTTTTGTTCCATCACATGAAAAACCTTCCCGATAGATTCACTACTTCATGTCACTGCCTCGTTGACAACTAGACCCACCTTCCCACCCCCCTCAGATGTGTAGCTCTGGTTCCCACCCCCCCTGCTAAACCAGTTTTAAACCTTCCTAAACCACTCAAGCCATTCTCCCAGCCAGGACTTTTTGCACCTCCAGTTTAGGTACAATCTGTCCTTCATATACAGGTCCCACCTTCCCCAGAAGGCACCCCAATGGTCTAAGTACGTGAAGTCCTCCCTCCTGCACCAGCCGTGCAGCCACGTGTTAAGCTGTACTTACTGACTGTTCCTCATCTCACTGTCCTGTGGCACTGGTAGCAAATCTGAGAACACTACACTACTTGTCCTGCTCTTCTGATTCCCATCCTAGCTCTCTGAAGTCACTATTCAGATCCTCAGTCCCTTTCCTGGCTACGTCATTGGTGCCAGTATGTATCACGATTTCTGGCTGCTCACCCTCCCCCAAAACTTGGGTGCAGGCCATCCAGTTCTAAATAAGTAAGAGATAAGGAGATCTTTCATCATTTTCTAAAATGCAAGTGAAGTCAGTAATAAAATGTAGTATGTTGGTCACCAATGTTAAAAATTACATCTGTAGCATTTCTTGGCTAGCTAGCAGTACACTTTCTAAATTAACACCCTGCCTGTAGTTTCAGGTTTGAACTCTCTCTAATTCAGAATATTAAAACAATAGTTTTAAAGTTTTTAAATGTTTTGAGAATATTTGGGCATTGATACGACAAGTTTGGTGTTTCTTTTTTTCTTTCCGTAAAAATGCAAGTGTCGCTTGCTGTTTAAGCACACACTTTTACACTTCAGTTTTCTTTACAGATTTGTTTATGAAACAGAACGTTTTAATGGTGTAGCAGAGCTTCTGGAAATATTAGGAAGGTAAGCAACCTCACACCTAATTATTAAGCTTAGTTACAAATTCATAGAATTCTGATTCTTTTCTGATTCTTTTATTAATTCGTAACATCAAAATTTAGATTACATTACATTAGATTACATTACAGTGTGGAAACAGGCCCTTCGGCCCAACAAGTCCACACCGACCCGCCGAAGCGAAACCCACCCATACCCCTACATGTACCAACACTACATGTAATCCCCTTATCCAACACCTACAGGCAATTTAGTATGGCCAATTCACCTGACCCTGCACATCTTTGGATGGTGGGAGGAAACCGGAGCACCCGGAGGAAACCCACGCAGACACGCAAATCCACACAGTCAGTCGTCTGAGGCGGGAATTGAACCCGGGTCTCTGGCGCTGTGAGGCAGCAGTGCTAACCACTGTGCCACGGTGCCGCCCACATAATAGACTACCTTGGGAGCAGTGACCAAAATATTACTCAATTTTACATTGTTTGAAAGGGTGATGATTGGGTCTAAGAGTGATATTTTACAATTACTGACAGCTGTATGAACATGAAACTCAGCTAGCTGAATTGACCCGGTACACCAGACTATTGGATGTATGTATAAAGATGGCATTAAAAGGGTTATTTTCGAATACTCTTAAGTATATTCCTACGATAAAGAAAGACTTCTCCAGGAAAGAGCCAGCATCTGTGGCCAACTAAACATATTCAGGAAAGCATAGAATTGCACAAAGGTGAGTGACCAGTTGGATAATTGATCAGAATATTAAGAATATCAGAATAGCAACAAGGTTACTCAGGAGGAAGTGAGCTAGAAAATGGATAGTAAGAATATTTAAAAAGGAAATGTGAAAGTATATTGTGTTCCTCTAGAGTAAAAATGGGCAGTTAATAAATAGTAGTTCAGTCAAGAGTGCAGAAGGGCATGCCAGGAGCTTCACTAGACTAATCTAAAAATGAGCAGTCAAGTGAGAAGCTACAAAATAGGACTAATGTGCTAAACAGCACAAAGAGCCAGTGATGGATTGAGCTAAGCAATCTGGCAACCAGCAGATCAGATCTAAGCTCAGTTGTGAATGGTTGTGGACAATTAAACAACTTGCTGGAAGACTATGTTGCACAAGTATCCCCATTTTCAATACTGTGGGAGCCCTGCACATCAGTTCAAAAGGCTGATGCATTGGCAACAATCTTCTCTCAGTGCTGTGTGGATGATCCATCTTGGCCTCCTTTAGAGGTTGAAAATGTGTTGCTGGAAAAGCGCAGCAGGTCAGGCAGCATCCAAGGAACAGGAGAATTGACGTTTCGGGCATAAGCCCTTCAGGAATGAGGAAAGTGTGTCCAGCAGGCTAAGATAAAAGGTAGGGAGGAGGGACTTGGGAGGGGCATTGGAAATGCAATAGATGGAAGGAGGTCAAGGTGAGGGTGATAGGCCGGAGTGGGGTGGGGGCGGAGAGGTCAGGAAGAAGATTGCAGGTTAGGAAGGCGGTGCTGAGTTCGAGGGATTTGACTGAGACAAGGTGGGGGGAGGGGAAATGAGGAAACTGGAGAAACCTGAGTTCATCCCTTGTGGTTGGAGGGTCCCTAGGCGGAAGATGAGGCGCTCTTCCTACAGCCGTTGTGTTGCTATGGTCTGGCGATGGAGGAGTCCAAGGACCTGCATCATCTGTGGCATCCGCTGCCCCGATGTGGCCTCCTCTATGTTGGGG
>NC_057719.1:26615437-26655717 GCF_004010195.1 Chiloscyllium plagiosum
AAATCCCTCGAACTCAGCACCGCCTTCCTAACCTGCAATCTTCTTCCTGACCTCTCCGCCCCCACCCCACTCTGGCCTATCACCCTCACCTTGACCTCCTTCCACCTATCGCATTTCCAACGCCCCTCCTTCCTACCTTTTATCTTAGCCTGCTGGACACACTTTCCTCATTCCTGAAGAAGGGCTTATGCCCGAAACGTCAATTCTCCTGTTCTTTGGATGCTGCCTGATCTGCTGCGCTGTTCCAGCAACACATTTTCAGCTCTGATCTCCAGCATCTACAGTCCTCACTTTCTCTTCCTTTAGAGGCTCTCAGCATCTCAAATGCCAGTCTTTAGCCAATTCAATTCACTCTACATGGTAGCAAGAAATGGTTGGAGGCATTGAATACTGCCCCAAATACATTCTTGCAATGATACTGAAGACTTGTGCTCCTGGACTTGCTATACCCCTAACCCACATGTTTCAGTACTGCAACGATATCCAACTGTTTGGAAAATTGCCCAGGTATGTCCTGCACACAAAAAGGACGCATCCAACCTGGCCAGTTACTGCCCCATCAGTCTACTCTCAATCAGCAGTAAACAGATGGAAGGTGTCATCAACAGTGCTATCAAGCAGCGCCTGCTCAGCAATAACCTGCTTAGTAATGCAGAGTTTGGATTCCACTAGGCCTGCTCAGCTCCTAACCTTATTACAGCCTAGGTTCAAGCATGGATAAAAGAGCTGAATTCCAGGTGAGTGTGATAGCCCTTGACATCAAGACCATATTTGGTCAGTGCATTTAGCTGTTAATTGAAAGTTGGTGGTTTGAGACCACCCAGGGATGGAGTGATTGCTGTTCTAACTCCATCAGTTTCACTAAAATAGGAGGCATCGTGGACAGTGAGGAAGGTCGTCAGAAACTGCAGCTGGACCTTGATCAGATGGGGAAGTGAGCCGAGAAATGGAAAATGGTGTTTAGAACATAGAAAAGTACAGCACACAACAGGCCCTTAGGCCCACGAAGTTGTGCTGAGACTTAATCCTAATATAAAATATAGTAACTTAACCTACGCACACTTCAACTCACTGCTGTCCATGTTCATGTCCAGCAGTCATTTAAATGACCCCATTTGCTTCGCTTCCACCACCTCAACTGGCAATGCATTCCATGCATTCACAGCTCTCTGCGTAAAGAACCTCCTTTATACCTTGCTCCTAATATCTTCAAACCATGACTTCTCGTACCAATCAATCCTGCCCTGAGGAAAAGTCTCTGGCTATTGACTCTATCTATGCCTCTCATTATTTTGTACACCTCAATTAGGTCTCCTCTCTTCCTTCTCTCCAGAGAGACGTCTGAGCTTATTCAATCTCTCTTCATAAGGCAAGCCCTCCAGCCGAGGCAGCATCCTGGTAAACCTTCTTTGCACCCTCTCCAAAGCGTCTATCTGCCCTATAGTAGGGCGACCAGAACTGGACACAATATTCCAAATGTGGTCTCACCAGGGACTCGTAGAGCTGCAGCAAAACCTCACGGCTCTTAAACTCCTGTACTTCCAAAATGCATCACTTCGCATTTATCCAGGTTGAACTCCATCTCGCATTTCTCAGCCCAGCTCTGCATCCTGTCTATGTCGCGCTGCAGTCTGCAGTAGCCCTCTACACAATCGACAACACTTCCAACCTTTGTCATCTGCAAATTTACCAACCCACCCCTTGACCTCATCAAAGTCATTTATAAAAACTACAAAGGGCAGAGGCCCAAGAACAGAGCCCTGCGGGACTCCCCTCGATACTGTCCTCCAGGAAGAATATTTTCTATCTACAACCACTCTCTCTGCCTTCTGTCAGCCAACCAATTCTAAATCCAGATAGCCAAATCTCCCTGTATCCCATACTTCCTGACTTTATGAATGAGCCTACCATGGGGAACCCTATCAAATGCCTTGCTGAAATCCATATACACCACATCCACTGCTCTGTCGTTGTCGACCTGTCTTGACACCTCCTCAAAGAACTTTAATATAGATAAGTGAGAGATTTTGCGTTTTGGAAAATCAATTCAAGATAGGAGAGAATGTTCAGGCCTTTGGGAGTATAGTGGAATATAAGGGTCTTGAAGTTGAGGTCCACAGTTCTCTGACCGTGGAGTCACAGGTAGATAGGACAGTGATGAAGGCTTTTGGCACACTGGCCTTCATCAGTCAGGGCATTGAGAAGTTGGGGAGTTATGTTGCAGTTGTACAGGACATTGGTAAGGCCACACTTGGTGAATTGTGTTCAGTTTTGGTCACCATGCTGTAGGAAGGATGTTATTAAACTGGAAAGAGTGCAGAAGAAATTTATAAGGGTGTTGCCTGGATTCAAGGGACTGAGTTATAGAGGTTGGACATGTGTATGACTCTTTTTTTCTTTAGAGTGTAGGAAACTGAGGGGTGATATTATAGCAGTGTATAAGATCATGGACAGGGTGAATGCATTCTCTTTTTTTTTTTCTCAGGGTTGGGGAATCAAGGGCTAGAGGGCATCAGTTTAAGATTAGAGGGGAAAGAATAAAAGGGAACCTGGGAGGCAACCTTTTTACACAGAGGGGTTGGAATGCATATGGAATGAGCTGCCAGTGGAAGTGGTTGAAGTGGGTACTTTAACAACATTTTAAAAGGCATTTAGACAAACGTGGATAAGAACAACTTAGAAGGGTACAGCGGAATGGGGTTAGCGTTGATGAACATTTTAGTCATATCGGCTAGTTTGGGCCTGTCTCCGTGCTGTAGAACTCTTTAGAATCAGAGAATCATGGAAACAGGCCCTTTGGCCCAACAAGTCCACACTGACCCTCTGCAGAGTATCCCACCCCAACCTATTTCCCTACCCTATTACTCGACATTTATCCCTGACTAATGCACCTAACCTACATATCCCTGAACGCTATGGCCAATTCACCTAACCTGCACATCTTTGGATTGTGGGAGGAAACCGGAGCACTTTGAGGAAACCCATGCACACACTGGGAGAATGTGCAAATTCCACACAGCCAGTCGCCTGAGGCTGGAATTGTTTCCGGGTCCTTGGCTCTGTGAGGCAGCAGTGCTGACCGCCAAGCCGCAGTGCTGACCGCCAAGCCACCGTGCCGCCCAGATGAGACTCTAACTGAATCTGACAGCAAAGAGCCCTTGCACAACTGGAGTCAATGGGAATCTGGAATCGAGGGTGGGGAGAAACTCTCTGCTGGTTGGGGTAATACCTGGGACATACAAAGCCAGTTGGCGGTCAGTCATCTCAGCTCCAGGACATCTCTACAGTAGTTTAAGGTAGTTTCCTAGGCCCAACCATCTTCAGCTGCTTCATCAATGACCTTCCTTCAGTCACAGGATCAGAAGTGGGGACGTTCCCTGATTGTGCAATGTTCAGCACCATACGTGACGACTCAGATATTAAGGCAGTCCATGTCCAAATACAACACTACCTCGACCAATTTAGACTGAAAAAAGGCTAGCGGCATTCACATCACACAAATATTAGGCAATGACCATCTTCACAAGAGACAATCTAAACACTTCCCCATGACATTCAGTGGTGTCACCATCACTAAATTCCTCACTGTCAACATCCTTTGGTAACCTACTTCCTAACTGAATTTAAATGGGTTAAATGCAGGCAGGATGTTTCCAATGACCATGAAGTCCAGAACCAGGGATCACAATCTAAGGACACTGAATCAGTTATTCAGCAGGACTGGGATGAGAAGAAATTTCTTCACCTAGAGAGTAGTGAGTCTGTGAAGTTCTACCATAGAAAACAATTGACAAAGAAATGTTTAATATTTTCAAAGAGGAGTTAAGTTAATTCTTGGGGCTATAGAGATCAAATCATATGGGGAGAAGGAAGTGACAGGTTACTGAGTTGGATAATCAGCACAATCATACTAAATGGCAGAGCAGACTCAAAGAGCTAAATGACCATCACCTACATTTAAATGAAACTGCCTCAAAAGTAGGCTACTGCGTTTTACCCTTTGCCCAACTATACAGGAAATTCTTTATCCAAGATTTGCACATGGAGTTATGCCCAATATATCCTTCATTTCTGATGTTCGACCTTATTACTGATGTAAAATAAAAGAGACTGATTGTAAACAGTTCAGTTCTGAGTTCTCAACTGCAGCCAGATATTTACATGCTTTAAATAGGTTCAAGAATTTATAAACGGCTGTAACTGGCTTTTTAGAACACTTCTTTGCAGTGGCCTGAAGGGGTCAGGCGATGTTAAACACATTACTGTACTCCAAGTATTACAGGAATAGGCATTGCATTATTTAATAAATTACTTGTATAACATGTCTCTTACAGTGCATTGATTCAGTTTCTTTTCTCTTTGCTCTGAAATTTTGGAGGGTGGGGCTGGGAAGGAAATGGAAGCGGGGGAAGTAAATGAGCTGTGTGGACTGGAGAGTTGTCCGCAATATATCATTGCGATTCTGTGGTTGTCTTTCTAAGACTTTAAGTTCTAAAACAATTGATAGTTAAGCTGACTTATTTTACACATTTGTCACACGTGCTTACAGAAGTGGCCTTGAAATGTTGATGAATTTATATCATTGTGGTTTTCTAATCCAGTGCTCTCATTCTGCTGGCCTTACTTGGCACAGTTGTATGTACTACAACGTGTAGATGTGAAAAGGGAGGTCGTCTTTTTGATTTTTGTCAAACAAGGCCAACATAAGCATCTGCAGTTTGGTGAAAAAATGCCTGAAATGTTTAAAAATGTGAGCATTGAGCTACATGTAGAAGATGATGACTCTTTTAATTGGAACTGTTTCTTTTTATTTGATATCAACACTTTATTAATAAAGTTCTCGGAAAAATTGTAGAGTATTGTATACGTTTAAGGCTGTGGTGGATAAGCATTCCTTTTGTTTTTGTTGACAGTATAATAAATGGGTTTGCATTGCCCCTGAAGGCTGAACACAAACAATTTCTGATTAAGGTTCTGCTCCCTTTGCATACTGTGAGGAGTTTATCACTTTTCCATGCACAGGTAGGAATGTTACTTGATTTACTTATTTTTCTAGTGCTAGATTATTCAGATTGAGATTGCTCATGTCCAGAGGTGTAAGTGACCATTGATACCATTCATGTGTGAAATTCTGCCATAAACGGCAGACATGATCATTCCCATTTCACTTAAGTCTCCATTTTGCAAAACAGTTTACATTATTTTCTCCTTTCAAAGGCTATAAGTCTAACCTCCTCCCAAGTAGAGGAGAGCATGAGTTACTGCTATTTATATTTTGTTTTGACAATCTTTAGCAGTCTTTTGATTGTCAACAGATTTTCTAACTGTTTGAATAGTTTGTTAATGTTCTTTGACAGCAAAGCATAATCTGTCCTTTGAATTCATTCAATCCTATTTGGCTGCAACTTATCCTCAGGTCATTTGCAACGAGAACAGGGTCTATTATGAATTTTTCCAGTCATAAACATGTGCAGCATTTATCTTTGTGTTCCATGGTCAAATGACTTTTTAAAGTATGTGACCTGGAATTTATTTGGAAAAATAATTTGTGAAATCAAACAGGATTTTTTTTTAGAAAATAAACAAAATGCCGTAGAGAAAATTCACAGGATCAATACAGAATAGATGCTGAGATGGGAAGTGGTGCCATGATTCTTGAGTTCCAAACAATCTTTTCATTTAATGGCAAAGCTGAATCCCTTGTTGCAAATTTGGAATGCTTAAACTGGTCCTTTTATGGTTCTGGCCAGCACTCATGTTATTTGTTGTTTTTCACCAATACTGTGTTTAAATTTATTTGATGTACTCAATCATCTCATGAATGTAAACTGAGATCAAGACTGATCAATCTTCCCATTGTGTCCTGCCTGTATCTTATAAAGGCAACTCTGGATGTTGGTTGAGGATATTCCCGTAATGAACTTAGTGCCACCAACCAAATGTAGGTTATGTCAAAAAGTTGAAAATGTGTTGCTGGAAAAGCGCAGCAGGTCAGGCAGCATCCAGGGAACAGGAGAATCGACGTTTCGGGCATAAGCCCTTCTTCAGGAGGGCGTCTCCTGTTCCCTGGATGCTGCCTGACCTGCTGCGCTTTTCCAGCAACACATTTTCAGCTCTGATCTCCAGCATCTGCAGACCTCACTTTCTCCTATGTCAAAAAGTTGCACCGTAGAACTACCTTGAAAATTTCAGTTTTGCATATGGCAAGTGTATTCAAGTATGCTTTACCCAGTTTTCAAATTAGCAATTTTCTGATGAAGTTTGAGAGATATGGGATTATTTCTGAGATACTGCTCTGAATAATTAATGCTGTTGAAGAGTAAACTTTGATTTGATCTAGGAAACACAGCAGACAATTTATGCACAGCAAGCTCTCTCAGACGGCAGTTGATAAAGGTGATCTGTTTTTGTAATGAAGTAGAAATCAAGTTGAGACACTTTCTAATATTTTTGGTATATTACTGTATTAATATTCAAAATTATGTATTCCTAATTTTGGTTTGGGTATTGCAATGGGGATGCAGGGGAAAAATGATTAGAGATCTGAGTTAATTTGTAACTAAAGAAACCACTTTATAGGCAAATTCTGTGTAATTATGCTTGTACATTATTTAATACCTACGAATGCACACTAGTAACATTGTCAAATTATGATAATTAATGTTTCCAGTATTTGGTGAACAAACAAGATGGGGAAGAACAAGTCAGGTGTTCTGACTGTACCTCAGTCTGTTTTTTGGATTTAATGGCTTCAAAACAGATTAGTTTAAAAGCTTAAAGAGTAGGATTCAAGAGTGTTGTGACCGTTTTTCATTTAATGGTTGTGAAAGGTAGTAACACGTACAGAAAACTGAGGAATGATCGACAGTCACCGTGGTAATCTCTGGGTTTATTTGTGACTTTAATGAGAGCTGTCTCAGTGCAATGTTAAGAACAAAAACCTCATTGTTTGGATTCAAACGTGAATTTTCAGAAAGATGGGTTTCAGAAAGATTTTGAAATTAACAACACATTCAATTCTTTGGTGAGGGAAGGAAACTACTGTCGTGATTATTTTACTGAATGAGGAATTCAATGGCTAGCGGTAATTCGATGGCTAATGATCTTGAGGTCAGATTCCAAAAAGTTTTTTTAAAAAGCAGCTTGGGAAGTTAAATTCAGGCAATTTGGGATATATCATAATCCATTTGTTTAGCTCCTGTCCTTGAGGAAAGAAAACCTATTGGCCTTTGTAACTCATAAACCACAACTGTAAGGTTAACTCTTCATTGTGTGCTGAAATTGCAGACCACCAATGGCTGAGGTGATTCACTCCTCCATTTTTGAGTGTGTTTGGAGATAAGCAGTAATTGGTGGCCTTTGTCCATATTACTATGAATATGTTTTTTTAGAAATAGAGAAGGAGTTCGTAGTTATGAAAGCTGGCTGTGAAACAATTCTTCCATGCTTTATATTGTTATAGCATTCTCCTAGGGACATTTAGAAATGATATGAAGAGTCCATGACTGGCTGTTGTGTGGGTTGAAGGACTCCATCCAATGTGGCTGGAGACTTTTTCTCAGTATGTGTTATGCCAACAATTGCGTTCATAAAGATCTCCACTGTGGTATAATTTCATTAGTAATTTTGTTAGCTAATCATAAGGAATTACGGATATACAATTTGTTTTTATTTAGCTGTGTACTGAAACTTGTCAGTAACTCAGTTTCATTAAACTAAGTTTTTATGTGGTATGAGCAGTTGGTGACACAAGCATTACTGAAATCACATTAAGCATACCAGCTATTTTAGAGAACAGTTTTCAAAGTTTGTGCTCCAGTATATTTCAGATGTGTATGTTGCAAAGAAAGTAGTAATGATCTGTTTTATGTATTTTCTTTTTGCATTTTTTGCTTCGCTTGATAATTAAATTTCAGGAAAATTATGCAAATATTTGCACTTTGCTGCTACAGTATTGCAATTTACAAGCACGGTTATAAATTTAGATTCTCACAGTTGGGGAAGACTAGATGGAAGGAAGTTGAAGAAGTTGAAGAATTTGAAGAGTTTGTTCATAGTATTAAATTTGTTGTACAATAACCTCTTGCCCAAACAAAATACTCCCTACCCGTCCTGCTCGGATAATTGTGGTTGTTCTGTAATGGGAAAATTGCATTGTTGTCATTATACCAGCTATAGGTGGTAGAACTGTAACAAGGTCGTAAGAAACAATACTGTACTACTCAAGGACAATAACTTACAGAAAAACCATCACAATTCTGTTTAATTTTTCTTTCTGATATACAATCTTGCATCTTTGTAATCTCAAAGGTGGATAGTATTTCAGGCAAAGCTTGATTGTAATACATGACCAATTTCTGCTGTCTTGATTTGATTTCTGTATGCATATTGTACAAAGACTTTTGGTTTGGGTATGGTACAATTGGTATTTTTTTTAAAAGAAAGTGTTCTTTTTACTCTAACAGTCAATTTACTTTTATCAACAGCTGGCATATTGTGTAGTACAGTTTCTAGAAAAAGATCCAACGTTAACGGAACCGGTAGGTTTCACAAATAATTCCCAATGAATACTCTTTTTCACAAAGAATGCTAAATTGGGTTGATCTTAAAATATTTGTCCTGTATGCTTCAGGTCGTCAGGGGTTTACTGAAGTTTTGGCCAAAAACCTGCAGTCAAAAAGAGGTAAGTATACAATTTGAACCTACACCTTTTTAAATATGTCTAAAGGAAAGTGTAGGCTGCAACGATAAATGGTGAAAAATGCTAATTACAAAACTTAAAAACTGTTCACTGTTATCATTCAGCTTCTTCCTTAGCACTCAAGTGCTTGACTGCACTGATTATCTTCAGAATTGTTTCTATTAAAAATTCTGTTTGCTGCTGAAGTTACTACATTCAAGAAGTTCTTAAAAACATCTTTTTTGTTTTTGTTGATCATATAGAAGAAAGGATCTAATAACAAACACTCCTAAATATTTATTAGGATGTCACAACGAAGTACTTACAATCTCATAATTACAAAAGAGAATTAAAGGTCTAAAATGCCATGAAACAAATTATTTTCTTGAATCTTTTGTGGAAAATCTGTTGTGAGAATGCTAAGATGTGGGTTTTCTAAATAGATTGCTGCTGTTTCACATAATACTGATGTTTGAATGTCTGTTTTAAAATTGTGAAAATATTTAACTAGCTTCCTTCTGTAAGAATGGAAGAATCCGTTAGAAGCAAGGAATCTTTGAATGGTTGCAGCGCAGCAACCCATTTAGCCCATTGTCTGCATTGGCAATCTGAAGGAACAATTCATGAAGTATCAGGTTCTCTCCTCCCATCTTTCCTACCCCCCCACAAACCTTACCTTTTTTTTTTTCAATTAATTCCATTCACTTCCTAATCTCTTGATTAAACTGATTTTCATAATGGCTGTAATACCTCTGCATCCTTCATAAAGTGTGGTATCCAGAAATTAATAGTATCAACTAGAATATTATATTATGGACCAGGCCAGACCCCTCTCAACATTTCTAGAATGTAGCCCAGACCCTAACCATTACTTGATTTAAGCAAGTGTACAGTGGATATTCCAGGAGAGAATCAGCTGGTCAGACTATTTAGTTTTAAACAAAACAGAATTTATTTACAAGATTACTGAATGAAATACACAGCACAGAAAATATAATACCAAAATAACTTATCCTATCCGAACACGACAGGTTATCCTGACGTAATGATGCTGTTTGAAAATACTTGCAACAATCCCAATAAACACTCCTTTGCACAGCAGGTAAAAATGAAACAAAGGCTCACAGGTTTGGAGTTAGAAGAAAGAGTGGCAGCTGCTTCACACACACCTACTGCTGCTAAACTGCCAGAGCTGCTGATCTGGCCACTCCCCTTTTAATTATACAAGTCTTTTATTAAACTTGAAAGCGTACTGCCTGAGACAGTATCTGTTATTTGTAAACAAATGGCCCTAAAATCTATCCAGACTCTGACTTTTCAGAGTCTGGGCCATTTACAACCTCTCTGAACAAAATCAAGGATGACATAACCAGAATGAACAGCCTTGTAACAATACCAAACTAGTGTATTACACCTATATAAAACAACTTCTTTGTTTTTATATTCGGCCACTATTTATAAACCTGGAATATTATGTGCTTTATTAACTGTCTCTCAACCTGTTCTGCCATTTTTGGTGAAATCTGCATATAAACATCCATGTCCCTCTGTTCCTGCATCCCCTTTTGAAATGTAACCTTGCTTTTATTATGTTTCTCAATGGCATTCCTCCACAACAGATTACTTGATACTTCTCAAAGTTAAGTATCTTTGCCATGTGCACATACATTTCACCACCCTTTGGCGTTTTTAGGTTCTACACTATCCTGTCGATCTACAGTGCTTCCAAGTTTAATATTATCTGCAAATTTTCATGTATTTGACATTTAGATCATTTTAGATTTATATGTGCGCATCTTCATTTGGAAGAGCAGAGTACTGATAACTAGCTCTTAGGGTGCTCCAGTATGCATTCTCCTCCAGTTGTAAAACAACTGTTAACCGCTACTTTGTTTCCTGTTTCTCAGTCAATTTCTATATTGCTACTGTCCTTTTTATTTCATGGGCTCAAACTTTGCTCACAAGTAGTTATATGGCAAATTATCAAATGCTGTTTGGAACTCCTATGCATATCACCTGTAACACATTCATCAATGCATTTGGTTAAAAAAAATCAAGCAATTTAGTCTTGCTATTTTCCAGTAACAAATCTGTGCCAGCTTTCCGTAATCAGCATTTAACCAAGTAGCTGTTAACTTTGTCCCAGATTATAATTTCCAAAATTTTAACCAGCTCTGAGGTTAAACTGACCAAACTGTAGATGCTGGATTCATCTTTACACCCTTATGTAAATATGGCACACGTTGAAATTCTCCAGTCTTCTCATACCGTGCTTCACTCTGAAGAGTAGTGGAAAATTATGGCCAGTACCTCTCTTTCCACTCTCTTACAGCAATGTCCCTGGATGCATTTAATCTGAACCCGGTGCCTTATCAACTTTAAGTACAAACAGTCCATCTAATACTATCTGCACAACATTTTACAATTGTTCACATAGTCCTCTTGTAGTTAAATATTACCCCATCAGTAATACCCTTTCCAACTTCCTAATATGATCGCTGGAGTTTGTAACTCTGACTTCTGTTCTTTTCTCTTGACAGTTTTTCACAATTCTGTATATCCATAGCAGCCAATATTATGGAAGTAATTTCAGAATAGTTTAACCGATTAGAACTGCCAATAATGTGGCTATAATTTCCATTATTTGTAAAGTAACCTGATTGATTTAATTGAAATGCATGTCTTGGGGCAGACTGCAGTACATGATTGGTTCATACAGATAAATGAGCATTGACCACATTAGTTTGGCTTTTTGATATTAGCTTGGATGTGAACTGATATAATATGAAATTAAAGCTTGAAGTGGAGAATAGCTAGCAGAGAAATTCTGACATAAATCTATTAATTTAAATGTGCAGTCTCATTTTCTAATGAAAACCTAATGCTGATGACAGATTCTGGTATGCTATGACCAATTTTCATGTTTAATGTATAAATATTCATTTTTGTTTCCAAATTTATAATTTTAAAGTTTTGAGGCATTTGGTTTCATTTTGAGTGAACCTATAAGCTTTGCTTCATAGAAACTTGCACTTTTTTTTCAAACTTCATTTCATTTCATAGGTTTGTGCCTTAAAATTGTTTTTCTAAAATAAAAACATGTCCTGGTGTCACAACTTCCATCTGTTCCGACTTCCCCATTGCATGGTGAGATCATCTATGTTCTGTGTGTCAGGTATGATTGACAGCCAGTCATCTCTGACACTGAACCAATCATATTCCAGGTTTCCAAGTCAGAATATGGGGACAGGCATTCCTGCTTATTCGGGTCACAGCAGCACCCCAAGACTTTGACAAAATAATGATCCTGGTGAAGTAGTAAGACTGCTTATTACTTTTCTTTTCTGCATCATGAGCAGTAGAATTTTCTAAATTAACCATGTAGGACATTTGAATAAATCATCTGTAAAACTATCAAATCTGTAATGTGCTTGTCCAGATTTGTGCTGTAGAACATGTGTTTTTGAGCGATTCTATTTAAATTCTTGGTCTGTTGATAAACTATTGTGTGAAAGCAAGGTAAAATGCATATACTCAGCTTTTACTATTACTATTTAAGACCCAATTTATAATTGGCAATGATTAATGAAGATTTATTTTGGAACTTTCAACTCCAGCAATGTCAAAATGGGTAATATAGATTTGACCACCTGCGATGATCCTGTGCAATTGTCTCTCAGGGTTGAGTGGCTAATTCACTCCTACCCATTTCCTGCTTCTGTCACAGTTGAAAATTCCATTCATTTTGAAAAGTACTTTAGGTTTCATTTCAAATTTAGTAGAAGCAATATTTAGAGATCTGGTATGCAAAGATGGATCATGGGGTATTATGTCCTTAATTGTTGAAGTTTTCTAATGAGTTATACTTCTTTTGTTACAGGTTTCACAATAATGCAATAATTTCAAAGTGTTATATTTTAAGACGTCATGTTAGAGAACTCAATGATACAGAAATAATGCTCTTAAGTGCTTCCACTATAGAATGAAATGAAATTGTTAGATTAGTATGATTTTCTTTTTTAAAAAAAACTTTGGATTTCATTGAAAGAAGATTCTTTAAATGGGCAATAAACATAGATGATTTTTTTATTTTGTACATATTTTTGTTAATACCTAGCTCTTAGATCAATAAAACTTGAGATTAAAATAAATTTGCCAATGTGACAAAATGAAGATTGACTAAAGAGATGCTTTATTAGCATGTCATGAATTTTACTTGTAAAATGTCTTATGATTATGAATTAGCAAACAAAAAACAATATTTTATTAGTCTAATAGGATGTTATTCCTGAAATTATACACACTGAATGTCAACATAAGTTTAAGCTATTGATATATTAAAAGAATAAAATGATACTTTGGAATAATTCAAATGCTAAATAAGATGAAAGCTATGATATTCTGGAGTCCCCAACATCTCTGCTATTACAAGCATGGAATGGAATTGTTCAGATCAAATCATGATTTACATTTCTGGCCTGTGCTGAGGTAGCTGGTGATGGTCAATAGTAGTAAGGGTATCATGGTACTTCACCTCTTAGTTTCTGGGCTCGACTGGGGAAATAGCAACCACTATTAGTGTGAGAAGTGAATGTTGGACAAGGAGATGTTTAGGCTCCACATAATGAAACAAATTGTCATGAAGTTGAGCAGAGTGTTACTGAGATTTATCGAATGTTACCTTTTGATTAGTGAATACTTTCAGGAGATGTGATTAGGAAACCAGATTAAGAAATGGATTCAAATATACAGAATTTGCAGAAGCATTGATATGCTAAATTACAGGTCCACAAGGTTAAGTGACTTATGTTGAGAACATCATAAATGTTAAAATATTTTGTGAAAATTATTGCTTTATTTCATACTAGGTCATGTTCCTTGGGGAGTTGGAGGAAATCTTGGATGTTATTGAACCTGTACAATTTGTAAAAATTCAGGACCCACTCTTCAAACAAATTTCCAGATGTGTTTCCAGCCCTCATTTTCAGGTTAGAAGTTGCTTCTTGTGCTATCGGTGGAAACAATATTGCCATTAGCACGCCACAGTTTTGGGATTTTGACATGAATTATTTTTTCTCCATACAACAGAAGTATGTTCAATCTGCTAGTGTAATAAATTAATTTATTGAGTTAGGGGTGTTTGGAAATAAATGACAATAAATATTTTTTTTCTTTATTTCATATATTAGATATTTAAAAATTCTTAAAGGTCCAGGAAGAAAATTTGAGAATCAGGTTAAACCTGCTACTTCATCTTTTCAGCTAGTATTTGTCTCTTGACGATTGTAGTATTGTAATGTTTGTTATTTTTGCTGCCCTCCAGTTTAATTTGTTTACAAAAATTGTAGCCTATACCTTGACCTGCTTTCCTACTTACTGTCGACATTTTTATTAAAAATGCATACATTTGGAACATTTTTTAAAATAACATTTTAAATAAAAATCATAATTAAGAAAAAGAACAGCAATGCTATGCCACTAAATTTCTGATCACTACCGAGAAGTCCCAATACTTAAAAAAAAAAGTTTTGAAATTAATTAGTCTCTGGAGTTTTTGGTAAGTTTTCTTGAAGTGCCTGCAATAATCTTGGAAGTCCTGTTTGCTAGGTTCTTTAATACCAACACATGATTATTTAACTGTATTCTATGTTTGTTCATTGGGAGCATGGGTGCTGAGTTGGATGATCATACTGAATAGCGGACAAGGTACTCCTTCTATGAATGGTTTCTATTTCAATTTGTTGCATACATACATTTGAAAACCCATTAACAGCAGATTAAATTAAGATTAGCATTCTCTCCATTTCAATTAAAATATTCTTTATATCACAATATACCTGCTTGGCTCCACAGCCTGAATTGTGTACCAATCATTATTTCAACTATTTTGTAGCACATGGTCTACAGGAAGCTGAAGAAGCACCGGTTAAATATGTATAGAATTCATTTTTTTCAAACATAAAGTTTAATAAGAAATGGTATATACATTAATTGCAGCATCACATTCCTACTTTCACACTGCAAAGTAATCTTGATTTTGCATAATGCAGATATTTGCTTTTGTCTGAACTTAGGTCTCTTTCCTGGTGCAAGAACATTGAGTTTAGCACCTTGACATGGGATGAAATAAATCCTTAAACCCTGCATCTCAACACTTCCCCAAGGAGATAATTAGCATTTTATGATCAGAAATTTAGATCTGGATATCAATCAAATTGAATTGACTTGCCGAACTGTTTAACATTCCTAGCCCAGGTTGAAGTTGAACTTGAGTATAGCAATTCTCCATTAGGTTACTTATGAATTGTTGAGTGAATGAAGAAAAGTTTTTGTCAAATCATTCCAGAAGTCAGCCCATAAATTATAAGCTAACTACTATTAATTAGCTACAATTATCATTTTATATTTCAAGGGTATACAAAACTGAATAGCTTGGTGTGTTACCTATTTTAAAATGAACAATTGAGGTTTTTAATAATGAGTATGAGGTTGTGACATTAATTCAATAGTTTCAATGAATTCAGTCATGCACCACTTAATTTATAGTTTAATTTATGAAATTATGCAAGACTGAGTGGAATTAGGATTAAACTCCCTAAGTATATCAGATTAACAACATTGGATAGACTGTCTGTTGAATAGATGAAATCCAAACGTGGATGGTTAATGATGCTTCTGGTGTGGTAAAGTTGAACTGATTTTCCAATACCATTAGGATGTTGGCATTCGTGAGAAGTGATTCACACTGAAAGAGATGAACTTCTGTAATGTCACCCAGTACCAATACCCAGATATGCCAAAATGACTGTAAAGTTTCATTCATCATCTTATTTAAAAAAAAAATCCAACAGTGGTATGGGCATGGCATATTTACATTCCATTATTTCTAGTCTATGGCATGCACCATATCAACAAAATTGAATAACATTAGTTTGACTAAAGCTTTTTTTGTGTTTCAATTAGGTTTGATTTCCCCAACAATTTTCAGCATTTGCTTTAACTACTGGCTTTATTAGATACTTGTAAATAGAAATTCTGTATTGGGAACATACTTCTCAAGTGTTAACACTAATGAATCTCTCATGCTTGAAAGGCTGATCTGCAATTGCTACTTCCCCGTGTCTATGCCCATGAGATTACATTAAGCCAAAAACTACCCTATGTCAACTTGACGAGGCCATTGTAGGCAGTGTGTGCTGATGAATGTCAACAGTCTGATCTCACAATTTAAAAAAAAACAAAACTGTGGGCAAGTTCTACTTTTGAAAGTTGTTTTAGTTCCTGATTGAAGCATAGGAGATCACCTAGTAATGAGAACAAATACTGACTGTCTGTCTGTAGAGTGTGCTCTGTATTATTGCGCAGATCTCAGAAAGGCATTATAGCTTTAAGTCAGCTGGCTGACACCACACATGACTTTCGAATAAGAAGTCTCCATTTTGGTCTCTAAATTGTCAGTTGCTGGTTGGTCTGTTACCAAACAGTAAGGAAGTTCACAGTGTATATAATATAATGTAATAGTAATCTAAGTTGGCACGTAACCCAGAGTGTAAATGCAAACCTAAATTATCATACTAGTGTGCAAGTTCATTGTTAAATTTCCAAGTATCTGCCTAATTAGGACCCTGACTCTTTGTGGTATGTTAGTTGAGCTGATAACATGCAGCACATCATGCTTGGCATCAAATGGTTGCATCTCTCCGCATTGAAATATTTGTCATCCTAGTGCTTGTGTTAGTTCAGAGCACTACAAAAATTTTAAATATTGCTGTAAATCTAATTGTTTTTCTTCCCTAAAGGTGGCTGAAAGGGCACTTTATTACTGGAACAATGAATACATTATGAGTCTCATAGAAGAGAACTCTGCTGTCATCCTGCCCATCATGTTTCCCAGCCTGTATAGAATCTCTAAAGAACATTGGAATCCGTATGTATTTTTTCATTTGGAATGGAAATATTTGTTACCTTGGAGAATTTTATTTTTTCTGTGTACTTTCTGTAATTCAGCAATGACTCTGCTGAGATTATTCCTGTCTAACTACATTTAACTTTCGAATTGCTCACTTCTACAAGTAATGCTCAAGCTTCTACAGATTTCATTGGTGAACTCATCCAGCTTTTAATTTAGCTTCCCACATGTCTCTGACAAACCTGCCTGCTGCTCCTGTTAGCTTATGAATTTTGTCAAAGTTATTAATGGCTGACGCCATGGTGTCCTTGAGGCTGAACAGCTAGCAGGTCTCCAGTTCTACGAGATTAAGCAAACCACATTGTTTCTTCCTTGGCTAGGGCGTGCCTGTGATGTGCTCAATAGAATGTGCCTTCGACTCTAAATTGAGGCAGAGTACCCACTGAAGTGTCAGTATTGAGTTGGAGGGTGAAGGAGGCTGGTGATTCCTCTGAGAGATTTGTGACTTCTTCCTCAGAATTGGAAGTGATTGTGTTGGCTGGAGTGGGTCCGCTATCCTCTGGGTCCAGACCATGCAGGTGCTATTACTGCATGCAGATGGCATGAGTATGCTGGTGTATTCAGCAAACATGACCATGTCGGTAAAGAGCACCCCTGCTGTTGATACTGAATCTTGCATGGTTGCTGGCACATGAGCAGTTTCTATCCCCTCTTACAAGCTCAAGGATCCTCTCCTGTGGAGTGAGGCAATGAATAATGGACATCCCATTACCTATCTTGGCTTTCAGCCCTATGATGGGTTGTTTTCTCTTGGAATGAGTCAACGGGAGAGATTAAGTAAAACGAAAATAGCTGACACAGCTGTTAACTATTGGTATGGATGGATGAAAGCTGTCCAGACGAGTCAAAAGTGCAGAGGACAGGAGGAGTTAGTAGCCTGACGGAATGGGGTGGATGAGAGCTCTTGAAAGATGTTCCGTGCGATGGTGAAAGTCATAAACCATCAGTCTTAGCAGAGATGTGTGCAGGAGCAGCATTAGTGAGAGCGTAGCAGAAAGCGGATGGTGACCTTTGTGAAGGGCGGGAGGCTATTAATCTGTCTTGCCCTCCTGGCAAGCGCTGACCGAGTAGCAACTTTGTACATGCTTGCAAGGTCTGGTGCCATGGTCTTTGCTGGTAGTCCTGAGAAAAGGTGTTGCCTCTCCAGTCCACAGCCTTGTCCACAAGAACCTCTGGGTCTTCGTCAGCAAATCAGGGTGTACTATAATTATGAAGGGCTATTCCTGGCTTGCAGTATTTGAACTGGTGCAAAGCTGGAATTTAGGCCCCAAATCTAAAGGAGGAGAGGGTCCAGAGGAGTTTTACAAGAATGATCCTGGGGATGAAGAGCTTGTCATGTGAGAAGTGATTGAAGACTTTGGTGAAAGTGAGGACTGCAAATGCTGGAGATCAGAATTGAGAGTGTGGTGCTGGAAAAACACAGCATCCAAGGAGCAGGAGAATGGGTCTAATATTCAATGGAATTTAGGAAGATGAGGGGGGATCTCATTGAAACTTAAAAAAGACTGAGGGGCCTGAATAGAATAGACGTGGAGAAGATGTTTCCATTAGTGAGAGAGACCAGGACCTGAGGGCACAGCCTCAGTCCAGGGACAATCCTTTAGAACTGAGATAAAGAGGAATTCCTTTGACCAGAGTATTTAAGACAGAAATTGTAAGGGATTCAAGATGTTTGGGGAGAAGGCACGAGAATGGAGTTGAGAAACTTATCAGCCATGATTCAATGGCAGAGCAGACTCAAGGAGCTAATGGTCTAATTCTGCTCCTATATCTTATGGCCTTAATTTTGACACCAGTAACAAGAAACCCTTAAGTCCCAACAATGGTGAGTACTTTGGCTCCTGCTGAATGCAGTGTAAAGCAAGAGCAGTGCAGTGGGGACATGGTGCATGATTAATTAGGTGAGCAGTATAACATTTACATGAGAAAATACTCTAGAGTTCATGGAGAGAAGCCTTCCATGAAACACTCAGAAATTGACAGCCAACATTTGGGAATATTCAGAACATTATGCTTGACTTATCATCTGTTCCAATTTGAAAAATTATGCTATTTACTTTAAACCTTCTGTGTTCAAGTCTCTTTTGATTTGAACAATGTGTAGACATGTGTAATTTAAGATATTATTTTACTGAATTTTCCTCCCTGCCTTAATTTCAAGCATTTTTTCTCGTAATAAATAAATTGGTTATAAACAATCTCTGTAAATACATTTGTTTAAATGTACTGACATTTGTCCCCTAATGTTCTATTTTTCAGTTTTGTATGTAGCAGATCTAACCATACTAGAGGGAATCTGATAACTACTGTTGCGCGAGGCATCCGGGTTTGATTTCAGCCTCTGGTGACTGTGTAAACTCCACACAGACATTCTCTGTGTCCATCTGTGTGGATTTCCTCCTACAGTCCAAAGATGTGCAGGCTCGATGGATTAGCCATAAGAAATACAGGGTTAAAAGGATAAGGTAGAGAAGTGGGATACTCTTTGGAGGGTCGGTATGGACTTGATGGGCTGAATAGTCTGTTTCCACACTTTAGGGAATCTGTGATTCAATGCTAGTTTATATTAATTTCTGGTAATCACTTCAGTTTATCAGCATATTTTCAATACTGAAGTAGCCAATTTTTTTCTTTTTTTGTTGCAGCATGTTGTGGTTCATGGCAACTTGGTCAAAACGTTCTCTAAGCATTGGTCTGTTTTTGCAGGGCAATTGTCGCTTTAGTCTACAATGTACTGAAGGCTTTTATGGAAATGAACAGCCCATTATTTGATGAGCTCACAGCAACATACAAGTCGGATCGCCAAAAGTAAGATCTTAACTGTCTTTTAATATGGCATTGATCAATTAATAATATAGGACTTTCCTTACAACAATCATCTTAATTTTATCATACAAAAGCCTGTCCCTATATTTTGGGCTTTAATGTTTACCTTGAGAGACACTAATAATAACTTACTCAAAAATATTGGTAACAAATCTGAAAGGAAGATTATGGCAAGTATTTCAAGACTACAAAAACACTGCAGCAGGACAAAGCTAAAATGCCTGGTTTGGACACTTAAACTATTTCCTATTAACACAAGCACAGGCATAAAATAGGTTTTGTAATATATTCTCTTTTATGATTGACCACTTGCTTCAGCGAATAAAATAATGAAACTAAAAATTGAAATGCAAATTTATATAACTTGGAGGAAAAAAGTCATTTATATTCTTCAATAATCTCCCTACCCACCTCATGAACTGTAAAAATTGGTGAGAAAATGTGATACCCTTTAATTTCTTTGTTCGTGAATTTTGGCTGCTGATATCACAATGCCGTCACAGTTTAAAGGGCTGAGGCATTCTGTTGCTTGCATCTCCCTGGATGGCAGTGGTGTCACTCTGTTGTACAAATCAAAATTCTCAATTTTCACCCATGCTGACAGCCTCATTTCATTAGGGTTAACGTGGTACTGTTCAATGAGGTAAAAGCTCCAATAATGGTTTGTTTTCCTAATAGTTGCTTCAGTCCATTATGAAATTAAGTAACAACTTACAGAAGGAGACTTTGATTCATAACATGGTCCAACTTCCTTAAAAATATTTTTCAGAGAAAAGAAAAAGGAAAAAGAGCGAGAAGAACTTTGGAAAAAGTTGAGGGCCCTTGAAATAAAGAAGGGTGCGATAACAGGGATGTCACCTTAATGAAGAAAAATGGTGCTCGTATTCCCATGATATACATTTATGTAGTAAGAGGTGGAGCAACGGTTTTCTGTATTGTGCTACTTACTTTACAGTAGATTTTGCATCTGTTTCATTATCAACGAAAGTTCTGTAACAGTATTGTATATAACTTTTCTCTTCATGTTGAAATGATATGTCAAAAAGAAGGGCGTCAGCATGAAATATGTACAGTAGATGGATGTTTGCGAGCTCTTCTGGAAATGTAGTCATTGTTCTAACTTCAAAAAAAGAAAAAAATTCTAGCATCCACATGGGTGGTACAGAAACTTCAAAGAAGATTGCTATATCAGGATACCTGAATCGAGCGTTCCATACATATTGGTGGCAGATTACGAGCAAATATATTTTAGACTGAAAACTGTGCTCCAGCTTGACCCTGAGACTTTGCTGCATTTTAATTTATACTTAAGGTGAAATTATTTCTTACAAGTTGTGGAAGTTCTGTTTTTACTTTGATTTTAAACCTATTGTGGTGTTATAATACCTCTTATACACAGCACACTGGTTGTGTAAAGGTTAGTGTCCATGTGCATCACGATGCAATTCATACCTTTTGTACTGGTAGAACTGTATTAAAGTGCATGCCTGGCATATGCACTAACAGTACTGTATATTAGAGAAAGTATCTATTCAAGGATACACAATTCTTTCAATGGGATACAAACCTGCAAAAGCAGGAAATATCCAATAACTAACTAAGTGTAAGTTGGTTGTACAATGTTACTTGTTTGCAGTATAAGCTACATAACCTTTTACTGTTTTCACATTTACACCATGCAAATAATTCATACAGAAAACTTAAAGGTTCCTAGAGAGAAATGAACACCCTTCTTAACTCCATGGACAGAACATAGTTAAGTGCATCAGACGTTGTGAGCATAAAGTTGGTGTATACAATACAGAAAGTTGGTTAACAAGGCTAACATTATTAGGAATCTGTGTGAGACTAATTTTAATATGTGGGGTCATCCACACCATGCGCACGTCAGCATTCTATTTGAACAGGTAGGGAAATAAGCCATAATACCTTATGGCGTAGTATGCACTGTATTGATCCAATTGGATTGTTCACGATCAGTGTTATATTGCCCCATGTGTTACACCACTCTGTTGATAAAACAGTTTTCATCCCACCAGGTGTGGGAGGATGTATGGTATAAAACTTCTTTTCAAAAATACTTTTTTGTAGTTTTTAATTTTACTGCCGCTCAGACATGCTCACCATTCTGCACTGTTCTCAACCATTTTTAAAGAAAACTGTCAGACTTCTCATAACTATTAAATGATCATTAAGTTTTACAGGTTGTCCTTGATGATTTTGTTCATTGCTGCAAAGTGTTGGGATTTCAAATGCCGTTCCTTTTAAATCAGATAGCAAGCATAAAATAATTTGATTTCTTTCAGTCTAGGGAAAGGGCTACGTGGGCCAAACAAGATACTGCCACATCAAGAAATGTAATGTTGAAAATAATTTATTGGTTCAAGTTCAGATACAAAATATTTGCACTTGATTGGAATTGGTTACTAGACAATGCTTGCTGTATGTCACACCTGCATCATTGAAGGTGTTAAATAACTCAAAAATAGATGTGTGTATTCTCCATGGCAATATTGATTTTTTTTTTTGGGAGGTGATAAATTGAAGAAAGATATTTCAGATATGAGCAGAGCTTGAAAGAAATGTATTACAACTTTTATAAAAGTTCATAAGTAAAACAAGTTAAGAGCTGTCTTAAAGACTTCACTTTAGTTTTCAGAAATACTAAGTGGTGACCTGAGTGATGCATTCTAGTCAGGAACCTCCTTTGCTTAATCAACCAAAGTGTTGCTGACTGACCACATTGGTAGTGTAAATGATGGGTTTTATACCAATGCAAAGCAGTTGCTGTGTTTCATGACAGATTACTGTGAACACATTTAGTTCATTTTTGACCACACTGTAAATAGGCTGTAATCAGAAGCTCATGTATTGACTGAGAAGTTTTAAAATATAAATCTTAAATAAATAATGGATTTCTTGTGTTACCTTCTTTATCATGCATGGAAAGACAATGCTATTTAGTATTCTTTGTATGGAAAGTGCACTTGAAATTTTTCATGTCTTTTTATCTGTCAGCAGTATTACTAAAATGCTGACTGTAAGTTATGTGTATTGCATAATTGTACAGCAATGAATCAAATACATTCTGTAAATTATGTTCTTAAAACTCTGATTACTTTGTCAAAACCATTGATTCAAAAAATATTTTTAACGAAGTGGTATTGTATTAAAATATTAGCATTTTGTATCAGTTTGTTAAACTGCTGTTCTCATCCAAGATTACCTCAAAGACAATCTACACAGGTACTAGATTTTATTTCAGGGTGTCACTCAAATCAATCACAGACTTGTCTTTTTAAAATCAAGTATTAGTGTTTTTTTTGTATAATTGTTGCAATTACTTCCATGTATTATGTACCAACATTCCTTTTTCTGCATGAAGGATCAGTTAACAATGAATTGCTTCGTGCACAAGAAATATTTATATATTCAGATAACTGAACAAAGTGTGGTTGGTTGCAACTTTACTCTTTGATATAAATGCTAAATAGTTGATGACTTAAGGGTATAAGAACCTAAATGTCATGGAATAAGGAATGTTCAGGAATGTATGGTGATCTCTCAGCTGGTAGTATTTTACCCAACTTATGGATAAAATTCTATGTGGCAGTTTTTCCTTTTTAATGACATTTTCTAAATAGGTCAACTTTGTTCTTGACTGCAAAATGTTTTGCAATTGCGCTTAATATTACTTGAATCTAATTTTGTACTTTTGAAAGAACAGTAGGTTCACTGGAAAGTGAGTATTGAGCTTGAGACAGATGTTTGCTATTAAAACTTAAATTTGTCATCAAAATGGGTATAGTTCTAAAGCAGTCTTTCTTCCATTAATATTTCTGAGGAACACATTGTTTAAAAAGTAATTTTTGAAAAATACTACCTTTAAATTACTATTAAATATGATCCAACAGGTTGTGGTAGAGGCTATTATGGCAATTTTTGTGGGGTGGGGAAATGTGTGGGTATTCTATAAACTTGTTCATATTGAGGTATGGTATTAAGTTCAGTGTTTTAATGTGTAACAGCATAGCCATATTGGGAAAACACTTGTAATGGTACTTTTAAGCTATAAATGCTAATTTATCATTTATAATGTTTTTAAAAATAAAATTAATTTTAATTAAATTTCTCTAATACAATAAAGTTGTAGTTCTGTTCCAGGAAAGTACAACTTCAAGCAGATTTTCCCATTACAATTAATGTAAATGCAGTAATGATGTTTTGGGGACCTTTATGGAAAAGAACAAACTTTTTTTATATATTCTAACATTGTGTTACTTAACATTTATAAACTATTAGTGTGATTTGTAAATAACTTCTAAAATAGTTTTATAAGAGAATTATGCTAATTCTTTATACTGTGCCCTTTCTATTTCCTGACTCCCTCTGAAATCCTTGCTGCAAGGGAGTGCTCAGGAAAGGGGCAGTAAGAAAGAACAAGTGAATGGATGACTGGAAAACTTCCAATTGTCAGATAGGGAAGCAGAGACAGTGTGCATTTTGGGGATCTGGAAAGGTTTCTCTGAAATGGCACCAATTGGATCATGCATGCTTCATTGGACGATGAAGCTGAGGATGATAGCCATGATCATAATGAATGGTGGTGCTGGCTTGAAGGGCAGAATGGCCTACTCCTGCACCTATTGTCTATTGACCTGGCTTGAAACAACATTAAAATTAAGTCCTAACACTGCATACTGGTCTCATTATATCCACAATGTAAAGAGAAATGCTGTTAGGCAATTTTAAATAGGGACCCTCTGTACAGCAATCAACTGTTAATCATTCCTGTTAAATAATGTAATCTCTTAATCGGTTTTAAAAAGGTCAGATTTCATACTGCAAAATGATCTCATGATAAAGTAAAGATTTTTATACAAGTTCACATATCCAAAAGAATTCCATTAATCTTGGACCAAAATCTAATGGCAGTAATGCAAATTTCAGTAGATACAAAACTTCATTTGAATTAAACCTGACTGCACAGTAGCAGTTCTCTGTTTAACTGAACAAATCTATGGTGGTGGTCTGTGTTCTGAATACTTAAACTCACTTTCCTGTATGCTCTGAAATCTTTAATTATTGCTCCATCAAAGCAGTTAACTTCCTGTTTAAAGCATACATGGAATCTTCTTTAATATTGGTTTGTGACAGAGGACTTTATGCTGGCCTTCCTTGAAACTGTTCTTATTCAGTCAAGATTTGAAGGCATTCATAACTTTGAAGGATTCAATCTGATCTGTATAGTTTTAACCCCCTCCCTCAAAAGTATCTAAGTAATTTATTACTAATTTTCTGATTTGTAAGGAAATCAGTTGTATTAAAAGTGCATATTTAGGAGGGTCAAGTTTCTCTTTTTATAAATCTGCTAATTAGAGCCCCAGCCAAATATAGCATTTAGAAACAAGAAATTGTAGAAGTACGTGGCTGCTTAGGTAGCATCTGTCTCCTTCCAACAGACCTGAAGCATTAACTATTCTTCATCCCACAAATACTACCAAACGTACTTGAGTATTCACGCATTTCATGTTTATTTCCATCTTCCAGTATTTTGCTTCTGGAAATTCAAATGTTTCATCAAAATATGTTTGTTTTTTTTTTCAGGCCACTGTGTTGCATTGTATTGGCTAAGGTGGCGTGCTTGAATGATTAATCTTTCTTTGAGTTTAACCTGCAAACAGCTGCTACTCCATACTGATCTATAAAGGCTCAAGGTTCCTTTTTATAAAGGAAACTAGAGCACCTTTTCCTCAATAATACAGAAAAGGATTTATCAACTTCAAAGTAAAAGGCATCCAGAGGTTTTTGATGTTCGCATGATAGAACTTGCGTGTTCCATATGAGGTTTTTGAGAGATGGAAAAAAATGCTGAGATTGTGATGATATGACCTGCCTGAAGCTATAAATTAGGCAGAGGTTTCACAGTTCAAGCCAAACTTCCCATGCAAACGGTTACTGGTACCTTCAGTGGGAAGCACTAGCTTATGTAGTAGCATAGCCATTATGACACAGGAGGAGGACATTCAGCTCATTGGTCAGAAATCAGTTATGAAATGATCCAGTTCTCCAGACAAACAAGAATGCAGTTGTGAAATTTTCTGAGCTCAGCTTAATTTTGCTAATCCACACTCTAAAAATGCAGTGTTTTACCCATTTATTATTGATGATTTGAAGTTGACTTGAGGAATGTCAGGTTTTGAATTATGAGTCACTGACTTTCCTTTCCCAATATATATTGCATACTGTGTAGGTATTAGTTGTTTTATGAAGTATATCTGCTGCCACTTCTCTGGAGGTAAATGCAGTTTGACAATTGTAAGCAGAACTGAATCCCTTTTCCTCCACTTTTTAAAATGGAGGTCAACTGCCAAACTAGCCGAGGCTTTGAAACCTTATATTGATCAAGTGAAACCAGTGAAGGTAAGTGGGATAGGAATGGCTTGAGAGTGGTAGAATTCTATAAGAGTTGGTGCTTTTGGAGGAGGAAGGGTTTGACACATGCCATGTAATGTGCAGTGAATTTAAACTGGTAGATGCAATCTATGTATCAGTGGTAAGTAGATCTTGCATGAGAATATTTGTGAAATTTTGATATTCCAGTATGAACTTTTGACAAATTTGTATACCAGGAATAATCTAAAGATAATATTAGTTCTCAGGTATCTGTTTTAAGTAAATATTGAAAGTCTAAAAGCATTCAAGACCCATTTTGATATGCTTTTAACCTAGAGATTAGATAGATTGAGTTTCCTGTGGGGGGAGTGGGGGGAAGAATACAAATCACTTCATGGCTTTTGATTCATGATTTGTAACATTTTGTCATAGGTACAGTGATCAAATGGCTTTATATTTCATGCAGTAAAGTACAATATCTACGGTATTTTTCAATGCAAGGCCTATTCACTGGTAATTCAAGTTCTGAGAAGCAAACTCCAAAATGGTTGCAGCACTCTCACTGAAGAGAAAGGACAGTCTGTATTTCAAACTCAGTCTTCAAGTCATCTTGTTTTCTTCATGCATGTTAAGTGACTGTTCCTTGACCTGGATCAAATTGTAAACAGGTTTTAAAATAGAGGATTGGTTGAGCTAGCAAAATGGATGGTGTATATAGGCTCCCGAATTCCTCCCCTCCACCCAAAATAAAGATTAGAGCTTGTCAAGAAGGATAAAATAAAACCAAAGGTCCAACATCTATGTCACCAATTTACCATTGAAACCAATACATTTTGGAACACCAATTGAATGAATTAATCCAAGCATTTACATTTGTGGTGGACAGCTTTATTCAAGAATGTTAAAGTTTTAATATAAAATCAAAACCTTATTAGTGGATTGTGCTGTAAATTGATGTCTATTCACTGAATTAGGATGTAATTGCATGTTAAAATCATTGTTTTAAATTATTTCCATTTCAGGTACAGAAGTTTGACTTTGTGAGCAGACAAGACAATTGGAATAGAAGGCAGGACAGTTTGGTATTCCCATCACTGACTTGCTAGTAATTTGTATCTCAGGAGTATCTTTAAAGTAGAAAAAGTGAGCAAAGATTTTTGATATTACTTACAAGTTTACTCTCAATAGACAGCAAGAGCTGCTTCAAGTAAATGAGGGAGAGACCAAAATTGACCATAGGAGTCTTAGAGAATGAGACTGAGTAAATAATAGGGATTTGAATAATTATTTTCCATTAGTGTACACATTAGAAGACAGTAGTTTTAAATGCTATAAGGGGCAAATGAGAGAAAAGTACAATAACTGTCATGAGAGGATAATGACTAGTCAGGACTACATCTTGAGTACTGAGCAGTTTTGGTCCCCTTAAGGAAAGGTATTTTATTGGAGGCAGTTCAGAGAAGGCTCTCAAGGATGATACCGAGTATAGAGGCATTGTCATTTGAACAACGATTAAACTGGTTGGGACTCTGCTCACTGGAGTTTAGAAGCATGAGAGGTGATCTGAATTTGATAGGATTCGTAAGGAGTTTGATAGATGAAAATGTTTCCCCTTATGGGAGAGTTTAGAAGGCATAATGGGGTTTCAATTTAAGACATTAGGAGGAATTTCTTGCCACAAATCTGTGGAGACAGAGTCTTTGTACATGTTTAAGGCTGCGATAGATTGTTGATTAGTAAGGGAATCAAAGGTTATGGAGAAAGCACAAGAAAGTGGATGTGAGGAAAGTCCATAGCATTGTGGCTGATGAATGGCACAAAAGGCTTAAAGGGCTGAACAGCCTACTCTTGTTCTTCAGCTCCCCAGAACCTATAATATCATAATGGGGCTAAAGTTTGAATCCCTTAGACCTGATGGGATGCATGTTAAGATATCAAAAGACATAGCTGCAGAAATAATGAATGTGCTAGGAGTAATTTTCCAGAAATCCTTAGACTCTGGAAAAATCCCAGATGATTGGAAAGTTTGCAAATGTAAGCTTTTTCTGTTTGAACAAAAAAAGTGACAAAAAGAGTTAGAGAAAATGTTAGTTTATTCTAAAGGATGTAATAGCAGAGCATTTAGAAGTACATAATGATAGAGATGCCAGTGTTGGACCACTGTGGACAAAGTAGGCAAAAGGGAAGACTGCAGATGCTGGAAGCCTGATGAAGGGCTTTTGCCCAAAATATCAATCTTCCTGCTCCTTGGATACTGCCTGACCTGCTGTGCTTTTCCAGCACCAGTAATCTGGGGTGGACAAAGTTAAAAGTCAACACAAGTTGTAGTCAGTCAGGTTTAATTAGAAGCAAGCTTTTGCAGTGCTGCTCCTTCATCAGGTGGCTGTGATGAAGGACCTATATGATTTTTAATTTGAAGGTGGAGGCTTTTGTTTGTATAGTTGAGCTGGGGTACTCCTTACAAACACAATGAATCTTCACGTGGAAGACCTACTAACAGAAGTTTTCCTATCCACTCGATGCAGTCCCCTCAACTTTTGCACTAAATTCAGTTTCTGTTCCTATGCAAACAAGTCAATCCCTATTAGTCAATATTACCCAAGTGGCATCCTTCTAAATCTCCTTTCTCCTACTTTGATCACATCCTTCCTTTAATACAATGGCCAGAATTGCATGCAATATTGTAGCAGGAGCCTTAAGGATGTTTTGTACAGTTTGAATATATGCCTGCTCTTAAACTCAAATGAAAGCCTACATGCCTGTTTAATCACCTTTTCTATCTTCAAAGATCTATGCTAATACAGGTTTTTGTTCCTCTACCTATCACTTGCTTTTGCAATGTTATTCCTCACCAAATGGTTTAACATGCAGCTCTGGATTGAATGAGATATTGTCTATTGCTTTTTTTTTAAATGGGGGGGGGGGGGGGAAAGAGAAGAAAGGAAGGGTAGAAGACCTTGAACAGTTAAGATTCACAATTTACTAAAAGACAAATTAAACCAATAGTATTTTGTTTACATTGATGTGAATGTCTTGAAGGCCTACACTTTGAAACCACGTGAGGGCAGTAGAGATCTTCAAAAACCTTTACATGGCATAGCATCAGCTGATTTTGTAATAGAATTATCAAGTGTGGGATACTTGAAATAAATCTTTGATTATTTTGATGTTAGTTTTGCTCCATTAGTCTGAGAATCATACTTAATTTTTGAGCAACTTAAGAATCTGCCAAGCTGAACTTCTAATTGAAAAATATACCTGAGCCTTGCAGCTAATTCATTAAGAGATAAAAAAGCAACTTTTCATTTAAAAGAAACTTAAGGAGCATGGTGAAATAAAATACTGAATTCTGGTATATCTATAGCTTCAAAGTGAGCCAGCTTAAATGGGAAATCTCAGGTGGTTGGCCAGAACTGTTATGTATCAAACTTATATTTAAAGTTTTCCCTGATTGTTTTATCTTGAACTGGGACAAACGTCTTGTGGCTGAACCCAGAGCTCGAAGGTATTCAATTGCATCGCAAAAAGTCGAGCAGGAGAAGGGTGCTCAATATAGTATACTTATCACAGGACAGAAGCACAGCTTTGAAAACGCAGGGGTCTAGGTGTAATTGTGTAGATATTTAATTGAGCAAGCAACAAGTGGCTTTATTGGAGCAATTGCTGTTTTAGTACACTTAATGACACTGTTTAGATTTGATTGCTAAGGATTTCACAAATAACTTTAATCTTTTGTACTTGGAAGCAAGCAGCATGTGTCAAATGTTGTATGATTAAAATCCCCAAATCCTAGAATTGGAACAAAGGTGCATTCTTGATTTAGGGTATACATTCCTAATGTTGAGCTGGGAGGAATACTTGCCATTAGTGCAGTCAATAGAAACAAGTGTAGAAACTTAATGGTTTGATGGAGCCTGACCAAATGGAAACTTGGGTTGCTTGCTACTTTCCAAAAAAAAATTGATCAATGCATATTGAATGGACAGTATCAATTTACAGCTGAGTTTTAAATAAATGCCTTAAATATGTGCTAAGATAATGACATTTGCTTAATGCAGTTTCAAATCATAACCTTGCATTTCTGGTGTGGAAAGAATGTACATACTTTCATGCAGGGCCACCATACTACATACTGAATGCAAAGTTGAGATGTACAAAAGATGTCTTGATAAATGTGTAGTAAATATTGAATACTGAAACAAATAACTACATAGGCCAGTGTCCTGAGTAATCCTTTACTTACTGACACTGATTCAGTAAGTTCAGGAGAACAGAACCTCACTTAAATACAAAATTAAAAAAAGCAGTTAAGAAAACTCAGGGGAAAGGGCAACAAAGCCCTTTGAACCATTTTTCAGGGAGAGGACAAACTTCAAGTTCCACTTTCAGTCAAAGGTAACAGTAACAAACTATATTGGGTCTGTATTGTGTAAGACACCAGCTCACACCACATACTGATCGGACCCTGGCTTGCCTTGCTGTAGGACAGTCAGTCATCAACCTTCTGGTCTCCAGCTGCCCTGTGTACTGACTGACCCTCCCTGGCCAGTTTTTCTCCAGCATAGTTGTCAGCTCCTGGTCACCCCATGTACTAACCAAGCCATTTCCAACCTGCTTGCCTAGAGCCTGGCTGTTGGCCAGCCAGCACCCAGCCTCCCAGTATATGACATCCTTTCCCTGGCCAGTGTTCTTATGGACTGGCTATCAGTTCGTCTTCTGGCTCAGTCTCCCTGCATACTGACTGGCCTGCCTGTGAGGATGCTATCAGTTGCCTGGCCCCTACTCACTTTCTTCCAGGCTGATCATAGACCCTCACCCCCAGCCAGCTTGTGTATGGCTGGCTGTAGGAAAGCTGGTCAGGGGAGGGGCAATCTTTCAGCTGCCTCGTCTCCAGTCTGGTCATTGGTCCATCTGCTCCCAGCTACCATATGTACTAACTATCCCACTCTGGCCTACACTCAATTACAAAACAAAATCCACTTGAGTGCAGCAATTGCTCACCTCCCAGCACATGTCCAGTTTTTACAGAGGCCTAGTCACCCACAAAGGGCCATCTGGAAAGATGTATTTTCTCACGGGCTCAGTCCAAAAGTGAAAACACAAAACCAGAATGCAAGGGCTAAGCCTGCCACAAAAACCAACATTTTACTTCTACTTTTAAGGGTAATAGGTTGTAACCAGCCAGTGAAACAATCCCCTAACATGAACTGAATTATACCTGTAACATTGTTTAAAATCAGCCAGTTTTTAGAAGTTAGTCCTCAAAGGAATGCCAGTTTAATGAATCAGGTTTCCTAGAAACACAAACCAGCATCAGTACACTGGATGTGGGCAGCCAGCTCAGAATCAGTCCCCCTCTCAGATAAAGGGAGAGTCATTAACATGGATTCAGCCAGCTGTCAGAACAAAACCTGACATTTTATTTTATTAATGAGTACACAACTAACATTAACTGTATACAGCAATTTACAGCTGAGAGCAGCAAAGCCAAACCCCACTGTTCAACCAATTTTCAGGTTGAATGAGCACAAACCTCAAATCCCACTTTATCACAAAAGTAGATGTAACAAATCCCTAAGACAGTTCAATTAGATAAGTGCATAGAATACAGACACCCCCACAAGAGAACCACCATCCCTTCCAGCCATATGCCCCTTCTGTCTGCCCTGACACCTTCCAGACAACAGCACTCAACCACCAAAACCACTTTCTGGCTCAGGAGTGGCCGACCCACCTTCAGGTGGATAGGACAGTCAACCCACCCACTACCTCAGGGAGGCTGGTAGCAGGGTGGCCTAAGCACCTTCTGGCTTTCAGGGCAGCCTATCCTATTCAGGTTCATAGGAACACCTACTCACCCTCCTGCTTTTGGGTGGACAGCTTTCAGGACAACCTGTGCTTCCCAGCTCAGAGGCCGACTACACCCAGGGAAAAAAAGAGTGCAGGTGATAAGCCCAATAAGCAACAATACAGTCCCTTCTAGTACAGAGACCATCATGAGTTTTTTAAAATGTAGAGTCCATTCCCAAGAACAGTCCACTTCAGTATACGAAGTGCATTGCAAGAAATAGAGTCCAGTGCCAAAACAGTCCACTCCTGAAGGTAGCAAATGCACCTACCACACAGCACTCACAGGTGTTCAGTCTCCTGAGATAACTAGGCCCACTCACAGGAACAGTACATTGCACAAGTACAGTTAACTCAAGGATGTCTACTCCTGAAGGCAGGGTCCACTCCCAAACTCCAGGATACAGCAATTGCTCACCTCCCAGCACACATGTTCAGTCTTTACAGAGACTTAGTCTACTGACAGAGGGTCAGGCCTACCCACAGGAACAGTTCATCTGGGAAGATGTATTCTCACAAGGGCTCAGTCCAAACACTAAAAAAGTGAAACACGTAAGAAACAAAACTACAGTGCAAGTATAAGCCCTACCACAAAAATCATATTTTAAGGACAGAAAACAATAACACTGGCTGTAATCAGCCAGTGAAACAATTCCCTAATGAGAACTGAATTACACCTGTGACTGTGGTGATCAGGCAGTTAAAAAAAGTCCTTAATAAGGAAGGAGTTAACAAGGAGACTATACAATTAGCCAGTTCAGAAATCCGGTTTCCTACAAAAAAGCTGGAACACTGACTGTGGCCCAGCCACCAGAGTCAGTCCCGAAACGGAAGAGATCCTAATCCTGGTTTGATCAGCCAGCCATGGCTTTCCTGATTGTCCTAGATTAACAGTATATTAATTGAGGCCCAGCACAGATTTAGTCCCCTCCCTAACAAATGGAAAGTCCTTCACCATTGAAGCTACTCCGTCAAAGACAGCTGTGTGAACAGAGCCTCTGAAACTCCTTATTTTTTTAAGGAATAGTTTGCAAAAAACTGCACATTAACTATACAGAAACAGCAATTTTACAAGGGAGAGGAATGGCAAAGTCTAGCCCCAAACCTACCATTCAACCAGTTTTCAGGGAAATGAGGACAAATCTCAAACTCCAGTTTCAAGCATTACAAAATAGTAACATTTGTACATACAAGACAGTCCAATTACACAAAAGCACATACAATATAGACCTCCAGCAACCCACCCATCCCCCACACCCCTTCTGGTTCTCAATCCATCCCATGCCCCTTCTAACCACTTCTAGGACAGCCTGTTCTGATTCCAACCTCCCCAGGATGACAGCAGTCAGGGCATCCTACCCACCTTCCAGCTCCCCTAGCCACCCTTTGCACCTTTCAGACACCTAGGTGAGTTTGCCCTGGTACTTGTCCAGGGTGACAGCACTGAGGACAGCCTACCAGCCTTCTGGTAGGATCTGCCCTTACATACCATCAGGCTCACACCTACCCAGTTGAGCCACCCAGCCTGTGGACTGACCTGATACCTTCCGACAACCTCAAACAGCCCACAAGCCTTCTAAATCTCAGCTGGACCCTACACACCTTTTGGTGCTCAGCTGCACTGACACCGGACCACTTCTAGAAGGGCCTGTCCTGATCACCCCTTCTCAGGAAGAAAGCACTCAGAATGGTCTACCTACCTTCCTGCTCAGGGAGACGAGTATCAGGGACAGCCTACCAACCTTCAGGTTCACAGGATGGCCTAGCTACCCGCTGGCTCTCGATGACAGCTTTCAGGATGACCTATGAGCCTCCCAGCTCAGTGAGGCCTGCCAGACCCAGGGACATGAGTGCAGGTGATATACCTAAACAAGACAGTCAGTCAGTCAGTCAATCAATCAACAAAAACAGTCCTTTCTGGTAGAGTCCATTGCCACACAGTTCTCTTCAACATGTAGAGTCCATTCCCAGGATCAGAGTCCACTCCAGTATACAGAGTGCCTTGTCAGAAATGAAGTCCAGTCCAAACTGCACAGTCCATTGCCAAAAACAGTTCACAACCAAGACCAGAGTCCACTCCTGAATGCAGGAAGTGCACACCCCACAGCACAGGTGTTCAGTCTCCATAAAGTCCTGGGCCATCCTTGGAGAACCAGGCCCACTCTCAGCAACACAGTACATTGTAAAGACACTGTTAACTCACAGGTGTTTGGTCCACACCCAAAAGCAGGGTCATCTCCCAAACTCCAGGATACAGCAAGTGCTCACCTCCCAGCACAGACTTTACAGAGACCCAGTCCCTCAGGAACAGCTCATCTGGTAAGCTGTATTTTCTCACAAGGGCTCAGTCCAAACACCAAAAAAAGTGAAAACATACAAAAAGGAAAACTACAGTCCAAAGGCTAAGACCTGCCACTAAAAAGAAAAAATGTTCTTTTCTCAAAGGAGGAGAAAAGAATAACAAGCTGTAACTAGCCAGTGAAACAACAATCCCTTAATGAGAACTGAATGGCACCTTTAACATTGACTGCATGGATCAGGCAGTTTTAAAAGTCAGTCCTTAAAAGGAATACCAGTTAACAAGCTGGTTATATAGTTCAGCCAGTTCAGGAATCAGGTTTCCCAATAAAAACTGGAATCACTGATTTTAGCAGTAGCTAGCAGAATTAGTCCCTAAACTGAGGAGATTCTAAATCTCCTGCTTATATAAGCCAGCCAGGGCTTTCCCAATTGTTCCAGGTTAACAGTATACACTGGCTGAGGCCCAGCACAGATTTAGTCCCCTCCCTAACACAAATGGTAAGTCCTTCAGCATTGATGCTACTCCCTCAGAGGCCACTCTCAGGATGAGCAGAGTCTCTGAAACTCCTGTTTATTTTTCTTTTAGTGCTTATTTTTTTAATTCCCTATTTATATATTTTTTTCCCCTCAGCACCCATGGTGTGTGTGCGCACAGGTGTGAGACACAGTGAAAGACACAAAGTGCACGAATCTTTATTCAAATTCCACCACCAGGAAGATAGGAAAACACCCGGGTGGCCAGTGACAAACACTGCCCTTCACATTAAAGGGCAGTGCTGTGTGATCAAAAACAATGAAGGGGAGGGTAGGGACTAAATCAAAATGGAGTTGGAGGGAGAAATAATGCACTCCACTCCCTGCGGCGCCCACCTCTCCCTGAACAACTCCAGAGTGTTGGTGGAAGCCGCGTGCTCCTTCTCCAAGGACACCCGGGCCCTAACGTAATCGCGGAAGAGGGGTAAAAAACTCCTGTTTAATTTTTTTTTCTTATAGGAAAACACCCGAGTGGCCAGTGACAAGCAGTGCCCTTCACATCAAAGGGCAGTGCTTGCCACCTTTTTACTTTTGTGTGTGCAGGTGTGAGACACAGTGAAAGACACAAAGTGCACAAATCTTTATTCAAATTCCACCACCAGGAAGATAGGAAAACACCCGGGTGGCCAGTGACAAACACTGCCCTTCACATCAAAGGGCAGTGCTGTGTGATCAAAACAGTGAAGGGGAGGGTAGGGACTAAATCAAAATACGCAGGGGCCATGCTAATCTTCTCTGTATCGTTCCAATTTTAGTATATGTGCCGCTGAAGCCAGCACAAAACTCCTGTTTATCTCTGTCAGGCAGGGTTCCCTGATTGGAGCTGTTAATCTCAGCCAATCAGGGAATTTATATTCTGAGGTCCACCAGGCTCACCTCATTACAATTACTACATCCGTTCCCACCTGAGTCTGAAGATATAGGTCAGTTCTCTTTTTTTGTAGCTTCTCCTGAGGTGTTTTAGCACCAGGTCAGAGTCCTCCAACACTGCCTTTAATTTGGGTGGTGTGTAGCGTACAGTAGCTCGCCTCTTATGCCTAGAACGTCTCAGAAGAAATCCATTCACCTCTTCAGACAGCAAAGCGATCGAGATGGCAACGTCCCCTGTATTCTTTTCAGATCCTGAGATATCTTGAAGACTTGATGGAGAGGGAGAACCCATGGGTTCTGGAACAGTCAGAAGGGCAGTTGAGGAGGTGCGCATGTTTTACTCCCACATTGTTTGTGAATTTGCAGCTTTCATGTGGTCCATATGCTTGCTCATGACCATTTCACCTACCCGAACTTTATACATCACTGGCATTGACCATACCTCTTATCTGTGTAGGGCCATTCCCATGGGTCCTGCGCCACACTTCGCCTCCTAAAGTAAATTGTCTCATTCAATTTGCGGAGTGTTGTGTACAGCATTGGCGTTCCTGATACCATTTCACCCTCCCAACCCCACAGACCCAATGCAAGAAGATCAGATTTAACCTGGTGTGGAGTCTTCTCCCCATTAGCAACTCTGCTGGAGCTATCTCTGAAGTTGCTTGAGGAGTGGTCCTATAATCATATAGGAACCAAGACTGTTTTCTATCTGGTGAAGCTGAAGGCTGTTTCTGTAAGCCTGCCTCCAAAGTTTGGACTGCTCTGTCTGTCAGACCATTGGACGATGCATAGTATGGAACTGTCCTTGTATGATGCATACCATTCAACTTGAGGAAATACTCAAATTCTGGTAAATGCTGGTAAACGATGGTCTGTTATCTATAACCAACACAGAGTTAACTCTCAGTGAATGGGATATCAGACACTCTAACATCAATTCTCCTGCTCCTTGGATGCTGCTGCCTGGTTGTGCTTTTCCAGCACCACACTCTTTGACATCTGACACTCATGTTTATTTATTTATTTATTCTTTCCTTTTTTTTCCCACCACCAGGAAGAAAAGAAACACCCAAGTGGCCAGTGACAAGCAGTGCCCTTCACATCAAAGGGCAATGATGGTCCTTTTTTTTATTTTATTAAACAGTTACGAAACAATTTACAAAAAACAGTTAACATTAACAACTGCATACAAAGAAACAGCAATTTTACAAGGGAAGGAGCAGCAAGACCAGGACCCAAACCCTACCATACAACCAGTTTACAGGGAAATGAGGACAAACCCTAAATCCCAGACACTCATCTGTCAGCTAGGACTCCATGACTGGACTGGATTAACAGCCCCATCAAGGTACTCAAATTCTATGAGATCCTCGCAGCTGGCCTCATTTGCTCACCCAACCTTCTAACCCCTCTTCCAGGTCATTTATAAAAATGACAAACAGCAATGGTCCCAAAACAGATCCTTGCGGAGATCTGTCAGCTAGGACTCCATGACTGGACTGGATTAACAGCCCCAATCAAGGTACTCAAATTCTATGAGATCCTCGCAGCTGGCCTCATTTCAATCACTGCAATGCCATGATGCATCAGAGTCTAGAGAAAGTATCCTCCCTTAATCGTCGATGTAACCAAGACTCTCTGGACAGCACCTTCTAAACTTCTAATCTCTGTCGTCTAGAAATTCAAGGACAGCAGTTACATGGAAACTCCCTTCCAATCACCATTCTGGTTACAAATATGTCACCATTCCTTCAACATTACTGGGTCAAAATCCTGGATCTCCCCCCATCCCAACAGCATTATGTGTTAACTTAAACAAAAAGGATGTCAGCAGTTTAAGAGACAGCTCACCATCACCACCTGAAGGGCAACTAGGGATGGGCGATAAATTCCCACATGCCCTGACTGACTTTTTTTTAAATCCTGCACTGCCTCGCATGGTTATGAGTCGCAAAATACTTTACCTTTGGGTATCCGTGATTTGTGGGTTGAGGGAGTCAGGGAAAAGGCTGCTCAAACCCCAATGGCATTCTTAAAAATTATCCAAAGAGAATCTGCTCAAGCAATTAGGGATAGGCAATAAATGTTGGCCTTTCCAGTGACACCATGTCTTATGGAAGAATATAAGTAACATAGAACACAGAACATAGAACAATACAGCACAAAATAGGCCCTTCGGCCCTCGATGTTGCGCTGACCTGTGAACTAATCTAAGCCCATCCCCCTACACTATCCCATCATCATCCATGTGATTATCCAAAGATTGGTTAAATCTCCCTAATGTGGCTGAGTTAACTACATTGGCAGACAGGGCATTCCACGCACTTACCCCTCGCTGAGTAAAGAGCCTGCCTCTGACATCTGTCTTAAATCTATCACTCCTCAATTTGTAGTTATGCCCTCTCGTATAAGCTGATGTCATCATTCTAAGAAAAAGGCTTTCACTGTCTACCCAACCTAATCCTCTGATCATCTTGTATGTCTCTATCAAACTCCTCTGAGCCTTTTTGCTAACTGCACTTTTGGCTGCAATACTTTCAGGGCCCACATTACAACCAAAATTTGGACTTTCATTTATGTCTAGTGTATCAGGCTCAACCAAATGCTGAGGACTCTCCCCATTCCCAATTCCCCTTCTGCCCCAGTTTGGGCACCAGCTCTCTCCTCTAATATAATCACGACACGTGTGATGGATGGAGGTTCTGTCTGATAGATATCAGAAATTATTTTGTTTTGAGTTCTAGTCAGTTCCTGCGTTCCCTGCTGCACTTTCACCCAACTAGTGGTAAATCTATACAGAATTCCTGTGAATTTCTGAAATTCAGTACAAGATGCCCATGTCTTGAACTAAACAACAATCAGAAGAGAGATGTTAGGACGGCCAATGACTGAGCAGCACAAAATGGCCAATGGCTGCCCATGGTTATTGCGGCAAAACATGGCTGACAGTAGTTAGAGAGCTTGGGAAAATATTTTGCTAAATGTAGTCTTCACAAGTAGAACAATAGTATCTCTGTAGACTTAAGGAAACAGAACTGAGATAGAATATACAGCTGCAGTTGCTTACGCATAAGACATAGATAAGAACATTTCACATTAAATTTAATTAGTGAATCTTTCTTCAATTATTTAACCAATTTGTCACAATACTAATAGTAGGTTGTAGTTGAGGTCCTTCAAATAATCATAGATATAAATTCCAAAGTAGTTATAGATCCACCTATATACAAAAAAGATCACTAAAAGCATTAGAGGAAAAGATTCAAATAAAATTATGAGAGCAAATCAGTCTCAGATGGTAAAAACAGCCATACATCATTACAGAGGTAAATGAATCATAGGTACAGAAACTAGCAGACATTGGAATGTGGCATGAATGAACACATTCTAAGATACCCAAGGATCAAGATAGGGGTATCTAGTAAATATGGTAAGAAAGAAACTGCTCATAAATTGTTAGCTAAAGAATTCTCACAAATTTTAGAAAAAAAGCAAAAGAACTATAAATCAGAAACAGAAGTGGTTGGGAAAGCTCAGTAGGTCTGGCAACATCTGTGAAGAGAAATCAGAATTAACATTTCAGGTCCGATGACCGATTCTGAGGAAGGGTCACTGGACTCAAAACGTTAACTCTGATTTCTCTTCATAGATGCTGCCAGCTGAGTTTTTTCAGCAACTTCTGTTTTTGTTTCTCACACAACTTTGTTGGAACAGATATTAAAACAAATTAGTAAGAATCAATTATTCTTTTGCATTTCCTGTAATGAGGTTAATAAGGAATTTAAAAGGTCCTTATCTGATTTGCAAGTATCCAATTGATTAGCTGATCACAGCTGGATAACTCAGCTCTACTGACCAATATAGGCAAGAGCTTTCAAAAGCTGATTGGGGGCAGATGTTCGCAGGTAAAAGGACGGCTGGAAAATGGGAAGCCTTCAGAAATGAGATACTAGAATCCAGAGAAAGTATATTCCTGTCAGGGTGAAAGGGACGGCTGGTAGGTATAGAGAATGCTGGATGACTAAAGAAATTGAGGGTTTGGTTACGAAAAAGAAGGAAGCACATTTCAGGTATAGACAGGATAGATCGAATGAATCCTTAGGAGAGTATAGAGGAAGTAGGAGTATACTTAAGAGGGAAATCAGGATGGCAAAAAGGGGACATGAGATTGTTTGGCAAATAGAATTAAGGAGAATCCGAAGGGTTTTTACAAATATATTAAGGAAAAAAGGGTAACTAGGGAGAGAATAGGGCCCCTCAAAGATCAGCAAGGTGGCCTTTGTGTGGAGCCACAGAAAATGAGGAGATACTAAATGAATATTTTGCATGAGTATTTACTGTGGAAAAGGATATGGAAGATATAGACTGTAGGGAAATAAATGGTGACATCTTGCAAAATGTCTAGATTACAGAGGAGGAAGTGCTGGATGTCTTGAAACGCATAAAGGTGGATAAATCCCCAGGACCTGATCAGGTATACCCGAGAACTCTGAGGGAAGCCAGCGAAGTGATTGCTGGGCTTCTTGCTGAGATATTTGTATCATCGATAGTCACAGGTGAGGTGCCAGAAGACTGGAGGTTGGTAAACGTGGTGCCACTGTTTAAGAATGGCGGTAGAGACAAGCCAGGCAACTATAGACCAGTGAGCCTGACATCGGTGGTGGGCAAGTTGTTGGAGGGAATCCTGAGGGACAGGATGTACATGTATTTGGAAAGGCAAGGACTGATTAGGCATAGTCAACATGGCTTTGTGCGTGGGAAATCATGTCTCACAAACTTGATTGAGTTTTTTGAAGAAGTAACAAAGAAGATTGATGAGGGCAGAGCAGTAGATGTGATCTATATGGACTTCAGTAA
>NC_057719.1:26656222-26680063 GCF_004010195.1 Chiloscyllium plagiosum
CTGAACAGGCTGGGGCTGTTTTCCCTGGAGTGTCGGAGGCTGAGGGGTGACCTTATAGAGGTTTACAAAATTATGAGGGGCATGGAAAGGATAAATAGGCAAAGTCTTTTCCCTGGGGTAGTGGAGTCCAGAACAAGAGGGCATAGGTTTCGGGTGAGAGGGGAAAGATATAAAAGAGACCTCAGGCGCAACTTTTTCATGCAGAGGGTGGTACGTGTACGTGTCAGAGGAAGTGGTGGAGGCTGGTACAATTGCATTTGGATGGGTATATGAATAGGAAGGGTTTGGAGGGATATGGGCCCGGTGCTGGCAGGTGGGACTAGATTGGGTTGGGATATTTGGTTAGCATGGACGAGTTGGACTGAAGGGTCTGTTTCCATGCTGTACACCTCTATGACTCTATGACTGTATTGTATACAAGGAGGATGTGTGCGCTATGAGTTTGAGCTGTATAAGATAAGCTACTTAGAAATGTTTTGCATGCCTTTTTGCTATGATGACCTGAAGCCATAATGAGGTTGTACCACAATAAAGGTTGCTTGAAGCTACCACCGAACTCGGACTCTCATTGAAAACTCTGGTGTATAACAGAAGGGTTGAGGTGAAAGACAGACCTTGGATTGAGCAACTTCTGTTAAAATAATATAAAGTCCTCATTGATATTCAATAATAAAACAAGAAGTACTTGTAGTCAGTAAATTGGGCCCATACAGATTTCATATTGGAAAGCAGATGGTATATGAATGAAATATATAAATGAATGAAGTACTGGGATTAACTTGTGGTGACTTGTGGAATTGAACTACCTGGGGCATATTTTGCCATTTGGGTACCAATGAAATGTTTTTTTACCTTTGCTGTCACAATGTTTATTTTACCTGCCTGCTTGGGCTGCTTTTTAATTAGACCTTGACACCAGCCTCTTTAAGTTGAAGAGAGCAGTACAGTATTTACAATCATTAATTGAAATTGTCAAAAGAAAGTTAACAGTACTGAATGTTTTGTGTGGCCTACTGCCTTTGAATACAAATGAGGATTTTTCTTCATGTAGGGCAGGATCTTTAACTGTCTCCTTCCCCTTTCCTACACTTCTAATCTCATCCCTTCCTCTTCCTCCCAGATACACAACAGGTTTTCCCTTGTCTTTTCATTTAACCCTTCATCCTGCGAGTTCGATGGATTATCCTCCGTCATTTCAGCCACCTCCATAATGATGTCACCACTAAACACATCTTACCCTTTCCTCCTATTTCAATAGTCTGAAAATGACATTTCTTCCACAATGTCTTTCTCCATTCCTCAACACTCCTTTCTATTTCCATGTAGTAACAAACACTACATTGGACAAACAGGCAGAAAACTAGCCACCAGGATACATGAACACCATCTAGCCACAAAAAGACATGACCCCCTCTCACTAGTATCCTTACATACAGATGAGGAAGGATACCATTTCGACTGGGCCAATACATCCATTCTAGGACAAGCCAAACAAAGACATGCACGAGAATTCCTAGAAGCATGGCATTCCAACGGGAACTCCATCAACAAACACATTGAATTAGATCCCATTTACCATCCCTGAGAAAAAGAACAGGAAATGACTTCACCACAGGAAATGACATCACCAAACCAAAGAAACCCAAACATATAAATAGAAAGCAGGAATTATCAGCAGTGCTTCACTTGAAGATGTTACCTAGTAGGGCGACGAAACATCTGGAAATTAACCTTCCAGCTCAGCAAGCAAACCTACATCCAGAACCTCAACCTGAGCTACAAATCTTCTCAAAACTTTCTTTTTCCACATATGGGCAGGAGATGCCACTTTAGATATTCCCTTTCTACCATCTAAAACACTAAATAGACCTTTCAAGTGAAAAAGCAATATACTTCTACCTCATTAAACTGAAGATTCACTCTCATGATGCAGCCTATAACTGGGTAGATTAAAGAAAGATTTAATGACTGCTTTGAGGATGATCTTTGTTCATTCCTTACAGCATCTATCCAGATGCATCATGGCTTGGTATGGCAACCGTGCTCCTCAGGACTGCAAGAAACTAAAGAGAGTTGTAAATACAGTGCAATCCATCACATATAACAATCTTCCAACAGTTGATTCCATCTGTACGTCTGCATGCCTCAGGAAGGCAGCCAATGTAATCAAAGACCTCTCCCATCCCAGTTATAACCTCTTCCAACCTCTTCCATTGGGCAGAAGATACAAAAGCTTAAACATACGCACCACAGTTTCATGAAAAGCTTCTTCCATGCTGTTATTAGACTTCTGAATGGACAGCACAAATTTTAAATTTAATATTGATCTCATTCTTTGTGCACCTTCTCTGCATACAGTCACAGAGATGGACAGCATGCAGACCAGATATTCTAAATAAATCTAGTCCCATTTGCCAGCATTTGGCCCAATTCCCTCTAAATCTTTCCTATTCATATACCCATGCAGAGCCTTTTAAATGCTGCAATTGTAACAGCCTCAACTGCTACCTCAGGCAGCTCATTCACTTTAAACTGATCCCTTCGAGTTTTGGACTTTCCCCACCCCCAGGAAAAGACCCTGTCTATTCACCCTATCCAAATCCCTCATGATTTTATAAACCTCAATAAGGTTACCCTCAGCCTTTAATGCTCTGAGGAAAATAGCTCCAGCCTATTCAGCTTTCCCTGTAGCTTGAATCCTCCATCCTTGGCAACATCCTTGTAAATCTTTTCTGAACCCTTTCAAATTTCACAACATCCTTCCTATAGCAGGGAGACCAACAGCTGAAACCTTGTATTCCTCGCTCTGTCCTATTACCTTAATGCACTTTGCATGTTATGATCTGCCTGTACTGCACGCAAAACAAAACTTTTCACTGTACCTAGGAATGTGTGACAATAATAAATAATAACACATCTGTTCGCAAGCATGACCTTGAGATTTTGGCCACCTGCCATTTTGATTTGCCTTCCCTCTGCCGGTCTGACTACTCCATCCTTACACTCCTATCTTGTGCTAATAAAACTAAACACCACCTATTTCAACTTGGCAGCTTATAGCCCTTTGAATTCAACAATGAATTTGACAACTTTAGATCATAATCACAGCCTTCAATATTTCAGACAGTAGCAAATGTTTGTGTGATTCTTATTTAAATGGCTTCTAAACCCATCTTTTATTTCTTTACCTGTTTCTATTTCATTTTGCAATACCATCCGTTCTGTTGTTTAATTTTTCCTGACTTCACTTTTCCTGTCATCCACCTGCCAAGCAAAGTGTCTCAAACTTTCCTTGACTCTACGTTTGTTTAATATCCATTGAATGTCTTAACTTTTCCAATTCTGATGAGAGGTCATTGACCTGAAATGTCAGCTCTGTTTCACTCTCCACAGACGCAATCCAACTTGCAGAGTACTTCCAAAGTTTTCTAGCTTCATTTGAGATTCCCATCAACTGCAGCATTTTGCTTTTGTGACATTAGAGGCTAGCTGGCTAATCTTCATAGGAATAATTTCAATACCAGTTTTCAACAGATTATGAGAGAAACTGAAGGGGCCAAATATAAATTAAAGTGGTTCCTTCTGGGTAATTAAAATTTGTCTTGGTGACCTTTGAAGGACTAATGGAAATGTTTCAAAGACACTTGAACCATGTGATTAATGGATTATGTTATTAATGATTAATGGATTATGTCATTATCTTGTCACCCAACTAGTTACAACAGCTTTCAGGTATAAATGAAGCCGCAGAAAAGTTTAAAGTACTAGGATTAACTTATAACCTCCAAAAATCCAGTCGTGACATGTAGTACCTGGGGCATGTTTCGACATTTGGGGTACACAAATTGATGAAATCAAATCAAAATAATATTACAGTTTCCTTTAATTAAAGAAATGTTTGGCATTTCTAACAGCAGTTGTTATATTTTCACTTTAAATAGTGAAAGAGCCAGTGAGTAGTATGGAAAAGAATTCAAAAGATTTGCAAGGAAAATATGAACTTGCATTTATTACATTTTTCATAATTTCAGGAATTAAAGCTAAAGAAGCATCTTATTCTTCAAATTAACAATAACTTGCACACAACAGTATTCCACAACCAGATAAATAATTGGAAAACCAGTTTTAGGTTGGTCTTATAGGATAGATAACAACTGGGACTCCAGTACTCCTCTGCTCTTATCCAATAATTTCATGGGATTTTCCACGTCAAGTTGAGTGACCTTGCTTTAACAATTTGTTAAAGGTAGTGATGTTCTGATTCTTTTTCCATAAGTTTCCAATTAGATAAACAATGCAGCCAAAATTCATTATATCTGCTGGAACAATAGAAATTTTAGGCACAGGTAGAGACCACTTGGTTCCTCAAGATAGTTTGAACTTTCAGTTAGGTCACAACAAATCTATATATGGGATCTATTTATCTGTCTTTGCTGTACATCCCTTGACATATCTATTCAACAAAATTCTATCAATCTCTGCCTTAAACCATTCAATTGACCCAGCATCCATATTCTTTTTGGAAAGTTTCAGATTTCCATTACTTTTTGTGAAAAAGTACCTTCTAACTCCTTTCTGTTCTCAACCATGTTCCCCCACATCCCCACCTCCACTCAACCTCCCCCACAAAGATAGCTTGCTCTAATTTTAAGATTGTGTCTCCTTCTTATAGATTCCCTTGCAAGAGGAAAGTATTTCTCTCTATCTTCCTTAGTTATTCTCTTTATTTTTTTATGCATCTCCAAACGATCATCTCTCAATTGCCTAACTTCAAGCTGTGACCTACGTTAGGCAAACTATCCTTACAATTTAAGCCTGGGTAATTTTATAATGAATGAGCCCACTCCAAGTTTGGAATTTAAATGTGACCAGACTGTATATAGCTGAAGCATCACTTTCTTAAAAAATGAATGCCAACCTCCCTTAAATTAAGGACCAACATTCAGATATTTTCTAATAAACCTGTTCAAACATGTTAATACCCACCTCTGGAAGGACCTGGCTCAGAGATGCAGACAGACAGCAGCTTATTACCCACTACCAACATTCCATTACTCTCTTCATTATTTTTTGCACCTGTATTCTAGTTTTTGGTGCTTTTAGAACATGCAAAAGAGAAATAAGAAAGGGATGATCACCTTATTGGGATTGTATTATAAACCCCCTAATAGTCAGCAGGAAATAGAAAAACAAATTTGTAAGGAGATTTCAGTTATCTGTAAGAATAATTGGGTGGTTATGGTAGGGGATTTTAACTTTCCAAACAAAGACTGGCATTGTCATAGTGTCAAGGGTTTAGATGGAGAGGAATTTGTTAAGAGTGTACAAGAAAATTTTCTGATTCAGTATATGGATGTATCTACTAGAGAAGGTGCAAAACCTGACTTTTGGGAAATAAGGCAGGGCAGGTGACTGAGGTGTCAGTGGGGGAGCACTGGGGCCAGCAACCATGATTCTATTAGATTTGAAATAGTGATGGAAAAGGATATACCAGATCTAAAAGCTGAAGTTCAAAATTGGAGGAAGGCTATTTTTGATGGTATTAGACAAGAACTTTCAAAAGCTGATTGGGGGCAGATGTTCACAGGTAAAGGGAACGGCTGGAAAATAGGAAGCCTTCAGAAATGAGATAATGAGAGTGCAGAGACAGTATATTCCTGTTCGGATGAAAGGAAAGGCTAGTAGCTATAGGGAATGCTGGATGACTAAAGAAATTGAGGTTTTGGCTAAGAAAAAGAAGGAAGCATATGTTGGGTATAGACAGGATAGATCGAGTAAATACTTAGAAGAGTATAAAGGCAGTAGGAGTATACTTAAGAGTGAAATCAGGAGGGCAAAAAGGGGAGATGAGAAAGCTTTGGCAAATAGAGTTAAGGAGAATCCACAAGGTTTTTACAATAACATTAAAGACAAAAGGGTATCTAGGGAGAGAATAGGGCCCCTCAAAGATCAGCAAGGCAGCCTTTGTGTGGAACTGCAGGAGATAGGGGAGATACTAAATGAGTATTTTGCATCAGTGTTTACTGTGGAGAAGGATATGGAAGATGTAGAATGTGAGGAAATAGATGGTGACATCTTGAAAAATGTCCATATTAAAGAAGAGGAGGGGCACATAAAAGTAGACAAATCCCCAAGACCTGATCAGGCATAGGAGAAAGTGAGCATTGCAGATGCAGGAGATCAGAGGCAAAAGGTGTGGTGCTGAAAAAGCACAGCAGGTCAGGCAACATCCGAAGAGCAGATGAATTGACGTTTTGGGCATAAGCCATTCATTCCTGATGAAGGGCTTATGCCCGAAACGTCAATTCTCCAGCTCCTCGGATGTTCCCTGATTTGCTGTGCTTTTGCAGCACCATACTCTCGACGCTTATCAGGTGTACCCTAGAACTCTGTGGAAAGCTAGGGAAGTGATTGCTGTGCCCTTTGCTGAGATATTTGTATTATTGATAGTCACAGGTGAGATGCCAGAAGACTGGAGGTTGGCTAACGTGGTGCCACTGTTTAAGAAAGGTGGTAAGGAAAACCCAGTCTGACATCTATATGAGCTTCAGTAAGGAGTTCAACAAAGTTCCCGATAGAAGACTGGTTAACAAGGTTAGATCTCATGGAACACAGGGAGAACTTGCCATTTGGATACAGAACTGGCTCAAAGGTAGAAGGGTGATGGTGGACGGTTGTTTTTCAGACTGGAGGCCTGTGACCAGCAGAGTGCCACAAGGATCGATGCTGGGTCCACTACTTTTAGTTATTTATATAAATGATTTAGATGTGAACATAGGAGGTATGGTTAGTAAGTTTGCAGATGACACCAAAATTGGAGGTGTAGTGTACAGTGATGAAGGTTACCTCAGAGTACAATGGGATCTTGATCAAATGGGGCAATGGGCTGAGAAGTGGCAGATGGAGTTTAATTTAGATAAATGTGAGGTGCTGCATTTTGGAAAAGCAAATTAGAGCAGAATTTATATACTTAATGGTAAGGTCCTGGGGAGTGTTGCTGAACAAACAGACCTTGGAGTGCAGGTTCATAGTTCCTTGAAAGTAGAGTCGCAGGTAGATAGGATAGTGAAGAAGGCATTTGATATGCTTTCCTTTATTGGTCAGAGCATTGAGTATAGGAGTTGGGAGGTCATGTTGCAGCTGTACAGGACATTGGTTAGGCCACTTTTGGAATACTGCATACAATTTTGGTCTCCCTGCTATAGGAAGGATATTGTGGAGCTTGAAAGGATTCAGAAAAGATTTGCAAGGATATTGCCAAGGTTGGGCAATTTGAGCTTTAGAGAGAGGCTGAATTGGCTGGGACTGTTTTCCCTGAGCACCGCAGGGTGTACAGTGACTTTAAAAAGGCTTATAAAACCATGAGGAGCATGGATAGGATAAATAGGCAAAGTCTTTTCCCTGGGGTAGGGGAGTCCAGAACTAGAGGGCAGAGGTTTAATGTGTGAGGGGAAAGATATAAAAGGGACATAAGAGGTAGGTTTTTCATGCTGAGGGTAGTGTATGTATGGAATGAACTGCCAAAGGAAGTGGGAGAAGCTGGCACAATTACAATGTTTAGAAGGCATCTGGATGGGTATATGAATAGGAAGGGTTTAGAGGGATATGGGCCAAATGGTGGCAAATGGGACTAGAATTATTTAGGATATCTGGTTAGCATGGATGTGCAGGACTGAAGGGTCTGTTTCCATGCTGTACAGCTCTGTGACTCTATCTTCTGCCCGACAAAAGAGTTTGGAAAAAATTATAACCGCGGTGCACTTCATTCTGTCATTCCACTCTGAAAATAAATATAAATGTAGTTATTTAACAAGTCTGCTATTTTCCTATTAATCCATTGCAGCTTGGATTATATCTGTCACTTTAAAGAGTTCATGTTCCCCCTTTTACATGTGTCTCTTACTATATTTATCAAAACCTTTGATGTTTTGCTTTGATATTCTTTGCGAGATATTTTCACATTTCTTTTTATTCATAAATTTACATCTTTAACTTTCCTTGTACATCTTTAATATTCCTTTTTTGGAGCTCTTCCATGTTGCTGTGTTTCCATTCATCCTTAGGACTTTTCTTCTAGTTAATTCAATCTGTTAACTGTTTGGCTGAATATATTACTGTATGAAGGATCTGAAACCTATTCAGAAATTACAATTGAAGTCAATGGGAAAGCATCCCTTTAACAGACCAGTGTGCTTTCACTACTTGTTATTATAGATCGCTAGAAAGCTAGTAGACCATAGCATAGATCAGCCTAGCATTTCAGTGCTGCTCCAGCTGGTTTCCTTCAGGTTCAGGGAGTAAGTGATTGAACACAGATCAGAGTGCCCTGTCATAGCAGTCTTAATCGACAGAAATGGATTCCTTCAGGTCCATGTCATTTATGACCATAGCAGTTCTGATAATAAAGGTGCACTCCTTATCCAGGGAGCTGCTTTAAATGCCATATCCTGGACCCAACACAAGTATCAGAGTCTTACAAAAGCCCCCAGCTCATGAGGTTCTGATGTCTGGTCTGGTCAGCACTATCTGATACCACTCCATACAGATTGGCCAGCATCAGAGTGGTCTACTGCACCCTTCACAATCTCAACCAGCAAAGGGAGGGGAAGTGTTGGCTGAGGATAGACAGGAAACCTTCAAGGAAGAAGGTTAAAAAATCACACAACACCAAATTATAGTCCAACTGGTGTATTTGGAAGCACTAGCTTTCAGAGCGCTGCTCCTTCATCAGGTGAATATGATCGAGTTGTCTGACATCCTCATGTTGCTCCTTATGTATCTGATACCCTCACTATCCTTACAGTGGTGTAGAATGCAGTGTGTCTTCTGTATGCCTTTGCAATGCCTGACCACCTTCACTGACAACCACCTGATGAAGGAGCAGCACTCCAAAAGCTAGTGCTTCCAAATAAACCCGGTGTTGTATGACTTTTTACTTTGTACAGCCCAGTCCAACACCGGCATCTCCAAATCATGACCTTCAAGGAAGAAGATGAGGATCCTGAGATGGTTCAGGATAATTATCAAAGAACAAAGACCAAGAAATGATCCAAAAAGCCAGAGAGGCCCGAGACTGTGGTTATCGTCACTAGCTGCCATGATGACTAAGCTCCCAGAGAAACTTACTGTCCATGTGATGTTTTCATTTACACAGTTGTCCATCAACCTTCTCTTGCAGTTTGCAGCATCCTTAATAATGGATAATAATGAGCTCTTCCGTGACCTTGTACTCCTCTGTTTGCTCTAATGTGATTCTGGTATCAAAAATATATTAAATTTGAAAGTCCACTCTCCAGTGAATATGATCGAGTTGTCTGACATCCTCATGCTGCTCCTTATGCATCTTACACCCTCACTATCCTTACAGTGGTGTAGAATGCAATGTGTTTTCCGTATACCCTTGGAATGCCTGACCATCTTCACTGACAAACTTCCATTAGTTTTGGGCTATGAAGTTTTGATCTATTCCTTCTGTTTGACTCAATAATTACAATAAGTGGATATGCAATTTAACTATTGGCCACCTCAAATCCTTGCAAATTTTTTTAGCAAGGCTTTGAAAACCCTCAGCATGGGATAAATATTTCCCTTTTCCCCTTCCCAATCCCTGCAGAACCCTGTAGGTACATGACAGAATCTGCCTGCACTCCTGTAAGGTGCAGGGTCTACTACTTGGAAATGGTAGGCGCTGGTTCATCTCCTAAACTTATCATTATCTTTCTTGTTCCTGAGATTAATCTCGAGCATCTTGACTGCTAATAGGTGTGCAACCTCCTGATAAATGAGGTGATCTCTGGTCACCTCTCTTTGCTGATTATTGGGAAGTTAGCAGGGTGTGGTAATTGAAATAAAGCACATTCTTTCAATGGTGGGAGATGCTCCACAATTTTCACTTCTGAACATCACCTTCCATCTATTGCTTCAACAAGACTAGTTTGAAGTGTGGAAGTGGATGTTTATTGACAAAATACAGATCTGTTACAGGATTTATGAACACTTTAGGGAACACCTCCGGGACACCCACACTAATCAACCGCACCGCCCTGTGGCCCAACATTTCAACTCAGCCTCCCAATCTGCCGAGGACATGGAGGTCCTGGGCCTCCTACACCGCCGCTCCCTCACCACCAGACGCCTGGAGGAAGAATGCCTCATCTTCCGCCTCGGAACACTTCAACCCCAGGGCATCAATGTGGACTTCAACAGTTCCCTCATTTCCCCTTCCCTCACCTCACCCCAGTTCCAACCTTCCAGCTCAGCACTGTCCTGCTCCTCGGATGCTGCCTGAACTGCTGTGCTCTTCCAGCACCACTAATTCAGAATCTGGTTTCCAGCATCTGCAGTCATTGTTTTTACCTTTATGAGCAGCCAACCTAGGTACTTATGAACATGATCCCATACAAGGGTATAAGTTTAAAGACCTGATGTACTGACATTCCCTGCACTTATCCAGTTGCTTTATGCTATCCTGCATTGTGGCTAACTTGTCTAGAAATAAACTTGTGAATGGACTCAGGACTTTGCAATCTAGAGAGTGCCTGTACAATTATTGAATGCCTGGAGATTTCCTGTACATGGATTGAATTCCTGTGTCTCTGATGTGTGCTTCGAAGGATTTTGTTCTTCTCCCCTTCCACTATGTCTAACATCCACAGCTGGGGTTGAGGGTCCCTTCTGACTGATATGCCCCTGGTCACTTTGATGACTTGGCTGGTGTCCTCTGGGGCCCCTGGAAAAAGAGAGGTCTGGTCTGCGGCGAGTGAAGGAGTACAATCCCCGGCCTCAGTTGCTGGACACTAGTAGAGAAAAGGTGGTGAGGTAAGGCACTTCTGGGGTGTCCTGACAAGGTGTTCCTCCCTACGTGTGTATGCTGGTTCTATCTCTTTCTCCTGGGAAAAATGGGACCATGAGAGTGAGGGTGATCTGCCTTGTTTCCGCCCTCACCTTGCTGTTGATGCTAAGCACCGATAGCCAGAGAGCAGGTTCAAGCACGTCCGGTAGCCCCTGAATGCTTCTGTTGGGCCTGGATCTCCAGGGAGTGTGCCCAGCATTTGTATACCATAGGCACCATGATGGTCAGAACATGGACTGACTCTAGATGTCTGGAATTTCTTCCTCCAGTGACTGCAGACACATGTCAATGATGTTCTCATATCCCCGGGTTGAATTCAGCTAGAGTACCCACTGAGGTGAACGGTTGTGTGCTACTGGAGTGTGCAAGTGCCAGCTCTGATGGTTCACAGGTTTTCCCCTCAAGGTGCTGGCACAAAGGGGCTCAGGGTATGGCCACGTTCGCCAGGCAGACTTTTAGTGCCTGTATAAGAGAATAGAAAGAGCAAATTGGTGACAATCCAGAATTGGTTTGTGAAGAGCTGAGCTCAATGTTGCTGATTGGGTCCCTGGGCCATTCCTGGAAGTGGTGAAGTCTGACAGCTACAGACATAGGGCTGGAGAGTAGGGCAAGGTGGGTAACTGTTTTGGGAGCTGGTACTGACATAATGGGTCCAATGGCCTCCTCCTGCACTGTAAAATTCTATGATTCTATGATTCCATCATCATAGGAACAATTCCTCAGTCTGTTGTATAGGCGTCTCCTCAAAGGGAGTTGAGGATATTTATATTCAGCACCTCTCCGCCAGTGTTGGTCCTCTCCTTTCTGTCCTGGTCCAACTTTTCTTGTGTTGAGAAAAAGGGAAGGATTGAATGTGATGGCGCTTTTTGAGTACGCACAACCATACGAGGTGGTGAGCTATTCCCAGTAAATGAGCAGCGAGTGCAGTGCCTGGGAAGGGTTTGTATTTGAAAGCATGAGGTGGATGCGAGTCCCTGAGTGCACATGATTCTTCTTATGTCGGTAGCTTGGGGGTCACAATTTCAAGATCGTCAGCAAGAGACCTTGGAGTGAGATGAGGAGAAGCATCTTTACTCAGAAAGTTATTAGGATTTGGAATGCGCTGCCTGGGAGAATGGTGAAGGCGGATTCTACAGGACGTTTGTATATATATATATATATATATGGATGTGGTGAAGACCTACAGCTACAGACATAGGGCTGGAGAGTGGAGCAAGCTGTTTTGGGAGCTGGTATTGACACGATGGGTCAAATGGCCTCTGTCTGCACTGTAAAATTCTATGATTCTTTGATTCCATTATGAGGTGTTGAGAATTGCAGACTGTGATTGTTTGTGAGATGCCAGTGCAGGGGCAGAGTTATTCTGAGGGATAACTCAGAATTAGTATGAGCTAGCAGAGTGAAGATGTTACCACTTACCCTTGCTGTGATAATTTTTTTGTTTCTCCATTCCTGGTGCCTGGTGAGTTTGTGAGGGACATCGACACTGACCATGTTACCATCTCAGTCCAGGCTAGATGGGTTTAATGGGATGGCCTGCTGGGTGCCATCACCCATGAAGAAGACCTCCCTCTGTTCCTAATTCCAGCCAGAAATATGTGAAATAATGCCTCTCTAAAATGTAGGGTGAGCTTTTGCTTTTCGAGTGGCATGTTCCACAGCATTAGGGTCAGCCATCACAGCTGAGTAGAAACTCCTGGCTTGCTGTAGTGTTTGACTGGCCTTTAAATAGCTGGCTAGAAAGTATGCCCTCAGAAAGTCCTTTCTGAGGTGAGCACTTCCAGTTCACTCACTTCATAAGACCATAAGACCATAAGACCATAAGACATAGGAGCGGAAGTAAGGCCATTCGGCCCATCGAGTCCACTCCGCCATTCAATCATGGCTGATGGGCATTTCAACTCCACTTACCCGCATTCTCCCCGTAGCCCTTAATTCCTTGTGACATCAAGAATTTATCAACTCAGGTGATCCATCAAGTTACTCACTCAATATCTCCAGTACGAAGGAAGAGAGGAGTGAAGAGCTGTAATCACTTGAGATAACTGATGTAATGTGATAGTATCTAAGACTCTCATTACCATATTTTAACTCCAAAATGGAAAATCTCTGTGCAACTTAGGTTTCCAAAATGTCTGCCTTTGGAAAATCCACCCAATGAAATCCTTTACTTGTGGGTCACCAGGCTCTAGTTTATCTAAACACAGTTGAAATCCAAATGTCCAAATGTCAAAACTTTCCCGATCCAACGTATTATTAACATTTGCATCTTCATTCGTATTTATGGTTTATATGTGCACATTCACACACGTACACACTCTTCCCACATCTGTAGCCATATGTCTCCAGGGAGAGACAAAAACAAAACCATCCTTTTCATCACTTGTTTTTTTTTAGGGGGCTTAAGAGCAATGTGAAAATATCGTGTCTCTTTTGTGCAGCAATTTACAAAAACTGAGGGGATAGAAAATTGTGTAAAATGAAAATGCATGACTGCTTGCCAAATAACATATTGATTTTTATCCCAGGAGACATTGTATCAACTGTGCAATTAACATGAGTAAGGGCTGAATAGACTCTAAATACTATTAATTGATTCTTGATATTGGTTCTGTATCCATTAGGTTTATGTGTGTTATTATTGTATTTCAGTCTTTTAGTGTTGTGTTTTTAGTGAAATGAAATAATTTGTAAGGACTTTTTCAGAGGAATACACTGTGCTGACACTTAACATATATGACCGTGATTCTGAACCTATTCAAAGACACATATGAAATATTCAGTTGTACCATTGACAATGCCTCATTTTAAGGGATTCCAAATTGTTTTTTTTATTAATATTTGAATTATGGATGCTCTGATATAATGGAGGGTCCGCTGAAGAGATAGTTAATAACTAGACCTGTTTGTGCATTGTTCCCATCCAGACTTATAAAAGCAAAAAAAAGTGTTAGGTTTCTTCAAGAATATGACTCATTTTATTTAATATTTTGAAGGTATGATCAAATGGCAAATGACTACCTGGGGGTATACTGTGGTGAGGAACCTTCCATTGAGGACCTAATCTATGGTTTTTCCCTTTAAGCAGTTAACCAATCCCTTGTCAACCAATACAGTGTATGACTTCATACTAAATTATGTTATTCCATCTGTTCAGTTCACATATGCTACTTCAATTATTGTATTGGTTCCTGCAGAATAACACAGGGGATGTATACATCTTGAATACAAAATAATTGTATGCAGTTAAACTGAAACATTAAGTAACAATATAAGGAACCACGATAAGCAGTTGACAAACACTTTACCTCTAAGACAAATTGTACTTAGTTTCTCAAAGCCATTGTTCATCTTTGTAGAAATGGAACATTTTAAGTGACTCTTAATTTTGCTTCTTACAGATTATCCCCGAGTACTTGTTTAAATAAGTTTGAAAGAAAACTGCTTTCCTATTTTACGGAAGGATCACTTTAAGTGATATGTAATTTGGCTGGAATTCTGATCTAAGTGCCATTACCATTTAACTCAGATGCTATCAGTATGTGGGTGGGAAACTAGAAATGGTTTGCACTGATCCTTTAGTTATTTAATCCTAATATTTGAAACTTTCCCCAAAACAATTCTACTCTTTTACATCTTCAATCATACGTACAACATCTTTTCCTTCCTTCATAGCTCTTTTTTTTCTACCTGGGTATAATTACTCCTGCAAACAACTATTTAGCTATATTGACAAGTTGTACCAATTAAGTAACTAGAACACAAATGGAAGATCTATAAAATATGGCAAGTAGCATTCATGCCACACAAATGCCAGACAATGTACAATGTAAAATTGTAAAATTCAAAGTGTTGATTTGAGAAATTGTTACTTTGCAAAATATTTTGCAATATTATATACACTAAGTTTGTGTTCCATATCAAAAGCAAACCAATTTATTTAATCTCTAATTCCACCAAACACACACACCTACCCACCGTCATCATCAACCCCATGCCTGCCTCCATTCTGAATTACTGATCTCCAGTAAGAGACAATCTAACCACTGCCTCTTGACATGCAATGGTATTATCATCTCTCACGACCAACATCCTACAGGTCACCTTAGCCAGAAATTGAACTGTACTAGCCATACAAATACTGTGACTACAAGAGCAGTTCGGAGGCTAGGACTACTGCAGTAAGTAATTCACCTCTTTACTCCCCAGAGCTTTTCCACCATCTATAAGACCCAAGTCATGAAATGTGATGAAATTTTCTGACTTGCCTGGGTGGGTGCAGCTCCAAATAAATTCACAAATGTAGACATCATTCAGGACAAAACAGCCTACTTGATTGGCACTACATCCACAAGCATCCATTCTCTCCATCACTGATTCTCAGTTGTAGAATCGCATAATATATACACAATGCACTGCAGAAATTTACCAAAGATCCTGAAACAGCACCTTCCAAACCCAAGATCACTTCCATCTAGAAGGCCAAAGGCAGCAAATGCATGGGAACACCACCATCACCTGTAAGTTCCCCTTGAAGCCACTCACCATCCTGAGTTGGAATTATATTGCAGTTCCTTCATTGCTGGTGATCAGAATGCTTGAATTCCCTCCTGAAGGGGTTCTGGACTGACCCCCAAGAGAAAACAACCTTTCTATATCCATCATGTTAATTCAAGTACAATCTTCAATCAAGTCACCCCCCCAACCCCCACCTCCACCGGGTTGGGGCAACAATGGGTGAGTAGGGAAGTCAGGGATAGCTTAAAAACAAAAGAAAGAGCATATAATGTGGCAAAGGACAGTGGGAAACCAAAGGATTGGAAATCTTACAAAGACCAACAGAGGGCAACAAAAAAAACAAGGAGGGTAAGCTAGCCAGTAATAAAGAGGAAGAATGTAGGAGTTTCTTTAGATATATAAAAAGGGCAAAAGTGGACATAGGGCTGCTGGAAAATGACGCTGGAGAGATAGTAGTGGAGAACAAGGAAATGGCTGAGGAACTGAATAATTACTTTGCATTAGTCTTCACGGTGGAAGACATGAGGAAAATCCCAAAAATTAAGAGAGTGAGGGAGCAGAGCTGAGTATAATGGGTGGCTATCACCAATGAGAAGGTGCTAGAAAAACTGAATGGCTTGAAGGTGGATGAATGACCTGGACCAGATGGACTACACCCCAGAGTTCTAAGGGAGAGAACTGAAGAGATAGTGACAGTGTTAGTGGTGATCTTTCAGGAATTGCTAGACTCAGGGAGGGTTCCAGAAAACTAGAAAATCATTAATGTGACACCCCCTGTTCAAAAAGGGAGTAAGGCGAAAGATAGAAAATTGCTGACTGATTAGCCTAACCTCTACTATGGGTAAGATCCTGGAGTCCATTGTGAAGGATGAGATTTCTGAATACTTGGTAAAATAGGTCAAAGTCAGCATGGTTTCATCAAGGGGAGGTCATGCCTGAAAAATCTGCTAGAAATCTTTGAGGAAGTAATGAGCAGGATAGATCAAGGTGAGCCAATGGATGTTATCTATCTGGACTTCAAGAAGGCCTTTGACAAGGTGCCACACGGGAGGCTACTGAGTAACATAAGGGCTTATGGTGTCAGAGGTAAGGTGCTAGCATGGATAGAAGCTTGGCTGTCTGGCAGAAAGCAGAGAGTGGGGATAAAAGGGTCCTTCTCAGGATGATAGTTGGTGGCAAGTGATGTTCTGCAAGGCTCAGTGTTGAGACCACAACTTTTCACTTTATCCATTAATAATCTAGATGAAGGACTTGAGAGCATTCTGGCTTGGTTTGCAAATGATACAAAGATAAGTAGAGGGACAGGTAGCATTGAGGGGGGCATTGGGAAGCTGCAGAAAGATTTGGACAGGTTAGGAGAGTGGACAAAGAAATGGCAGATGGAGTATATTGTGGGAAAGTGTGAGGTCATGCACTTTGGTAAGAAGAATGAAGGTATGGACTATTTTCTAAATGGGGAGAAAATTGAGAAGTCTAAAGTGCAGAGAGACTTGGGAAATCTCGCCCAGGATTCTATCAAGATAAACCTGCAGATTGAGTCATTATTTAGGAAGGCATTTATTTTGAGAGGACATGAATATAAAAGCAGATATGCATTTCTGAGGTTCTGTAAGGTTCTGGTCGGACTACATTTGGAGTATTGTGCACAGTTTTGAGCCCCATATTTCAGGAAGGATGTACTGGCCCTGGAAATTTTTCAGAGGAGGTTCACGAAAATGGTCCCAGGAATGAAAACCTTAACATATGAGGAAAGTTTGAGAATCTTGGGTTTATACTCAAAGGAATTTAGAAGGATAATGGGGATCTAATTGAAACATACAGAATACTGAATGGCCCTTGGGTCCTAGTGTCTCCTACCAATGAAAACATCTCCCTAACCTAGTGGATGTTGGGAAGATGTTTTTTTTTAGATTAGATTAGATTACATTACAGTGTGGAAACAGGCCCTTCGGGCCAACAAGTCCACACCGACCCGCCGAAGCGCAACCCACCCATACCCCTATATTTACCCCTTACCTAGCACTACGGGCAATTTAACATGGTCAATTCACCTGACCTGCACATCTTTGGATTGTGGGAGGAAACCGGAGCACCCGGAGGAAACCCACGCAGACACGGGGAGAATGTGCAAACTCCACACAGTTAGTCGCCTGAGGCGGGAATTGAACCCGGGTCTCAGGCGCTGTGAAGCAGCAGTGCTAACCACTGTGCCACCGTGCCACCCACCAATGTTTTCATTGGTAGGAGACACTAGGACCCAAGGGCACAGCCTTAGAATAAAGGGAAGACCTTTTAGAACGAAGATAAGGAGATTTTAATTTAATTTCATCAATTTGTGTACCCCAAATGTCGAAGCCAAGGGAGACAACAATGGACATATATTTTGCAGTGTCAAAAAGTGTGGTGCTGGAAAAGCAAAGCCGATCAGACAGAGAATCAGGAGAGTTGATGTTTCAAGCCCTTCATCAGGAATAAATTTTGTAGTTCAAATAAAACCAAAATTAATACCTTTCTTAGATTTCATTCACCAAATGATATTCATATATAACAGTTGAATGGACAAATGAATGAATTGGAAAAATCCAACTCAAAACGAATATAAATATCTTCTGGCCCTCTCACAACTATAAGCTAAGTCAGCAGTACGTTTTTGTATTTTGTAAATGTATTCAGAATGTTTTTTTGAAGCTTTCTTTTACGTTTTTTGTTTGATTTTGCTCTGCATATCCTTAAGAAATCCATTTGCCAGCAGCTAAGTCCTTCTGGCTAAAGCTAAGAAAAATAAACTTGCATTTATATAAACCCTTTTCCAACTACAAGATGACCCAATGCACTTTGCAATCAATGAAATACTTTTCAAATGTCACCAGGTTTATGATGTAGGAAAGGCAGCAGTTAATCTGTACACACAATAAGCTCTTATAAACAGCAATATGATTATGACTGGGCCATCCATTTATGTTTTATTAATTTGGAGAAATGCACAGGCTACATTATGAGGTACATCACCTCTTTACTTTTTCAATATAGTGCAATAAGAAATTTTACATTCATTTGAGAAAGTAGTTGAGTCATTTTAATGTGTCATCTGAATGAAATCTCCCCTGTCAGCAGCATTCATGCTCAGTACTGCACTAGAGTGTGAGCCTATACTTTTTGTGCTCAAGTTGGACTTGACTATGAATCGATAACATTCCAACTCAGAGGTAAGAATACCACCAACTGAGTCATATTAACACTAATGACCTACTGGACCACCTTCATACTGGTTTGTGTTCACAGATATTTGGAACAGCATCAAATGACCATTCATTCATTCTCACTGAACAATGTGGAAACTTATATCATGCTGTTATTCTTACCAATCAACTAATGCAGGAGCAACAAAATGGATTCCTAACAGTGGCAAACAAAAGCTTTTGGCAGCTTGCCCCTTGACTTGAACTTTTCAGTGGCAACTGCTGTTGTCTTGCTCTGCTTGGTTGTTGGGATCACTCGTAACACTACATTGATATATGGAATTAATGGTTGGAGCAAATGGCATTGACTGATAGTGATGGGACAGTAACATCAAGCAGAATCATTTAAAAGAAAACTAAATAAGTAAGATCAAGGCTAACTAATAACAGAGGCTGTTTGATACCCAACACGGAATCTGAGCTAAATCTGATTTTAAAAAATAAAATTACAATAAATTCAAAATACTCTGCAAGTATTCTTTCCTTTCACTCTGCAAGACTTACATGTTCAGTCCTTAACAACCATTTTCAAATTCCCTATCTACAGACAATGGAACAAACAAATGTGAACTCCTTTGATATCAAGAAAGATTGCTAGTTTAATGGAAAAATACCTCTGACATTAAAATGATTTAATAGATACAGGTAACAACATGGCTTTAAAAGGGAGTTTTCCATTTAGCTGTATTACCAGCAAGAAAGTAATTTACTAATTAACCCTTGCATCACTTGAGTTACATACATCCCCAACAGCAGTAAAAGCAGATCTGATATATCACTTAATCCAAACTGGTAAAAGGAATCCACCTAATGCAAGTAAAACACGTCCAATCGTCTAAGCGAAGTCCAAGTAAAAATTGAAATATTACAAGGCACGATTAACTTTTGAGCAATACAACTTTATGCTTACCAAGATCAATGTGAATATTTACTGTTGATAAATTAAAATACATTTTTCTGACTGCTGTAGTGAGGCACAAATCAACAGTTCCACATATTTCAACTCATTGCAAAATAATTACATTCAAAAACTGTATTTTCTTGTAGTTTATACTTTTAGTTTGAATGTTTGTCTGTCGTTGTGATTCTCAAATTGCACTGCATGGGTGATACTCTGAAAAATTCACAGATACCCAATAACCTGCGGCCATAGATTTAAGGTAAGAGGTAGAAGATTAAGAAGCATTGCTGCCTTACAGCACCAGAGACCCAGGTTCAATTCCAGCCGCGGGCGACTGTCTGCGTGGAATTTGCACGTTCTCCCCGTGTCTGCGTGCGTTTCCTCCGGGTGTTCCGGTTTCCTCCCACAATCCAAAGATGTGCAGGTTAGGTGAATTGTCCATGCTAAATTGCCCATAGTGTTCAGGGATATGCAGGTTAGGTGCATTAGTCAGAAGTAAATATAGGATAATAGGGTAGGGGAATGGGTCTACGTGGGTAACTCTTTGGTGGGTTGCTGTGGACTTGTTGGGCCAAAGTGGATTGAAGAGAAATATTTTCACTCAAGTTGGTGGGAGTCTAGAATTCACTACCTGAAAGGATGGTTGAGTCAGAAACTCGTGCAATGTATTTAAATATCCACTTGCATTGCCATAGCATCTGGGACTATGGACTAAAAACTGAAAAATGCAATGAGTAAATTGACTGATATGGATGTGATGGGCCAAATGGTCTCCTGTGCTTTAACCCATGTATGAGTCTATGAGACCATCCTATCCCAGCAAAACACAAGCCATTCAAATTTTCGAAAGGTAATGACCTCCATCTAAAGGAATATGTTTTTGCTGCAGAAATGATTTTTATTTATCTACTGAAGGCAATGATTCCAGTCAGTCAAGAAAGAAACAAAATAAAAATTTAGTGGAAAAGACACAGACTTTATAAACCTGTAGATAGTCTTGTGACATCTAGCTGGAGAATCTGTGGCCTAATAATAGTTTTCCTTTTGATCATCTGTAAAAACAGGCCGCCATTTTCAAATTTTTTGGTCCCTTAAAACATAAAAATGTTGTCTTCACTACGTGAGATCCATTTTCATATTAAAATCAAATAATTCCATGCTATATCTATTGCTCTCAGTGAGCCACATTGAACCACAAATCACACACAAAATTTCAATGGTTTCTTATAATCAGCAAAATCACAAGGAAAGCATCACCCAGTTTTGACAGCAGCATGGTGGCTCAGTGGTTAGCACTGCTGCCTTACAGCGCCAGGGATGCGGGTTCAATTCCAGCCTCAGGCAACAGAATGTGTGGAGTTTGCACATTCTCCCTGTGTCTGCGTGGGTTTCCTTCGGCTCCGGTTTCCTCCCACAGTCCAAAGATATGCATCTTAGGTAAGTTGGTCATGCTAAATTGCCCATGGAATTAGGTGCATTAGTTTGGGGGAATGGGTCTTTGAAGGTTCGGTGTGGACTAGTTGGGCTGAAGGGCCTGTTTCCACACTGTAGGGAATCTAATCTATATATTTTGTTATGTCAAAAAAAACTGACTCAGCTCACATGCTTATAATAAGAAAGGTCCATGTGATGGTTAGCAACACAGACTGACTTGAAGATATTGAAAAAGATGTAAAATGACAATTTAATTGCTTCAAAAACTCTGGCTCAATAACTCTCTATTTGGATTTTGTAACTTAAGGTCAAATTCCTTAATGAAGCTGTTCTTGTACAGCTACAAACACTGATATTGACCTAACACAGTGGAAAATTGTTCAGCTATATCCTGTTCAGAAAAAAAAGCAGGACAAATACAATTTAGCCAACTGCTTCCAAAGTCTATTCTCAATCATCAGCAAAGTATTAGAAAATGTAATTTCCAATGTTATGACACAGCAATTGTCCAACAATAATTTGCTCTCTGATGTTTAATTTGGGTTCTGGCTGGGCCACACGGCTCTAGAACTCATTAAGACTTGGTCCAAATATGGACAAATTGAAGATGAGAGGTGAAAGTAATTGGGCTTGAAATCAAAGCAGCATTTGATTGAGTGTGGCAGTAAACAAAATTGAAGAGAATTAGAACTGAAGGAAATCTCTTCGATGGTTTGAGTTCGACCTATCGCAAGTAAGTTGGTTGTGGTTATTGTAAGTTAATCATTTTTGCTACCAATCTGGACCATCTACAAATGCACTGCAGCAACTTGCTAAGCCTCCAGAAATAGCATCTTCCAAACCCGTGACCTCTTACATGTAGAGGACAATGGCACCTTCAAGCTTTATCTTAAATCACACACTATCCTGATTTGGGATTACATTGCTGTTCTTTCAATGTCTTGGAGTCAAAATTATAGACATCCGGAGCAGTACTGTCTATGTACTTACTTTGGATAGTGTGCAGAAGTTCAGGAGCATGACTCACAGCTCCCTTTCCGAGAATAATCAGGGAAGGGCAACAAAGACAGGCCTGGCCAGCAAGGCTTACCTCGCAGGAATCGATTACAAAGAGGAAGTATTCCGTCTGGTCATATCCACCATAATCTTCACTTTCACTTAAAATTGATAGGCTACAAAGAAAACCACAGCAAAAGTAGAGGGAGAAAAGTTGATGTAAATTGGTATGTTATGATCTCAAAGCATGCATCATCTGAAACTCATCCCTAATATGCAGGATTCAAACTCAGAATTATACAATGACTTGAAGCAATGTAAAGCATGTTCTAGTAAACCTGGCCTTGCATTTGGGAATTAAATGGTTATCTGCAACTATACATGAAAACTGACAAAAAGTGTTAATTGCACTTACGAACATCAAGGACTTCGGCCTGTTTCATGAAGGGATTAGAGTGGGAGCTAAGGTATTTAACATACAACCATTGCAAAATTAATGGCATTATGTCTAAATGTGAGTAATCTAGACTCTTCATATGTCCTAATCCATAGCATGAGTCATTTCCCAAAGAAAGATCTTTTAGGATGGAATCATCTTTTTTGGATTAAAGGCACGACTCTCCCAAATTACTTGCATGGTATTGTTCAGGATTGTACAGCACAGATAGAACCCATCCTGGCCCTTGAAAGAGATATTAATTTGTCCTTGTTTTCTTTCTCTGTCTCCTACATCCAAGCCCATATAAATGATATATCACAAAGAATAATAATTCTTATACTGACTTCAAGGGATCAACACTGTTTAAATCCCTCCTGTTCTAAAGAAAGTCATCATCTACTCTCTATCTTTTAACTACTGTTTTAGCCACACTCCCACATATTCTTTAACACCTCCATTTTATCAACTAGCCTCATTTTATCAACTAACATTCTATACCACAACATATCTCAACATTTTGAAAACTGTTAACACAACATTCACAGAATTTCACTGCTTTCTTAAGCAATTCCATCAAATTTGGCAGACACAATCTGCCATTTGCAAATACATACTGACTGATATTGGAAGGCTATCCTAGAAAGAGATTTATTAGATTTTACAGGGGAATTGCTGGTGATATGGCAATTTTTCTCAATGGGTTTGAGGAGACTGCTATACATTGTCTCCAGTACACATAAATGGTGGGGAACACTGTTATCCTGTCGACCATGAGCTTGGTATCAGCTTTGAGGGCTTGGTCCTCAAACACTCTCTTCCTCGGATGGTCAATGACGGTGATGGCACATTGGAGGCCATCTTAAATTTCATTATCGGTGTCTGCCCTTAGGACAGGAGGCTCCCAACATATGGATTGATTGACATTGTTAAGATGAGGTGCTATAGATGAGGTAGCTGGGGGCAGATTCACATTATTACAAATTGTACTCATTATCCACATTGGGTAGATAAATCTGCAGTTTCCTATTATGTTGCCTTTTTTCTCTCTCTTGATAAGAAGTGTTAATTATGTCATCCTCATTCTTCTTCCATACCAACAAAGATTATTCAATGGTGGAATTAGGAATTGGCATCTTTTACACTTTAAGTTCCATCAACTTTATTTTGGGCTATTTCCTTAAGTAATTTTATCTCTACTTACCTTTCTTCAAGTCACAGAGTCACAGAGATATACAGCATGGAAACAGATCCTTCGGTCCAACTCGTCCATGCCGACCAGATATCCCAACCCAATCTAGTCCTACCTGCTGGTACCCGGCCCATATCCCTCCAAACCTTTCTTATTCCTATTCATATACCCATCCAGTTGCCTCTTAAATGTTGCAATTGTACCAGCCTCCACCACTTCCTCTGGCAGCTCATTCCATACATGTACCACCCTCTGAGTGAAAAAGTTGCCCCT
>NC_057719.1:26680092-26697730 GCF_004010195.1 Chiloscyllium plagiosum
TCCAACCCCGGCAACATCCTTGTAAATATTTTCTGAACCCTTTCAAGTTTCACAACATCTTTCTGATAGGAAGGAGACCAGAATTGCATGCAATATTCCAAAAGTGGCCTAACCAATGTCCTGTACAGCTGCAACATGACCTCCCAATTCCTGTACTCAGTACTCTGACCAATAAAGGAAAGCATAACAAACGGCTTCTTCACTATCCTATCTACCTGTGACTCCACTTTCAAGGAGTTATGAACCTGCACTCAAAGGTTTCTTTGTTCAGCAACACTCCCTAGGACCTTAGCATTAAGTCCTGCTAAAATTTGCTTTCCCAAATGCAGCACCTCACATTTATTTAAATTAAACCCCATCTGCCACTTCTCAATCCATTGGCCCATCTGACCAAGATCCAGTAGTAATCTGAGGTAACCTTCTTTACTGTCCACTACACCTCCAATGTTGGTGTCATCAGCAAACTTACTAACTGTACCTCTTATGCTTACATCCAAATCATTTATGTAAATGACAAAAAGTAGTGGATCTAGCACCAATCCTTGTGGCACTCTACTGCTCACAGGCTCCAGTATGAAAAACAACCCTCCACCACCACCCTGTCTTCTACCTTTGGGCCAGTTCTATATCCAAATGGTGTGTTCTCCCTATATTCCATGAGATGTAACCTTGCTCACCAGTCTCTCATGGGGAACCTTGTCAAATGCCTTACTGAAGTCCATATAGATCACGTCTACCACTCTGGCCTCATCAATACTCTTTGTTACTTCTTCAAAAAACTCAATCAAGTTTGTGAGACATGATGTCCCATGCATAAAACCATGTTGACTATCCCTAATCAGTCCTTGCCTTTCCAAATACATGCCTTCTTCTGCCCTATCATTCCCATGATCACATGTCATTATTTGAAAGCATCCCATGTTTCTCCTTTAAGACCATAAGATGTTGCAAGTCATTTAGTTGATCAAGTTTGCCACACCATTCAATGAGCCGATCATGGTTGATCTCATGATCCTCAACTCCATTTTCCTGCCTTTTTGCCATAACCCTTGCTTCCTTTACTAATTAAAAATCTGTCTGTCTCAACCTTGAATTTACCTAATCAATAGCCCTGTGCAGTGAAGATACCCTAGATTCACTACTCTGAGAGAGAAGAAATTCTTCCTCCTCTCTGTCTTAAATGGGTGGATCCTTACTCTGATATTATGCCCCAGTCGTTGGAACCAATCTTTCTGCATCTACTCATCAAGTTTCCTAGAATCATGCATGTTTCTTTAGGTTGTGTAATGAACGGGGTAACTCCCATCACTCCCCCCCCACCCTGCAGCAAATTTAAACCAGCAACACAGAAAAGATTTACCCTGTGCGGTAATCTGTGAAAATTCAAGAGGCCAAGAACTTTCCCAAAAGTCACATTTAAAGTTAAAATTAACAACTTTATTTTTTAAAGTCTAACAAAGAATAATTAACTAACAAAGATTTACAACTCCGTTCTCTAACCTATCTTTTACTTTCCCTTCTATAATACTGGTCTGATAAAACCCCCAATTAAGATTTACCAAAAAATTTAAATTTCAAACTCAGGCAGCTGTTGTATCTTCCTCTGTCTTCTTTTCTTCTTCTTTGGGATTTCTGTTTCACAGGTCATTGATAGATAAAGGTACCTTTAAGAGAGCTAAGCTCCGGGCAGTCTGTATGTGTTGGTGGCTTGGCAGTTCTCCTCTAACTGTTCAATTTTTCCCAGTCTCATACCCTAAAGCATCGGATTGTATCATTGGTTTTGACATTGTCAAAATATCAAATTCAAACTTGATTGCAGTTGAGTATTTTGGGCATTATTTAAACTGATTGGCCGAATTTGAATTTGTTTTTGTCTCATAGAAACCCAGGTACTGCTAGCTGCTGGACCAGATGTCACATTGTAAATTCTTCAGCACTCTGTGCACTTGCTAAGTCCTTCAACTCTCTTAAAGGTACAGTACACCTCTACAACTTCATAACAGTTGTGCCTTATTCCTCTCAGCTCCAATGAGCACAGGCCCAAAGTACTTGCATAAGACAGTCCCTTCACACCTGGGATCACCCAGGTGAATCTTCTCTGGGCTGTCTCCATTGCCAGTAAATCTTTAGATAAGGGACTCAATAATCTAGCTGTGTTTTGGTTTGTACCTTGCATAGTTTTAACAAAACTTCCCCATCTTTATATTTTTTTAGATTAGATTACATTTTTTTTAGATTAGATTACATTACAGTGTGGAAACAGGCCCTTCGGCCCAACAAGTCCACACCGCCCCGCCGAAGCGCAACCCACTCATACCCCTACATTTACCCCTCACCTAACACTACGGGCAATTTAGCATGGCCAATTCACCTTACCTGCACATCTTTGGACTGTGGGAGGAAACCGGAGCACCCGGAAGAAACCCACGCAGACACGGGGAGAACGTGCAAACTCCACACAGTCAGTCGCCTGAGGCGGGAATTGAACCCGGGTCTCTGGCGCTGTGAGGCAGAGTGCTAACCACTGTGCCACTATGCCGCCCCTTCGAAATGAAGTTGCTTTTCCTATTATCTTCTGAACTTTGATGCTAAGTTTTTGTGATTTATGGATGAGGACTCACAAATCTCTCTGTTCCATAGTTTTCTGCACTCTTTACCCAACTTAGTAACCATTCAAATCCTCTATTCTTTCTGTTGATTGATCTGTTAACTATTTTTACTATGTTTATGAAATTACTTCCTGCCTTGTTGGAATTTACTTTATTATCTCTATCCTTGATTATTCAAGCTCCTATTTTAAAATATTTGATCCTAATTAAGTTACAATGAGTTTCTTCTTAATATTAATCAGTTGCTGAATTTTCTTGAATATAATCGAGCTTTGTATGTTCCTCTATTTAGTTAAAATGTAGTGAATGAAAAAAACAACACTGGATATTCCATGTTTAGATACTTGGATTACTTACTCAGAATCTGTTTTCTTAGATAATTAACATGATCCATTATTATAGCATTTTTATTCCTATAGTTTTCTGTACAGCCCTCCCTCTGTTCCTTGTTTGATCTACATGAAATTCTCAGTGGATTAACAGTTCCATTATTTAGCTTTAACCAAATAAACTTAGCTTTTGCAGCAGCTGCTAAATCAACCTTAGATTTCAGTGCCACAAAGGCAACTTGAATTAGTATTGTTATCCTTTCTTTAAATTTCCTAGTTGACAATGTTTTATGTCAAACATCATAATTTATATTACATCCCACAGCAATTTGTCCCTAATCTAAAGAGCCTTTTCCAAAATACTTTACATTTTTAAGTACAAACACACACAATCCAAATTCAATTTGGTAATCTTAATCTTTTGTAATGTTCCCCTCTTTCTGCAATTTTTCTCTTTTCTATGTCATTTATTTTTTTCTTTCATAGCTCATTTTGTTTCTTTTCTCTTCTCCTCCTCCCTCATATCAGTTTAATGACTTTACCAGGCCACTAGCCACATTGCTAGCAAAGACATTGTTCAGGTGAAGCCTGGCCATCTTGCACACCCTCACCTTTCCAGCATTACCCTGACCCTGGATATTTCTCCCCTTTTGTACCAGCCAGTACATTGTTCCCTTAACTTACAATTTCTACACTGACTGGTAACATATAATTTTCTGAACCCATTCAAGTTTCACAGCATCCTTCCTATAGCAGGGAGATCAAAATTGCACACAGCATTCTAAAGGTGGCCTAACCAATGTCCTATAGACCCGCAACAAGACCTTTCAACTCGCACACTCAATGCACTGACGGATAACGGTAAGCGTGCCAAGCGCCTTCTTCACTAGCCTGTCTACCTGTGACCCCACTTATGAACCTACACCTCTTTGTGCAGCAACACACCCCAGACTTTACCATTAAGTGTATAAGTCCTACCCCGATTGCCTTACCAAAATGCAGCACCTCACATTTATCTAAATTAAAGTCTATCTGCCATTTCACAGCCAATTTGCCTATCAGATCAAGGTCTTGGATGAGGGAAGTGAAAGCAAATTAGCAGATGACACAAAAGTCTACAGAAGTATATGGACAGGTTAAACAAGTGGTCAAAACTTGATGGATGAATGTAATGTGGGAAACTTATGTGGTTATACACACTTTGGCAGGAAGAATAGCAGAACTGAATATTATTTAAATGGAGAAAAGCTGCAGAAAGCTACAGCACAGGAGGATTTGGAAAATTTTGTGCATGAATTACAAAAAGCTAGCATACAAAGTTCAGTCGGTAATATGGAAGGCAAATGGAAATATTGGCCTTTATTTCAAGGGAGTGGAGTATAGTAATTGGGAAGTACTGCTAAAACTATACAAGACACCAGTTAGACCACAGCTGAAATATTGTGGATGGTTTTTGTTCTTTATTGATGGTAAGCTATATTGGCTTTGGAGGCAGTCCAGAGAAGATTCACTAGGCTGAAGCAAGGTACAGAGGAATTTTCTTATGAGGATAAGTTGAGTAGGTTGGACCTGCCCTCATTGGAGTTTAGAAGAATGACACCCAACCTTATTGAAAGATCCAACATTCTTCGAGGATTTGAGAGGGTATATGCAGCGTGGTTAATTCCCTTTGAGGTAAAATCTAGGGCCAGAGGACACTATCTCACAACCATCGAAAGCAGAAATGAGAAGTAATTTCTTCTCTCAGAGGGTCATGAATCTATTGAATACCTCACTACAAAGGGGATGGCTGAGGCTGGGTCAATGAGTAATCAATGAGGGAATCAAGAGTTATGTGGAAAAGACAGGGAAGCTGAGTTGAGGACTGCGAGATCAGCTTTAATCTCGGTGAACAGCAGAGCAGACTCTATTGGCTGCATGGACTTTATTTGTTCCTATGTCTTATGGTCTTACAATCTTAGTCTATTTCTCTGACAATGTGCTGTCCCATTACATCTGTGATTCTGCAACTTACTTGTTAACCCTTTGATAATCACTTATTACACATTACCATGCTTTTGCTCCTGTTTGCTATCCTTCAGATACTCTCACAACATTTCAGAAAAATCTGGATGAGCACTTCAAAAGCCAGAGCGCAGTAGGCTATGGCCCAAATGTAGGTAAGTGAGATTAGTGTAGTTTGGTGCTAGTTGGTCGGCATAGACATGGTGTTTCTATGTTGTATGATTCTATGACTCTACTTATCATTCTAACAACCTCGTGCCAATACAGCACCTAGAGTCATAGAGCTGTACAGCATGGAAACAGACCCTTCAGTCCAACTCATCCATCCCAAATTAATCTAGTCCCATTTGCCAGCGTTTGGCCCATATCCTTTCCAATTCATATATCCATCCAGATACTTTTTAAATGTTGTAATCGTACCAACCTCCACCACTTCTTCTGACAGCTCATTTCGTACACACACCACCCTCTACATGAAAAGGTTGCCCGTTAGGTCCCTTTTAAATCTTTCCCCTCTCACCTGAAGCCTATGTTCTCCAGAGTTCGACTCCCCACCCGAGGGAAAAGACATTGGTTATTCATCCTTTCCATGCCCCTTATGATTTTATAAACCTCTATAAGGTCACCCCTCGGCCTCTGATGCTCCAGGGAAAATAGCCCGAGCTTATTCAACCTCTCACAATAGCTCAAACCGTCCAGCCCTGGCAACATCCTTTTAAATCTTTTATGAACCCTTTCAAGTTTCACAACATCTTTCCTATAGTAGGGAGATCAGAATTGCAAGTGCCTAACCAATGTCCTGTACAGCCACAACATGGCTTCCCAACTCCTAAGCTCAATGGAATATTTCAGGAGATCCCTGTATTGTTCTGTTTCAATTGCTACCCATATCCTTTCCCCACCAATTCACTCAGATTTCCACATTTTATAAATTGATAGAGCATGAAGGAGGCCAATTATCACAGATTTAAGGATTTTTTTTCTCTAAAGGCAGTCAATCTGCAGATGAGCTGGTTCTTTGAAAGAGTTATCCAATTAGTCCCAGTCTCCTGCTTAACCTAAAGCCTGAATTGGTTTCTTTTTCCAAGTATAAACCCAACTGTCATTCAAAATTTATCATTAAATCTGCTTCCATCCACTTTTCAGACATTATTTCCAAATTTCAAGTCAATTCATAAAATAAATTCTTCTCTGTCCTCTGGCACTCTTGCCAATTCATTCCAACTCAGAAATTGGAGCTGGAATGTACTTGTAATAAGCCTAAAGTTCGTAACATCTCAGCCTTTGAACAAAGTTCAGCCACTGCCTAAGATCATCAGATAGTCCCTATTCTAAAATATATTGTTTTACCATATTTGCACATATAAAAGTTGAATACCTGAGAGCTATTTTAGGGTCCATTTTTACACAGATAATGTATTTGACGGATTTGAACTTTATGCTTGATTAGAGTGAAAAAAAGACTGTCAGTGGAATAAAGTATAAACTAACACAATAAAGAATTTGAATTAATTGTTATCTTTTAGTTATTTGATAACGTTACAAATTACATTTTAACAAATGCAATATGAATATATATCACAGACTAACTTCAAAATATCATGTTGAAATCCTTTCCTAAATTACTCTGAATCAACAAACAATTTGTTCAAATGCCTGATTACATATCATTAGCATACAGATCTTCTTTCAAAAACATAGTGAATAACAATGTCAGCATCATCAACAATTAATCACTCTCGGTACGACTGAGCACATTCAATAAGCAACAGTTTAGAAATCATGGTTTGAAATATTGGAATCAAATTAATTCCATGACCTATTTGCACAATGTTGTCATGCTGCTGCTTAGTGAATGTCTTTATCACCTTCCATCAGCCAATTTCACCATATTATTTGGACAGTGTCATTGAGAGATTTATTTACTCACAAATGTAAGGACTGAACAACAATTGTAAGAGTGTCAGGTTTAGCTTCCATTGTTGGTCACGCCTGATCTCATCCGCTGCATTTTACAAGGGGCTGCATTACATCCTAGTATGGTAATTGTTAGACCTCCATCTTTTAGGGAATGAGGGCCCAGCCCCAAACCTGATTGGCTGGCAGCTGACTACTCCCAGCAGTGCCAGAGCTCAGTCGTGACTGACAAGTCTGGGGTTTAGAGGTTGGGGGTGGGTATAACACCTTGGGACTGTCTTTGATGGGAACTGGCCCAGTCCCAGAAGAGACCTTTCTTCCTGCATTATATCTGAGTTTATGAAGTGGCAGGCTGGCCTTCGTAGTTCTGCCAAGCCCAGGCACATGTATTATTGCAGTAGGGATGGAAATCAACCCTTAAGTGGTCATTAATTGGAGCTCAGTAGACCTAAAGAAGATAGGTTGGTCGATACCTTATCTACAAACTACTTTATGTGGGGGGCGTGTTTTGGGGTTGGCATGAATGCAGGAGGCTTGCCACCAGCCCTGCCCAGCTGCATATTTGCCAACCAAGAGTTGGAAGGCACACACACACAATCATTGACTTGACGGATTGGGATATGAGCAAATCTTTCTCTTTGTGTGATTCTCCCAGCTTAAGATTCCATACTTCATTTGTCTCGTTTCTTTCAAACCTGTATCATGAACACGACCAATGCCTTTCTGAAATTTCATTTTGGGAGAGCTTTTAGCTTAAATATTCATATAAATAAATTAAATAAAACATAAATACCATCTTGTACCATAAGCTATACAAGACGGAATCTCTGCTCTGTAACCCACTCCTCTTGTTCTCAGCCTAAACCTGTGCCAGACTGCCAGCCATCCTCTCCTTCTGAAAACAGGCCAAGATTATGACCCGCCAACTACAGAACTACATTCACCTCACATAAAGAGAGTGCATCATAGCTTAGTTCCTCATGCATGCCTCATCCCACATTTTGCCCATGTCCCGATGCACTCCCCTCCCAGTCCCTTGCTGCTGCCCAGACTCTGCTGTATCTTTCTTGCTATGTCATCATGTCCCAAGCTGACCTTTAGGACTGAGGTGCTGGTTTCAGAGGCCTGTGTTCTCAGCACTTTGTTGTAAAGCTATGAAACATTGGTGACCAGCCGTTATCAAGAAAGAAAGCTCAGCAGCTTTCAGCTTCACTGTTTGCTGCATGTTCTGGGAATCTTGTGGAAGGGCAATACCTGAGGCAAAGCTCTGAAGTATGTTAGCACTCAACAGTCAGGGGCAGCTTTCCTGGTCTGGGTAATTCGCAGGAATGAACATGGTCACATAACAAAGGATTATTTTGTATGGCAAGTTGGAGACTGAGATCAGCAGCTAGTTCACACAAAGTTCCTTTTAAAGAATACTTCTGGTGTGACATAAGGACCTTCAACATCTGACCTCATGCCTGGATGATCCAGGCTGATGATAAAGGAAATCAGTTACATTGTGTGTGTGTTATTATGTGCCACTATGATGATAAATAGCTTGAGCAGCATCACTGCTGAAAACAATCACCTGCAATGATACCCTGGATTTAATGAAGAATTTTTTCACCCAGAGGATAGTGGAACTCACTGCCTGTAAAGATGGTAGAGGCTGCAACTATCACAGCATTTAAGAAATATTTAGGTGATTTCTTGAAGTGTTGTAGCTGTAACGCTACAGGCCAAGTGCTGGAAAATGGGATTAGAGTAGATAGGACCAGAATGGAAATGATGGGTCAAAGAGCCACTTTCCATGTTGTAAAGTGTTTATACTCCCTGATGACTCTATGACTTGACAACCACTTCATATGTAGCTCCTGTAGTAGTACTGCCTCACACCAATTGGTCTCTTCAGCCAAGAATAGAACTGCATTATATGAAGTTACCTCATCCTCAATAGATTTTATTGGTACAGGTCCATCATCTTATGCAGATGGCAGATTTAGGATATTTCCAATTCGGTCAATCGATGTGTGTTCTTCTTTCGATTTCACAGAATGTGGAATTTGATGATTATATAGTCAAGTTCAAGTGTGAGCTTTTGTTTTCTGGAGACTAAATTGTGCGTCTTCATGTATTCTGTGCACCACTCTACACTAACCTTGAATTCTTGAATACCACCTTTCTTTGCCACTCACTGTGTCAATGCTTGTGATCTCATTCTGTCATTGTATTCTTCAGTTTAGATTGAGTTTTGTACTTGTCACTCATTCGCAAAGGCATTGTGACAGATCTTATGGTAGGCAGTAGTCTTGTCGATTGGATGGTTGCTGCTCTAATTGGCACAGGGAAAATCTAAAGGTTTTCAAACATGCCTTGAAATTAATGAACAATAATAATAACCTGTAACTAATTAATAACTCAAATATGTTTTGATCCCTGAAAAACTAGGTTCGATTTTTACATGAAGTATGTGAAAAATTATATCTCTTAGATCAAATGTCAACTTTTACATGAGATTGACTTTTGTATGAGTATATTCATTAAATATTTAATGAAGTTGGCCATGGATAGGGTGAATTGACAAGGTCATTTCCCTGGGATGGGGCAGTCCAGAACTAAAGGGCTTAGGTTGAGAACATAGAACATAGAGCATAGAACAATATAGCACAGAACAGGCCCTTTGGCCCTCGATGTTGCGCCGACCTGTGAAATATTCTCAGCTCGTCCCACTACACTATCCCATCATCCTCCATGTGCTTATCCAAGGATTGTTTAAATCTCTCTAATGTGGCTGAATTGACTATATTAGCAGGTTGGGCATTCTACGCCCTTACCACTCTCTGCGTAAAGAACCTACCTCTGATGTCTGTCTTAAATCTATCACCCCTCAATTTGTAGTTATGCCCCATCATACAAGCTGACATCATTATCCTCAGAAAAAGACTTTCACTGTCTACCCTATCTAATCCTCTGATTATCTTCTATGTCTCTATCGAATCCCCTCTTAGCTTTCTTCTTTCCAATGAGAAGAGACCCAAGTCTCTCAGCCTTTCCTCATAAGAGCCTCCCTCCAGACCAGGCAACATCCTGGTAAATCTCCTCTGCATCTTTTCCAATGCTTCCACATCCTTCCTGAAATATGGCGACCAGATCTGTACACAATATTCCAAGTGTGGCCGCACTAGCATTTTGTATAGTTGCAGCATGATATTGCGGCTCTGGAACTCAATCCCTCTACGGATGAAACCTGACACACCGTTTGCCTTCTTAACAGCACTATCAACCTGGGTGGCAACTTTCAGGGACGAGAAGGGAGAGATATAAAAGCGACCAAAGGGGGAACTTTTTTACTCAGAGGGTGGTAGGTGGATGGAATGAATTGTCAGAGGAAATGGTGGAGGCTGGTACAGTGACAACATTTAAAGACATCTGGATGGGTTTAGAGGAGTTTAGAGGGATATGGGCCAACTGCTGGCAAATGGGACGTGATTAATTTAGGATATCTGGTCGGCATGGATGAGTTGGACCGAAAGGTCTGTTTCCATGCTGTACAGCTCTATGACTTTATAAGTAAATGTTAATAAATTAATAAGTTATAAGTAAGTGCAACAACTTAGTGACTTAACCACTCACATAGTTTGAGTCATCTTCAAGGGTGACTACAGCTGAAGTTAAGCTCCATATTCTACTGGCTCTATGCACTGCACTAGTCTTTCACTTCTGTTATGTTAAGTCACTGTTTGGAAAGTCCACCCAATGGAGATCCAACATGGCGTAGGTCTACCGGTGTAGCTGTAGAAGAATTTTAATAAGAGCAACCAACAAGCTGCCCATAGTTTTGGTTGCATGGATCACAATAAAAGATCAAACAACCCCAATTGTTCTGGATCTTTTATAGCAGCAACAGGATAGCTATCTATTATCATTGAGTGCAGTAAACTTTTCTCCCCAAATTTGTGCAAAAGAGGCCTTTATGAGTTAGTGCTGAATAGAGCTTGACTAATGCAGCGAGCAAGATGTGAATTAAACAGCACTCCATTCTTAGGGAAGATGTTATTCGGTGATTCTGATGTTAGGAAATATAGTATAAAGTATTAGAGCTCTTTTTTCCTCTCTGTTTGGTCTCTTGCTTGACAGCAGTGTAGGTCAGTAAATTTCATTCATGGTCTTCCTGATATTCCAGTCATTTTAATGAATGAGAACAGTCATACATTAGACAGGAGTATCTGAAAATTTGCTTCAGTTCAGAGAAGCTTTACCAGGATGAGACCTGTGATTAAGGGGTTATGTAATGAACAAGGATAAGGCTAATGAATACGTTTGGGCTTGACCCCATTGAAGTTTTGAAGAAAGAGACACAATCTAATTGAAACATGTAAGATTCCAAAGGTCTTCACAGGGTAGAAGCTGAGCAGATGTTTCTCCTCATGGCAGAATCTTGAATTGGGACTGCAATCTCAGAATAAGAGATCTTCCACTTCAGTTAGAGATGAAGAGAAATAGCTTTCCTCAGGGAGTTGCTAATCTCTGGAATTCTTTATCCTAGATGGCAACAGAGACTGGGTTGTTGAATGTGTTCAAGTGTGAGTTAGGCATTGTAATGGGAGGTAGAAAGTGAGGACTGCAGATGCTGGAGATCAGAGTCAAAACGTGTGGTGCTGGAAAAGCACAGTGCAGTCAGGCAGCACCCAAGGAGCAGGAGAGTCAACATTTTGAGCATAAGCCCTTCATTCCTGAGGAGTTTATGATCAAAATGTTGACTCTCCTGCTCCTCAGATGCTACCTGACCGGCTGTGCTTTTCCAGCACCACACATTGTAATGGGAAGTGCAGGCAGGAAAGTGGAGTTGAGACCACGATCAAAGCTACAATGATTTAATTGTGTAGTGGATCAAGTTTGCAGGACCTAATGGTCTACTCCTGCTCCTATTTCTTATGATCTTGAATAGATTTGATTTAGAATCAAGAAGAACTAGTTCAGGTTTAGCATTCATGTTTGCTTGAAGTAAAGGATTACGTAGTCCCCAAAGTGGTGTTACATCCAAATGCTTTAACCTTGCAGAAAGATGAATACATTAAAAATACAATGACTTCAGGAGCATTGTACTTTTGGAACCTTATCTTAAAACTTGGTAATTAGAAAGAGAACATACTAAATAGATGCTCTAGACCAAAATATTTTTGCTTTGCTTTTTAATATTGACTTGGTGTCATGTTGAGGTAGCCAGTGAAGAATGATTCTGATAGCTTCTCAGTGCTGAGTTAACCTGTTTTCTGATGGCATTAAGGTGATATTTATATGTCAGAACAAGGACAGATAAAAATCAGCCAGATTTCCAAACCTGATAATCATCCGCTGACCTCAACTGAAAAATGTATGTGTATAGTAGTCGCTGGACTGAGCAAGGATCAGATCAATCTCAACCATGATGCTAGTAATTAATTGCCTTGACTTTTTATAATAAATAGGTATGTTAGAGTTGGAAATTATTTTTAAAATGCCTCATCTTTTCTTGGTAATTATTGTGGGTTTCTAAAAAAAAGTCTATTTATTTCAGTCGCCTGAGGCGGGAATTGAACCCGGGTCTCTGGTGCTGTGAGGCAGCAGTGCTAACCACTGTGCCACCATGCCGCCCATTAGGTATGTTAGAGTTGGAAATTTTTTTTAAAATGCCTCATCTTTTCTTGGTAATTATTGTGGGTTTCTAAAAAAAAGTCTATTTATTTTTTTCCCAGAAAATGATCAGAGATAAAATGGAAATATAACATTGAGAACAAAATGACATATTTTGGCAATATAATCCCATAAGATTACAAAAATGATACTGAGAAAAGAGCCATTTAGTTTTCTCTTTCCCTTCTAATTGTTCTATGCCCTGGATCTATTCATGCAGATTCAACTCCGCTGTTAAATTTCTATCTATTGATTTCTGATTAAATTGATGTATTTTCAAGGAATATGGTGCCAGTTGTTCCTTTAACACTCATCATTTTATAGCAACATGTTAATAAGCTGTGTCCTAATAAACGCACTCTTTCGGAAACTTCGAAATAAGACAATTTTGAATTGGCAAAAACAATTGGCAACATTAGAGGAATTTCTCTCCTTAACTTTATTGATACAAATTAAATCCTTACCAGTCAATTTTTTTCATCTGATGAGAATGTTTTGAATCCTTTGAGTCTAAGCTAGTGGTAGGATCTGGAGTTCACTGTGTTCAGAAAGTCTATGTGTTGAATGTTACACAACACCAGGTTATAGTCCAACAGATTTAATTGGAAGCACACTAGTTTTCGGAGCATCGCTCCTTCATCAGTTGATAGTGGAGGGCTCAATCCTAATACACAGAATTTATAGCAAACATTTACAGTGTGATGCATTCTAATCTAAAAAGTGAGATAACAGAGTTTTACATAAATTCATGCAGTTTTTGAGCTCAGAGTTCTACATGAATGCATGCAATTTTTGAGCAAAGTACAATGTAACCCTGCAAGTACAAATTGACCCCACAAAATATATGTGTGCATGTGGGTCTTTGTCTGTGTGTATGTGTGTGTGTGTCTGTCTGGTTTGGGGATCGTGAGTGTGAGAAAGTGTATGTGTGTGTGTGTTAATGTGCAACTCCGTTATCTCACTTTTTAGATTAGAATCAATCTAAACATCATGACATAGACAGAGAACACAGGGGGGCTAACACCTTCAACATATTGTCTAGCTAACACCAATTGTTAACAGCTAACCTGAGAATGCAACTTTTTTAAAAAAAGTTTTGTGATTTACACATGAAAGAAATGAAACAATCATGGTATTCAAACAAATGAAAGGCTTAGTAGACAATCAATTTTTCAATGTATAATTTCAGTTAGATCACACTGTAAATTTTTGCCATAAATTCTGTGTGTTAAGATTGAGCCCTCCACTACCACCTGATGGAGCGGCACTCCGAAAGCTAGTGTGCTTCCAATTAAACCTGTTGGACTATAACCTGGTGTTGTGTGATTTTTAACTTTGTACACCCCAGTCCAACACCGGCAGTGATTAAAAATTGTTCAGAACACTGATCTTGGATTTAGTTATAAATACAATGTTAGATATTTTGGAGGAGAAAGTGAGGTCTGCAGATGCTGGAGATCAGAGCTGAAAATGTGTTGCTGGAAAAGCGCAGCAGGTCAGGCAGCATCCAGGGAACAGGAGAATCGACGTTTCGGGCATAAGCCCTTCCTGAAGAAGGGCTTATGCCCGAAACATCGTTTCTCTAGATATTTTGGAGGCAAACAGTATTAAAACTGGGATTTAAAGGCTCATATGAAAATATGAAAAGAAGAACTAAAGGTGCCTGAATGATGTGGGTTAAGAAAGGTTGCAGAATCACACAAGGAGTCTTGAAAGGTCTGTCTCTACATCAGGAACAACCTGTGGCATCTTTTAAGTAAATTCCAGGTATCAAGACAAAACTCTCACTAGACAGCAGTGCATATCTCATCTCATTACTCTGCAGCTTGCTATTATACCATCAATAGCAAGCAAACTAGACATTGGGAATTCTCCATATGGAAGTTCGAGCGGGTACTTGGCAACTTCGGCTCATGGCTGGCTGGACTTCATGTTGGACACCATGCACCAGCATCTCAGGGCACATTCCATGAGCACTGGCCCCATGAGTCCCACATCCATTGACATTACTTTTCAACATGTGCCAGCCTCTAAGAGCCCTCATGACATATATCCAATTCACTTACAGTGTGCTTCTGTACTGCAATGCTGCACCTCAAATTGCACCAGCAACTACCATTTGTAATGCTGCAGCAAAGACACTCTACGCTCACAAGCATATAACCAACTCATGAACTGGACCAGGTTGCTCACTTGATCTTTTAGTGATCATTTACTTTGAACTGACCTGGATGCTTACAACATCCTTGGCTTGCCTTGCATTTTGGCACATTACCCCAGAGTCAGAGATACCAAGCACACAGTACTGTTGTGTTGCTGTGCCATTCAGTTTAAACTAAGTGGCTTTCAGCAAGTCTCTGTCAATAGCCTTCACTCAGAGGGTCTGAGTACGGTAGGTCAAAGGCAATTTCCAGTATGAGTCCAGGTACCTGGACACAATCAGTCAGCCACGGGGTGCACAGCCAGAATACTAATATTCTGTCCTCAAAGGGGTGAGAAGCCAAATATACACTACTCTTTCTGCCCCCTGTGAGCTGTATTCCTCCTGGAATGAGGCAGAGGCAGGTATTAAGGGACAAGAAATTGGGTGTTACTTTTGGTGCAGGTGGAGAGATGCCCTGAGTCAGTGAACGAGAAGCACAGAGGTGATGGAGGGTTAATGCTGTCAGGGATTGGAGTGGGGTACAGCGAGTGAGGATAACGAGATTGGTAGAGTGACCGCCTTGGGTGAGAAGGGTGGGTACAGTGGCAGAGATAGAGTGTGACGTTTTGGGGAGAATATGGTGGCTCTTACACCAGCAGAGTGAAGAAAGACACATACCTTGGTGGCAACCTCAGACCAGGTCATGTGCTGGCCCATCCTGGGGAGAAAAGATTATTCTATTCTGCACCCCCTTGTCCAATATGGCCTCCAACTCCCATCCACAAAGAGGGACATTTTCCAATTTTCCATTGTCTGTCATGTCCGCCTCATAACATCTCTGGATAGAGAAAAAGAGTTAACATTTTGCGTTTGGTATGACTCTTCATAGTACTTATGATTATCATTATTATTGTTATTATTGCTATTGATCATTATCATGTTAAGAATAGAGATCTGATGAATGAGACAAAGTGGCGGTCTATTAGATAATAAGATCACCGGAAATCCTTAGGAGATATTGCAATGTGAAATTTCTATGACAAATCATCTACGAATATGAAAAACTCAACTGTTCATAAACAGATATTTTACTTGGCCAATTCCTCATAAGGATAGAATGCAGCGCTGAAAAACATACCATATTCATCAAGTTGTGGTAAACTTCAACATGTAGTCAAACAGGCATTTAATGCTCATACTAAATTTTGAAGAATCATTCAGCAGAGTGTGGGTACATTGTGTAGAACCATCACCAAAAGTTAAAGTGATAGAATGATATATGTTACAGATAAAATAACCTAATTTCCAGAAACTATTCTTTTAAAGACAATTACAGCTAGAGTAGTAGTGGAAAAACTAACTCTGTTTTTCACTTGTTATGGACTATCCATTGAAATGCAGTCATACCATAGCTTCGATTTTATGTATAAAAATTTTCAGGACTTAATAAGCAATTTATATGTAAAACTGCATATCACCCACAAGCACAGGGACCTTTGGAGAAATACTATCAGTCTCTCAAGTCCATGATTAAGGCACATTGTCATGAATACCTGCAGGATTGGGACAAAGGATTGGAGTTGTTGTTAATTGCCACCAGAGGTAAGGTAAGGGATCCATTAAAATTAATCAAGAGAAATCAAAAGGAATCTTTAATGTTGCATTACAGCCCATGTTTCTAGAGAGCCACAGGAGTGGGCAAAGTGGCACACAGCATTTAAAAATTTCACAGGCAATTTTGAAAGAATGAGCAGACAAATTCGCTGCAACTGGAACACTTCAAACAGGCAACAAAAGATATGTATTATTATCCTAACAAGGTGAACCTCTGGAGGTGACATTCAGTGGTCTATACAAGATAGGTAGGAGGATTAGTTAAGTGACTTATCTTGTAGGTATTCCAGATTGCAGCAAAAAGAATCAGTAATGTCACATAGACATGCTAAAGGAATATTATCATGGAGAAGAAGATAAGAAAGAGCAAGATGTCAGGTGCTGAGAATAATGAAGGATGTCAAGACCAGTAAGAGTGACTGAGAAGAAGAGATAGATATTTCAAAAGCAAGCCTCCTACAAACTGATTAGCCAGTGCTGAAATACTGGGACAGTCAGAGAGGATATTTCTATACATAAAGGAAGAACAATGGGAAGATTGAGTAAGGTCACATAAGAAATTTAAGGAAATCTGTAGGAATATGCTGGGATGTACTAAGCCCGCCAGACATAATGAGGATGAAGGATTTTACAGGTCAATCTGCTTTAAAGCATATTTTGTTAAGTTGAATTTGCTATAACATGATTAATGAATTGGTAACACTGTTTCTAAAATGGAAAGTTTTAAAATGTGTGTTGGCTGTAACATGATTACAGTGCCTACACTTTAAGTGCTGTTTCTGAAATGTGGTTTTTCTAAAAAGTGAGGTTGCACAAGAACGCAACCATTGCATTATAAAAGAACCGACTCTACTCCTGATAAAATAACATTCTTATTGGTTATACTCAGAGATAAAACTCAGGTGGAAACAAGGTTTCAGTACCTGCTGGAAAATTGCCTGATTTAATCTGGCCACGCAGTTATGGTGATGTTTGTTCATAAACAGAATGCAATGACTAGGTTTTGCATATACCCCTGGAAACTTAAGGCAGTACTGGAAACAGATTTAGACTCTGGTTCTCAGTTAAAAGATTATATCAATGCAGTTGGCAGTGCCTCATTTCTTTCTATGATTCATCTATTGAAGAGGTACTGACAATTGACATTAACATCAATAGAGAGAGATAACAGTTTTTGTCACTTCAAATGGGTTATATGAATGTTGAGGTAAAAACAATGAATGCAGATGCTGGAAACCAGATTCTGGATCAGTGGTGCTGGAAGAGCACAGCAATTCAGGCAGCATCGAGGAGCTTCAGCAAAATCGACATTTCGGGCAAAAGCAGAGAGTCTGAAGCGTGGAGAGATAAGCTAGGGGAGGGTG
>NC_057719.1:26698429-26716056 GCF_004010195.1 Chiloscyllium plagiosum
TCCTCCTGGGATCAGATACGGCGGAGGCGGAGGAATTGGGGATACGGGATGGCATTTTTGCAAGAGGTAGGGTGGGAAGAGGTGTAATCCAGGTAGCTGTGGGAGTCGGTTGATTTGTAAAAAAATGTTGGTGTCAAGTCGGTCATCATTAATGGGGATGGAGAGGTCCAGGAAGGGGAGGGAGGTGTCAGAGATGGTCCAGGTAAATTTAAGGTCAGGGTGGAATGTGTTGGTGAAGTTGATGAATTGCTCAACCTCCTCGCGGGAGCACGAGAATGTTGAGTCATGCTATTTCAGTTTAGAAATCTCCAGCTACATTCCAAGACTTATGAATCAAGTTAGAGCTAAAGTGCCGAAATGCCTAGTTTACTTAGATGATATCATAACATACAGCAATACCTAGGAAGACGATGCAAAGCAAATAGAAGACTCAATCAAACTGTTACAGTTACCTGGTATAGTAATAAACCTTGCCAGAAGCTAGTTTGCAAGTGTGTAGGTAACCTCCATAGGGCACATATCAGGTTGGGGCAAGGGAAAGTGTTGCCAAGAACGAAGTGTCTGGGAGAACCCTTAAAACTGCTCCTTAATCTAAGTGAGAAATCATGAGAATTCTGGAAATTTGTGTTTTTTTGATTGGAAATTCATGCCTAACTTTAGCACCATAGCTATACCTTTAACAGATTTACAGTGAAAACAGCCTGAAAGAGTGCAAAACAGCTTTGGAGAAGCTGAAGGCAATTGATAGTGTTGGTTACCCCTGATTTGACTAAACTTTTAAAAATGGCAATTGATGCTAATAATTTGGTGATTGGTGCAATGTTATTGCGAGATAATAAAGTAGGAATAGAGAAGCCAGAGGAGGAGTACTTTTCAAAGAAATCAAATCAGTATCATAAGAAGGCTCTCAAAGTTTGCATCCATCACGATAATAAAGAAACACTAATATACAGTGACCATAATTCCTTGGCAGTTGTTGAAAATTTAAAAAATTAAGACATGAGACTACTTCAACAGAGTTTATTCATTCATCCTTATAATATCAAGATTGTTAATATCATTAGAAAGGGTAATATAATTACAGATACATCATCATTGATTGATGGCACATCTGAGAAAAAAAGTCGACAAGAAGCTAGAAGTCCTGAACAAAGAATGTGTACAGTGAATGCATCATTTTTTTCTGTGTACTTTATTATGTATGCATTATGTTTCCCTTATGTTGAACTATATTAAAAAAAAGTCAGATTCCTGATGAAGGGCTTATGCCTGAAACGTTGATTCTCCTGCTCCTCGGATGCTGCCTGACCTGCTGTGCTTCTCCAGCACCACACTCTCCACTCTGATCTCCAGCATCCACAGTCCTCAGTTTCTCCTGTATTAAAAATCATGCCTTTTTCTCCCTAAAATCTCTTTAAAGGTGAAAGTATGTAAAATATTTCTTTTGTTTGGAAAAATAGACTTGTAAAGTCGAATTTTAGATTGCTTTGTTTCAGAGCATGAAGCAATTCTTTTTGTAACTCAATTGAAAAGTGGAACAGTGTGGACAGTAAGTATATTTTAAAAAGTTGGCGTTGTCATTTTTGTGACACGATCGCCCAATTGTCTTTGAAAGAATGGAACTACATCACCAACAGTTCATGATTGGCTAAAGTACAGTTTGTCACAGACCTGAAGCGTTGATACAGTGACCTTCAAATTGGCTGAGCAAGTGAGATAATTTCTTCCCTCCCTCTGCAAGTGGAAAACTAATGAATCTAGAAGATTTTACAAGGATAAACTAAATCAATCGAAGATCTAGATCTAATGGATGGGCTACTGTATTGAGGACTGCCACAGTCAATAATAACATGATCTCGTGGTCAAACACTGAAAAAAGAAGGAACTGTGAGAAAGTCAACTATTGAAGCACTTTGACTTGGACCCTGATCCACTGTTTTTTCCGATATTGTTCACCCACAATACTCCTAAAAGTCTCACCTTTCTTGCCCCTTTTATATTTGAATGAATGCATATGTGTGTTGATGCAAAGTGCTTCAGTTTAAATTTGCACTTGTAATTGATCATCTGCTCTTGTCGCATGTTATAAGTTTGTTACAATAAATAAGTTTTAGCTTTTTTTTGTTGATGAAGTGTGGTGGAACTTTTTTAAAATCTTAGATATGATTATAGTCAGACATTAAGCATCCCAGAGATTACTGTGGATACATCTCAAATTTGTGATGACTTCGAAATAGTGGGTCTTGTTTTCCAGTGCACTGCTTCCCACAGGGTTGTGACAATTCCCAGCTGGAGCTGAGTCACATTGCAATGTTGGCTTCATGCAAAGTACTGTAGGTTAGTTTAAGGGACTCCTGAGCTATTACATCCTGTATCAGCATAATGGTAGGCTGTCTGGTTTGGTGTCATTGTAGTAAACAGCTGACAGGGAAACTTACCTCTCTTGCTTTGTTGTGTCTATTCAAACAGCTTTCTCACTGTATTTGGGATTCCCCTGCATATTGGCATGGACCACTACACTAAATATCAGTTGTAATGAAGATTGTGAAACGATAGTAGTTTCTTTATCTGGTGACATATCATCAAAATCTCCAATGTTTTGTGCTGTCTGCAGGAGTGGCCCAGTACAGTGTAATGGGTTTTCTTGATGGTGGTCAGCAGGCTGTATAGCTTTCCTGGTTCATGGTTAATCAGGCTCTGATACCCTGTCCCTGTGCTCAGAAATATTTATAATGTGGTGCATTGTTGCAGTAGGGCAACCTCATTGTCTATTTTCTATTAATATGTTCCTCATGGGGAAGCATAAACCAAAACAACCAAATTTACTGAATAAAGTGAACACATTATGAACAGGATTCCACTTCTTGTAGCTTTTGTTCTCATAAGAATTGGAATCCACATAGATTACACTAGAATTAAGAAACAAAAAATGTTCAATACAAATTGTACATTACGTATAATAGATAACTCATAGTCTATCTCATGAGATTACAAGCATTCATATCATTCCTTTATATAAATGTGGCCCCTTATATAAATGTGGCACAGCTGTGCCATGTGCACTGTGCAACTTTCCACCCAGTTTTATCAATCAATGAATTCATGTCACCTGCAATGGTGGCTTCACTCCAAATAAGTGCCTCAGGGACAGTCATTATCCAATAGGCACAGGCCTGTGGGATCTCCTTAGCTAGGTCCAGGATAGTCATAATGGCACATTTTCCTCAGTGTCCTTTATCTGATTCCTTTAATAAACTTCATTAAATGATTTGGTCAGTTCTGGCAAAAATGAAGCAGCAGCAGTAAAATTGTCTAATTCACAATCTCTGCTTTAACTGTGAGTTCAGCTTTATATTTTGTTTTGTTGGTAATGCACCTAGGTCAAGGGCTGCCTTGTCACAAGGACTTGCATTTCTCACTATGCAAGGAAACTATAATTTTCCCTTTAAAGATTGTGCACAATTTTATAATTCCCTTTCAGACATTCTGAAAAATAGTTGCATATTTTGTAAGCATTTTACAAAAATTTTTTTTTTACCTACAGCAGTGCTTCCAGATTGAAGGTAGTACCTATTATTGGACAGTACACATGCACGAGCAACATGTATAAATCAATTGCACTGATGGTGCATTAGACAAATTCTGTGATGCTTATGAGACTTTTACAGGGTGATGGTAGCCTATTTATTGTGATAAAGTTTTTGCATGCTACTTTTATAACAGTATGAGTGAAAGAGTTTGATGGGATTTGTAGTATAGAAACAGGCCTGTCAGCTCAATAAGTCGATGCTATTTTTTGTACAAAATTCAAACAATGTTCAAAAATGTTCCTAAATATTTTGAGTCAATCATTTCATTCTTAGACTTGCTTTAATTTCCCATTAGGCATATGGTCAAGAGTGATACTCACTTGAATCCATTAAAAGCAATGCAACATCCAGCCCTATGGACCTATGATTTCCTGACTAGCACTAGCCTTGTGACCTTTGCCGCTTACTAGATGAAAACCGGTCTGTGGCGAAGTAATCTCTTCAGGGACTAACTTAGATATGTTTTCTTTAAATTTCCCTGATTATTGAAGTAACTTTTTAAATTCTTTTAAAGTTTGTTTTATGCTACCTAATAGCATTCAATGAGTCAATATTTTGCTGTCTGTGCAATCATGGCAATGTTTGACAACACTTGTTCTTGCCCGATATGTGTCCTATGTAAGTTACTCTCAGACTTGCAAACTCACTTCTGGAAAGATTTATTACTATACCACATCACTGCAACTGTCTAATTGAGTCTTATACCTGTTTTGCATATTTTTCCTAGTTATTACTATGTATTACGATATCATCTAAGTAAATTAAACAGTTAGGCTCTTTAGCTACAACTTAATTCATAAGTCTTGGCATGTTGCTGGAGCATTTCTAAACTGGAATAGCATGACTTGACATTAAAAAACTCTTTTATTGCAACAAAAATGGAAACATCTGTAGTTATTTATGGTGATGTTACTTGCCAATGCCCCATCAACAATGCTAACCATTTTAATACAATCTTCTGACTGAGAAACAGTGTATGAATCTGTTTTCAGTAACTGCAGTCCGCTGTTGATGGATAGATTTACCATGTTTGAACAGATATGTGCTTTTCACATTGGAAATGAAGAAAAAGCACAGTTTATGGATTGCTCCACTAAACTGGTTAATCATATACATCTCCTCCATTTTGCACATTCACCTTGGTTGAATATAATGTCTGCACTTATTTTTACTTTTGTTAATATAAATATATGCTTCTTAAAGTGACAGCTTTGAGTAATTCCATGTACCACTGTTGATGTTTTAACCCATTGTATATTATAAATTGTACAATTGCTCCATGGGCATAGTTTAAATAAAAGCTCCATCACAAAACTGTCTCAAGAGCTTTAACCTCATTAATCAGAAAAGTCCCTGCTTCAGCCACAATACACTGTACCCATTTTAAAAGACAAGAGTTAAAAAGTTTATGAATTGTCCTGGGGGACACAAAAAGCAAGCCTAAACTGAAGTCTGATTTATTAGATTTATACATAAACAATTTTAGTGTGAGATGTGAGAAATTTAGAAGTTGTCATATGGAAATATTGACAACCAAGTTCAATATTTCAGGTAATTCATCTTTGTGAACCATTGTTAATAACCAAAGGATGCCTACCATTTTAAAGCAATAAATCTTATTATGTGACATATCACAGTCTCAGTTGTAACTTAGAGTCTAGAGTCATAAAGTTGGACAGCATAGAAACAGACCCTTCAGTCCAATTCATTCATGCCGACCAGATATCCTAATCCAGTCCCATTTGTCAGTATTTAGCCCATATCTCTCTAAACCCCTCCTATTCATGTACCCATCCAGATGCCTTTTAAATGTTGTCATTGTATCAGCCTCCACCTCTTCCTCAAGCAGCTCATTTCATACACAAACCATCCTCTGCATGAAAAAGTTGCCTCTTATGCCCCTTTTAAATCTTTCTGCTCTCACCTTAAATCTATGCCCTCTAATTTTGGAATCCTCTATACTTAGGAAAAGACCTTGACTATTCACCTTATCCATGTTCTTCATGATTTTATACACCTCACCCCTCAGCCTCTGACACTCCAGGGAAAACAGCCCCAGACTATTCAGCCTCTCCCTATAGCTCAACCTTCCAAATCTGGTAACATCCTTGTAAATCTTTTCCAAACCTTTTCAGGCTTTACAACATCTTTCCTATAGCAGGGAGATCAGAATTAAATGCAATATTCCAACAGTGGCTTGACCAATGTCCTGCAACATGACCTCCTAACCCCTGTACTCAATGCACGGACCAATAAAGACGCGCATACCAAACACTTTCTTCACTGCCCTGCTTACCTGGGATTCCACTTTCGAGCAACTATGAACCTGCACTGCAAAGTCTCTTTGTTCAGCGACACTCCCCAGAACCTTACCAGTAAGTGTTTAAATCCTGCCTGATTTGCCCTACCAAAATGTAGCACCTCACATCTTTCTAAAAGGATTCTAGGTAATCCAAGGTGGATGGCAGGAGAAAATTGTGGATATAAGAGTTACTCCTTTTTTGAGTTTTTCTTTCAGTGTTAGAGCTGATTTCCTTGGTTTCTTGGAGCAGTAATTACTGTTTTATAAGCCTTGTAGTGTTTTGGAACTTCGGGTAAAAAAAAATTTCAAAAACAACACTACTTTAAAACAGGAGGAAAGTGGAAGAGTAGGCATCACATGGGAGGTAAGAAAAAAGCAGCAGAGAACCAGCACAGCTGGCAGACCAAGTAGTGAACTTTCACAGCTGACAGCCTGTGCTGTGTAGTTACAACCATCTCTGGACATCAGAGTTCAGTCTAAGAAAAATAACTTCTTATCAATTATTTGTCTATGAATAAAACAATTCTATTCAAAATAGTTCAGTAATTTTTAAAAAATTATTTGACTTTGGTACAAACTACAGCATAGACTTATTGAGTTGAAAAGCCTGTTTCTATACTGTAAATCCTATCAAACATTTAACCAGTCATATTTTGGACTAGACTTCATTGTGTTTCCCTCACTTACATCTCTTCCTCTCAAACAGAATTGCATATGTGACATTGTTGTAAGTTTATACATTGCTCACATAATCACTTAAATATCATCCAACTGCATTGTTTGTTTGAAGTTTATTGTCATTCTGTTTGTAGCTAGATCGAACTTAAACAAATTCTGATATCTCAAGCTCATCCACACTGATGATAGTCGGAAATGCATGTAGCTAATTTAGTATCTGAAAGACCACATTGGAATTTGGAGTCATGTATAATAACTGCCCTTTACATAGAGATTTAAATACTGTTGTTTCCTAAACATTGTACTCCATAATACCCCCGGGGTGGCACGATGGCTCAATGGTTAGCACTGCTGCCTCACAGTGCCAGAGGTCTGAGGTCAATTCCATCCTTGGGCGACTGTCAGTGTGGAGTTTGTACATTCTCCCCGTGTCTGTGCAGGTTTCCTCCGGGTGCTCTGCTCTCCTCCTGCAGTCCAAAGATTAGGTGAGTTGGCCATGCTAAATTATCCATAGCATTCAGGGATATGTCGGCTAGGTGCATTAATTGGGGGAAATCTAGAGTAATTGGTGTAGGGAATGGATCTGGGTTGATCAGAGGGTTAATATGGATTTGTTGGGCCAAATGGCCTGTTTCCATACTGCAGGGACTCTAATTCTAAGAAAAACATAATCAGGGGGAAAGGCAATTGGGAAAAAGAGAAAAAGCATTTCTCTTGCTGCCAAATTTGATTGGTAGGTACCTCCAGAGTAAATGCAACAGGTATAACAAGCAGCCTAAAACTCCCTGAGCCCTCCTAACAGCCTTATGAGGGACATGTTCTGTTGCACTACTCTTATATTTCAGTACCTCACACCTTGTTTGGATAAGATTGCCCAAAGTAGAGAATCATAGGCAAATACAGATCCTTCGAGGAAATAAACATATTATTTGTGGTCTGAATTTCAATGTCTAGCAGAGAAGTATTAGAATCCCTACAGTGTGGAAACAGACTCTTTGGCCCAACAAGTCCACACCAACCCTCCGAAGAATAACCCATCCAGACTCATTCGCCTACCCTCTTATCCTATATTTATTCCTGACCAATGCACCTAATCTACACAACCCTAAACACTATGGGAAATTTAGCATGGCCAATTCACCTACCCTGCACATCTTTGTGCTTTCTGCAGAACCAGCATTGAAAATAGAGGAGAGTTTTAGCCTCTCTTTTTATAAACAATGTTAAGCTTTATGGAGATAAAGCATTTGATCTTAAAATAAAAGATTGCACTACATGCAGGTACATCTTGATTGTCATTTGGCTAGCTGGACTGCAAAAGCACTGTGGTGTTTTTTAACAAAACCTGCCTCATAATTATGCTCTTCTGTGCTACATTTATAATGACTCAAAACTCCTAACACACACTCAAGTCCAGACCGCCATAACAGAACTTCAATTTTCCGCGTCACCTAGGTAATCGGAAAATATCACCTCATAAACAAAGATGACACACAGCAAAAGAATGCTTCAGATATCTGACCGCTAACAACACAAAATGTTTCACAATTAGACAAATGTTCTCCACATAATAATTCAGTCTAATTATGAAGTTCCATAAGTAACTGCACAGCCTGAAGGAGGGGATTATGGAGTTATCTCATAGTTGATCATACTGTCACGAAGGCATCCACTTTTATCAATTTTCCATTAGCTAAAAGCAGTTCAGTTAGTCAAGTGTGTTATTTTTGTCAAATAGGCACCCACCAATCTCTCTATAGCCAGGTTATTCAGGTATACACACAGGATAAGTCTAAAGAGTTCTCAAATGTAAAAACAGAACTGGTGCTTAAGCTATATTATTCTAAATGCAGCTAGTAATCTTTCCAATGAATCCAATGCACATCTGATATTTCAACTTGCCTATCTCCAAATGTGACATTTTGCTAGTTTTCAAATAGGGTGGCTAAAAGAACATTTAAATGCTGCAGAACACCATGCTTTTCACAAGAAAAGTTTAATTTGTGAGTGGGACATGACAGTGCCATTGTGTTACTTGGGTGCAGAGTAGTATTAATGGGTATGAGAAACTTATGGCCTAGTCCAACTGAGGAAGACCATCATCACCATTTTGCCTTTGCAATCCATAAATCTGAAAGAACAAGGGAATAAATTGTTCCTAGACTGGCACACTATTTCTAACACCACTTTGGTATACCTAGCCTCCATGGACTGCAGTGCTTCATAAAAGCAAACCACTACCACATTCTCAAGGACATTTAGGAATAGGCAATATATGTTGGCCTAGCCAGTGAAGCCCACATACCATTAATGAGCTAAACAAAATCTACTCCATCTTCTTATTAACAAAAAAGATTTAAATCCAATCACATTTTGGCCAAGGTTGGTAAATATCATTTTGAGATTTTGAACACAACTATTGAGTCTCCCAAGTCAAAACATTCATTACAAGAATGTTGGAACAAAAAAACTACATCAAAATCTTGACTTTGAGATCCAAAATCTGGATATATAAATTCTCTCAATTATGTTCAGCTCTCCTTCATGCTCATGTCTAAGTTTAGAAGTTTGTTTGAATAAGTTTATAAAAAGCCTTTAACAATGTTTGACAAAATGAATTTTTAACTAGTTACTACCAATGAGCTAGTAATTTACTCTATGCGGTACATAATTGTAGCAAAACTGTAAGCTCAATGCATTAAGATAGGTTTACCAAGGTCACACAGAAAAAGTTTTCTCAAAGATATTCAACCAAAGCTTTATTCATGGATACAGATCCTTCTCAAGCCAATACTTCTGTGCTCACAATCTTTAAATGACATGGGTACAAGTTTGAGTCTGATAGCCTTTTACATGAACCAGCTGACCCAAGTTGTACTGTTAGCTTCCCATTCTGTAAAGCAGGGAAAAACAATTCTGCTCTCTGATGCCAAATACATTTAAGTGTTAATAAAGGAATAACATAATTTGCATTTCTGAAGTGTTCCGAAATGAAGTTTGCATCTGGTTACCGTTATATTGGAGGTAGTAACATGAAAGTATTTCCCAGTGGCAGTTATCACTCTTTGGTGAATATCATTGCAGATAGTTTCCTGTATAACATTATATAATTTTTGACGAAATTCTTCATACTCATGCAGTTTGCATGCTACAACTACACAATATCTATCCTCAGTTTTATTCTGCTGAAGTTAAAATAGTATTTATTTCTTTGAATCCCCCTCTTATCAATCAGGATCTGTATTACCAAAACTGTAACTTGTCGGACTTAAAAATTTTGTTTATGGTGCATTGATGGAATTTTCATGTAATTTTTACAACATATAAAGGAAATACAGCTTTAAAGTAATTGCGCATGCTCAACTAAAGGGTGCTTTCCCAAAATGCATACAAAATATCAATATTTGATACAAACCAACATCAATTGTTATGGATGACTTTTAAACCAATATTTAACAGTGATGCACAGGGAAATAAATGAGTTACTTGCCAAGTTGTTAGAATGTTTGTTGATGATAATTTATATTACGAGGAGGGAGTGTCTAGAGGTTTGCACCTGCATTAACATATGCTTTGCTCTGCTTTATTACTGAAGGCTTTTAAACTTTCATTTGACATGCTTGCTGGTTCACAACTATACATCAGAGGGAATTGCAATGTAATGGTACTGTACTGAACAGGTTATTTACACCATATCATAGATTAATACTGATATTTACAAAATAATGGGAGTTTAATCTTATGATCCTCTGAGATGAAATGTTTACTGTGCTCAGCTGTACTGCAATGTTTAGTTTTCTGTAGTTAGTAATATGTCACGACAACATGATTAATTCTTTGTGCTAAAAAGTGATAGAACTTGGTTTAAATTTGTAGTTTATTAGACCAGTGGCTGCCAATAAATATTGGGCTGTCAGGAAGGGAAGGCAGACACAACTCCTCCTCATAAGGAGGATTTCATAAAGACTCATACTGGAATTTAGGAAAAGGAATAAGCCATTATCAATTTTGTTGGTAACATAGACTCCTAGAGTCATCGAGCATGGAATAGACTTTGGTCCAAACAATCCATGCTGAACATAGTCCCAAACTAAACTAGTGCCACTTGCCTGCTACTGGCCCATACCCCTCCAAACTTTTCCTATTGAATTTATCCAAATGTCTTTTAAATGTTTGTAATTGTACCCACATCCATTACTTCCTCAGGAAGTTTGTATTGCACAAGAATCAACCCCTGTGTAAAGAATTTGCCCTTCATGTCTTTTTAAATATCTCTTCTGTCAACTTACAAAATGTTCTCCCTCGTCTTGAAATACCCCACCTTAAGGAAAAGACATCTACCATTGTGTTCATTATACAATTTCCCATTCAGAAACCTATGCTGACTTTGCCCAATCAGATCATTAAGAACCAAACGTCTACTTACCACATCCTTCATAATGTGGGGACCACATTCTAATGAAGATGTCCTCAGGGAGAAGAAAGCTGAAGAAGAGATCTGATTAAGATTTGCAAAATCATGAGTGGATTGGAAGAGTAAATATGGAGAAGCTGTTCCGATTTTTAAAAGAAAAGAAATGAAAAAACATGGTTTTGAGGTGATGTGCAAATGAATTAAGGATGATGCAAGAAAAGACATTATCGCACAATCATTGGATAATAAGGTAACATTTACTACCTTCCAAACCACAAGAATCATCTCACAATTTATAGAATGTTGGAAGATAATCACCAATGCATGACCTCCACACTGACCACCTACAACACCCTGGGATATAGACTACCTGGTTCTGGGGATTTATTGACTTTCAGCCCCAATAATTTCTCCAGTACAATCTTCTTATTGATTCTAATTTCCTGCAACTCTTCATTTTCCCTTGTCATTCTGGGAAAATTCTAATAGGACAGAGGCAACACAATCATTTTATTTCTGTCATTTCTTTATTCCCCATTATAAATTCTTCTGACTTTCTGTTTAATGGATCCTTTATTTGTACCATGAAGATTTTACAATCTGTTTTTGTGTTTTTTTCCCACTGGATTGCATACATATTCCATTCACCCTTTCCTGATCAGTTTCTTGGCCCTCCTTTTTGTCATACTCTTTCTACCTCCCATTCCTCAGAATTATTGTTATTTGTGACACCTTAATGGATCATTTCTTAAATCTTAACTTAAACCTCGAACTTCCTTTGTTAGCCACAATTGACTGACTTTTTTATTGAACTTCTGCACTTTGAAGCAATTTACAGTTGCTGTCAGTCATGCGATAGTTCTTTAAAGACTATCCACTGCTTATGTACTGTCATGCCTTTTAATGTCCTTTCCTAATCCAACTCAGTCACTTCATGCCTCTGTAATAATAAAATAGGGTGAAGAAAAATGGCTATGAAATAAAAATCTGGCTAATACCAAGAGGCATCCATCAGAAAGTGAATGGGGTAGATTCCTTTGACTTGCTGAAATGAATGTAATGAGATGGTAAGAGCCTCAGAATGGGGTTGGCAGACTTAAAACCCATTAATGCTGATGATTCTGGAACCAGTCAAAATAATCTCCATTCTTTTCGCTAATGCTGCTTGTCAGCTGTGCCTTAGAGAATAACACTCTTGTCTCCAACAAGAAGGTTGTGGGCTTAAAATACAGTTTGGAGACTTGAACAATTGATCTAACCTGACACTGTCCTGAGGAGTGCTGCAGTGTCTCAGATGCCATCATTAAGCAACGAAGTGCTTTGCATTGTCCTAAAAGGTTTTTTTTCATTTAAACTGGTACATATTTCAAGACAGTAAGGGCATGAACAGTTTTGCTCAAATTAATAGTTGAATTACTTGAATCAATAATGAATTTTAATCAAATTTTGTTAGACAGGAAATTTAACTTGTACATTTAGAAGTACATAGAATGTGTTTTACAGAGGAACTAACAGAATTACAATCGAGATCTTTTATATCCTTCACTTTTTTTCTCCAGCCAGGATTTGAATTATGTCTTTGCCGAGTGCTGAGTGGTGCTGGTTAAATTGTAAATTTAAGTTTTTGCCTTTCTTTCATGATAAACTTAAATTTATGAATGCATCATTAGACAGTTATCTATTACTGTATTCACCTGGGAGAAGTAGGTAAATTGAGGATTGAACTATTTGCAAACTGAGCCAATTTAGATTCACAGCAGACACTCTTAATGCACTACAGAGAACGTTCATCATTTTTGGCAGTGCTGCATTTTAGATGTTAATGTTGTGACAATATTATGACTTTAAAAGGTGCATTTTGTCCTGGTATTTATTATGAAGAAAGGTTGAGACAGAGGCGACAAGCAGTTTGCTCAAAGCCAATAAATTAAACAGCTTGTGACACCTTGGATTTCTTTACAAATGTTTTTTAACTAGAAGAAAGTGCCAGATCTCTTTAAAGAATTTACTTGTGTGTGTAAAGTTTATTTATGTGTTCTAGGAGGATTAGGTACAGAAATTAAGATTTAAAGAGACATGGGAACAAGTCAATCTTCGATCGTAAGAGATGAGGAGATACATTATTCAGAAGGAGTATAGCCATAAACAGTGGTAATATATAGAATTCATGGTGGGAAGAACTGTATTCCATTATCTGAAGTGAGGCTGGAGAGTTCGGTGAAAAGTGGTGAAGTGGTGGTGGGAATAATAGAGAAATTCTCAGCTTTAGTAGTACAGTTTATCCTGGATAATGTTATAGCTGGATCACAGGTATGATGCCTACTGTCTCTGAAAAGGTAATGGAAAATCAGGCAACTGAGGCGTTACAGGAAGTATATGTTGGGATTTTTCCTCATTGTGTGGTAACAAGGTCACAAAGGTAAATGTGGAAATGGGAGGAGAAATCAAAGAATAAATATAGGGAAGTTGAAGTTCAACCATCAGAAACTATCTTTGATCAAATCATTGAGAAAAAAACAATATCAGGTGGAGGACAAAGGGGACACTTTTAGTTCAGAGAAATAACCTGAATTGCCACAGAAAGAGGTAAAAATAAAGCAGTTGTATCATAAATATAGACAAAACAAGAATCTGAGTGTATCCCAGAATGTTACTATTTTAAAAATGAAGTCTTCATGAGGAAATGGAGACCATTACATATTCAGGATGAAAAATCATCAGAAGCTCATCAAGTTGTATTACCAGGAGTTATAGGAAGGAAATGTTACGAGTAGCACATCTGGGAGTAAGGAAAGCTCAAGCCAAAATGCAAAAACATTTTTATTGGCCTGGACTGTGGTTGTGGTTGACTTTTGCTGGACATGTCATGTGTGTCAAGTAATTGGAAAACCTCAGGCTGTGATAAACCCTTAACATCCATTCCTGAATTTGAGGAACCTTTTACAAGAGTCTTAATTACTTCTGTAGGACTCCTACCTAAAAAAAGAAAGTGAGAATCAGTATTTGTTGACCATAATTGATATGTCTACTAGATTTCTAGAGGCCATGCCAATATGCAGTATCATGGCTAAAAGTATTGTAGAAGAGTTACTCGCATCTTTGACTAGATACAGAGATACAATCAGATTAAGGGTCACATTTTCCATCAAAATTATTCACAGAAGCTATGGATAGTTTAGGAATAAAACAGTTCAAATGCACTGTGTGCAATCCAGAATCGGAAGGAGCATTAAAACAGTGGCATCAAACTTTAAAGACCATGCTGAAGTATTATAGTCAAGACTATCCAGAAGATTGGGATAATATTTTGCAATTAGGGATGCATATAATGAATCAACTAACTCAGTCCATTTAAATTAATTTTTGGGCATGTTGTGACAGGATCACTGAAATTAATTAAGGGGAAAATGGTGAGTCAGCGTTCAAAGACCACATTTTTGGACTACTTAGGAAGATATTAAATAGAGCGGGTAAGTTGCCTAGACAACATTTGAAAGTAGCACAGGATGTGATGAAACAGGAAGCAGACAAGAAATCAAAAATCCATGGTTTTGCTAGTGGAGATAAAGTTACTCCCAGTGGGAGGTGAATGTTTAAAGGCAAGGTTTAGTGGGCCTTATTGTGATGATGCTGCTCCTTTAACAACGTTGTGCTGTCCTTGGCTATTTTTTCAGGGAGGTCGTAAAAGCAGCATTTCCATAAAGTTAAGGTTTGAACGCTTTTAGGGCCAATTTGATTATAGCTAACAGATACTGCTTCAGGCAAAATGCTTTCAAGTTTTAAAGAAAACTCTTGTACAACGAAAGGAGAGTGGCCAGTTCTTCCAGCTCAGCTTTTCTTTGGCTTGATTTGGTTTGGTTTTTAGCAGTCTGGCTGTTCACTGAAAGCAGTCTGTTCAGTTTGAGGCTGCTGGTCTAAGAAACAGCTCCATGGAAGAAGGTATTCCATGCTGAATCTCTCTTGCCATCTCCCTCTTTCTCTCCTGTAAGACCCTGTGTTTGATTTTAGCTTTTTTACCAAGGGATATTTATGGGGATTGTTGCAGGAATTTGGAACAGCATCATTAAGTTGTGATAGTCAGATGGGTTTTCAGATAAGTTAAGTTAATTCATATTCTGTTCTCTTTTGTTTATGTTTCATTTGGTAATCTTGCAAATAAATTCTGTTTTGTTTAAAGCTAAGTGGTTGGGCCAGCTACATCACTCCTGGTATATCCATGTTATACCTGCTTAAAACAACTAGCAAAGTTGGAGTCTGGGCTACTTTCTTGAAACGTTTTGAGGGGGTCTGGCCTGGTCTATAACATTATCAAATCAAAAGGAAATTGAATGAGATGAATTATTTGATAAGAACACCAGATAAATAGAGTGTGTCATGAGAATATGATCAAAAGGCATCTTGGTAGGGAAGGAAAGCAAAAAGAGAATGCGTTACTAATTACAATACAGAGTGAAGAACCAAGTTCAGATGGTTCTGAGTTTAACATTCCTCAAGTTAAATTGGACAAAAAGACATTCTCAAAAGTTTGGATAAATTATTGAGTTACCTTCCAGAGGAAAATTGAAATGATGTGAAAGAGTTATTATAATTACATGGGGAAATATGTGGAATTAAGCTGGGAAGTATTAATCTGATTAATCATGTAGACATAGGAAATGCTGTTCCAATTAACCAACATTGTTGTGGACCAAATCCTCTAAAATTGGCCCATGTTGGCCAAAATAAATTGAACACATGCTCAAAGACAATACAATCAAACTGAGTTGCAACAAATGAAGCTTACCATAGTAATGGTGCCAAAACCAGATGGTACCCAACAATTATGTCGACTATTGCAAAGCCAATGCAGTTGCAAAATCTGACTCATGTCTTATTTCACATTTGGAAGACTATATTGAGAAGGTTGGACAAGCAAATTATATTTGGACTTACTTAGAGGATGCTTTATCCAAACAAAAAGGAAATTTCAGCTTTCATGACACTGAATGAATGATATTGTTAGTGTGACTGAGGTGTAAAGATAAAGTGTGTTTTTCCTAAAATCAAGTAGTTTGACCAATCAAATTGCATCTGGAATGCAATACCTCACATTCTAATAGTACAGCTCCCAATTTCTCCAATATTTGTGTCAGTGTCCTATGAATTAATAACCCCAGGAGATCCAAATCAGTGGGATGATAGTGCGAATGGGATGACATAGAGGTGTGTTACATGGGTAATAAGAGTCATGTGAAAAATCTCATGCATAATGGAGAAAAGCTCTTGATTAAACTCACCAAAATTAATATTTAGCAAATTTCTCCCAAAGTTCACCCCATAGAATCAGTTTGTGTGAGGTAGGAAATACAAAAGGAAGAAGTCAACTGCAGGAATAGTTTATAGGTCTTCTAACTGTAACAATGCTGTAGGACAAGGCATACAGGGAAGAACTAATGGGAACAACAGGAAATCATGGAGATTTTAATCTCCTTATAGATTGGATAAATCAAGTTGGTAAAAATTGCTTGAAAAATAAATTCATAGAATTGAACATAGAACATTAAAAAGTACAGCACAGAACAGGCCCTTTGGCCCACGATGTTGTGCCGATTAATCCTAATGTAAAATAAAATAACTTAACCTATGCACCCCTCAATTCACTGCTATCCATGTGCATGTCCAGCAGCCGCTTAAATGTTCCTTATGACTCTGCTTCCACCACCACTGCTGGCAACGCATCCCATGCATTCACAACTCTCTGTTTAAAGAACCTTTCTGACGTCCCCTCTATACCTATCTCCTAATATCTTAAAACTATGACCACTCGTACCAGTCAATCCTGCCCTGGGGAAAAGTCTCTAGCTATTGACTCTATCCATTCCTCTCATTATCTTGTATACCTTGATCAGGTCACCTCTCTTCCTCCTTCTCAGGAGTGGAGCTTAGTCAGAGCTTAGTCAACCTTTCTTCATAAGGCAAGTCCTCCAGTCCAGGCAGCATCCTGGTAAACCTTCTTTGCACCCTCTCCAAAGCCTCTGTATCTTTCCTATAGTAGGCCGACCAGAACTGGACACAATATTCCAAGTGTGGTCTCACCAGGGATTTGTAGAGCTGCAGCAAAACCTCGCGGCTCTTAAACTCAATCCCTCTGTTAATGAAAGCCAAAACGCCATATACCTTCTTAACAACCCTATCCACTTGGGTGGCAACTTTGAGGGATCTATATACTTGAACACCAAGATCCCTCTGTTCCTCCACACTGCCAAGAATCCTGTCTTTAATCCTATATTCTGCATTCGAGTTCGACCTTCCAAAATGCATCACTTCGCATTTATCCAGGTTGAACTCCATCTGCCATTTCTCAGCCCAGCTCTCCATCATGTCTATGTCGCACTGCAGCCTGCAGTTGCCCTCTATACTATCAATGGCATCTCCAACCTTTGTGTCATCTGCAAATTTACTAACCCACCCCTCAACCTCCTCATTCAAGTCATTTATAAAAACTACAAAGAGCAGAGGCCCAAAAACAGAGCCCACTCAACAATAACCTCCAGGCAGAATACTTTCCATCTATAATCACTCTCTGCCTTCTGTCAGCCAAATAGCCAAATCTCCCTGTATCCCATACTTCCTGACTTTATGAATGAGCCTACCATGGGGAACC
>NC_057719.1:26717497-26772507 GCF_004010195.1 Chiloscyllium plagiosum
GCCTGTTTACCTCCTCTCCATCATCCCTCTCTATCCACCCCTAACTGACCACTATGGAGCTACAGGATTGACCATGACCCATCACTTGAACGGCAAAGGCACAATCAAGAACATCCCAATCAGATTTATGACCATGGACAATGCTCTGGACTGTTATCTGAGGCTTCTCTTGAAATACTGTGCCAGACCATCCATTGATGGGTGCCCCCATAGTCTTTGGTGATGACTAGTCTCCTAGAATGTTGCTGCTTAAGCAGACATAGTGCGCTTACTGCATAATCTGCTGGCATATGGAGTAGGTGTGTGACTGGCGCAGCACACTGCCACACAGCAAGACGTATACCTTTTTGACTGGGACGTCCTTGAGTTATAGGGAAAGGTTGAATAGGCTGGGGCTGTTTTCCCTGGAGTGTTGGAGGCTGAGGGGTGACCTTATAGAGGTTTATAAAATCATGAGGGGCATGGATAGGCTAAATATACAAAGTCTTGTCCCTGGGGTAAGGGAGTCCAGAACTAAAGGACATAGGTTTAGGGTGAGGGGGGAGAGATTTAAAAGGGAGTTTTTCACGCAGAGGGTGTTGTGTGTATGGAATGAGCTGCCAGAGGAAGTTGTGGAGGCTGGTACAGTGACAACATTTAAAAGGCATCTGGGTGGGTATAAGAATAGGAAGGGTTTAGAGGGATATGGGCCAAGTGCTGGTAAATGGGACTGGATTAGGTTAGGTTATCTGGTCGGCATGGGCGAGTTGGACCAAAGGGTCTGTTTGTGTGCTGTACATCTATATGATCTATGACTGAGGTCTGCTGACTAGCAAGCCCAGCTTCCTGCTGGCGGTGACTGTGTTATCTGGCAGGGCAAGGCAAAACAGGGATGCTGTGAGCATGCAGGCAGGCGCAAAGTAAATGAGCCCTTGAGGAGTAAGGAAGAACATACACTTCTGAAGAAAAATGGAACCAGACTCAAAATCTCTCCATGGATGCTTCCATTCCTGTTGAGCTTCTCCAGCACTCTCTGTGTTTATTGCAATGCCAGTAACTGGTGTGGCCCTGTCATGCATGTCTATGCTTCATGAGTGGCCTGCCGGTCTATAGGAGAGGAGCCATGATGATCGTGAGAGATTGGCAAATGCCTGTGTCCGTAGATGAGGGGTTCATGCAGCAGGTGCCCATGGATCATGCCTTGAGATGCTGTCCAGTCACACACAACATGAAAGTCCTTTACAGCAAGTGGCAAGTTGAATTCATTAGGTACATGCTCAATTTTCCATGTTGATATTGAGCTTATTTGACATATTTGGTAAAATAGAAAGCTGTACATTCATCAGGCAAGTTGGATTGTTAATAAGATGTTGAACAAGCAGTTATCCAGGCATCGTAAATGGTGCAAAAATGAAAATGAAAATATATCAACTTACAGGGAAATCAAGGGAAATAATTAATGATAGCTATAAATGTTAAATTCAGATGGATCTGTTTAAAAATGCATAATTTGCAAACACAATGGCTTTCATTTGCAATACAAGTGCATTTGCAACATCAGGAACACTTCTGTCAGACCTTAATTTACCTCCATGTGAACAGAGGAAATTTTCTGCTTTTTGATTCAAGAAATATTCTTGGATGAAGTTTTTATTTGGCTGGCTCAGTTTCCCATGGTGGGTGTAGTTTGCTTGAAATTGAAAAAGATCATAGAATATACGCATAGATTATCTTTGGGGTAAATTGTCCACAAATCTGGTCACTTCCCCCAGGAAAGATCAATCATCATTGGGAGGTTTCTGTTGTTTGCATGTTTTATTTGGAGGCCTTCAAGGAGTTTTGAAAATTAAGGTGGTTCTTTTGATCGCAAGGATATGAACACGCACATTTTAAGAACCTATAATTTTTATTTTGCCACAAAACTGACCACTGTACACCAATAACCTAGTAAATTATTTAAAACCAAAGAACTGCAGATGCTGGAAGTCAGGGACAAAAACAGAAATTGCTGGCAAAACTCAGCAGGTGTGGCAGCATCTGTGGAGAGAAAGCAGAGTTAACATTTCGGGTTCGAGTGACCTTTCCTCTGAACTGAATATAACAAGGAAAACATTGGTATATGTGCTAAAGATGGGGTGGGGAAAGCAGGGAGGAGTGAATGATAGGTGGAGATGGAATCCAGAGAGAGAAACACAGTTAGGCAAATAAATGAATGGGTAAAGATAAAAGCCATGACTGTCAAACTGAATATTTGCTAATGGGAAACATTAGTAGCTGACAATGGATTTATATGGTAGTGACCCATGTGATGACAAGGCCTGGTGTGTGGGGATTAGGGTAAGGACCTGGGAGAAGGTTTTCAAACCCTAAAATTATTGAACTCAATGCTGAGTCCTGAAGATTGTAATGTCGCCAAGTGGAAAATGCGAAGTATTGGTTCATCTGGAACGTATGTTTGGGGATATTCTGAGTTCTGAAGAAGGGTGACTGAACCTGAAGTGTTAAACTTGAAGTTCTCTCCACAGATGCTGCCAGACCTGCTGAACTTTTCCAGCAACTTCTATTTTTGTTTGGTGTGTTTGGGGCCTTGGATTGGTGAGGAGTGAGGAAGGAAATGGGCAGGTGCTGCATCTTCTGCGATTGCAGGGGGAGGTACTGTGGGAATGTGGGGGATTGTTGGGAGTGAAGGAGGAGTGAACCAGGGTGGCTCGGAGAGAGAGGTTCCTGCAGAAGGCTGGTAAGGGAGGGGAGGAGAAATGCATCTGCTGATAGCAATCTCCTCCAAGTGGCAGAAATGGTGGCTGCTGATCCCTGTTGCAGATGCTGGTGGGGTGATAAGTGAGGACTGGGGGGGGTTCCCCATTGCTGTCGTGGGAGGAAGAGAAGGGGTGAAGGCTGAAGTGTGGAAGATGGGGGTTGGACACAGCTGAGGGCTCTGTAAATCATGATGGTGGGGAATCCTTTGTCAAGGAAGAAGGTGGACATTTTGGAGCCTCCTGCATAGAAGCTGGCATAATCAGAGACAGAGAAATTAGAAGAATGGAATGGAGTCTTTACAGGAAGCAGGGTATGAGGATGTATAGTCCAGTAACTGTGCGAGTCGGTGGGTTTGTAATGGATATTGGTGGCCAGCCTATCACCGGAAATGGAAACAGAGATGTTGAGGAAGGGAAGGTAGGAGTCAGAGATGGACCAAGTGATAGTGAGAAGAGAGTGGAAATCGGAAGCAAATTTGATACATTTTTCACATTCCAAATGAGAGAGAGAAGCAGCACTGACGATGTCATAGATTTACTGGAGAAAGAGTTCCGGTTGGGGGGGCGCAGAGTAGGACTGCAATAAAGGCTATTCCATGAAGAGACAGGCATGACTGCTGTCCATGAGGGTCCCTATGGCCACTCCTTTGACCTGAAGAAAGTGAGAGGAATTAAAAGATAAGTTATTCAAAGTGAGGACGAGCTCAGCGAGGTGGAGGAGGTTAGTATGGATGGGGATGGTTCAGGCCCTTTTTCTGTGGAGAAGTGGAGAACACTGATGAGCACATTCTGATGGGGGATGGATCTGTAAAGGGACTGCATGTCCATGGTGAAGAGAAGGCGGCTGGTGAGCTTGTTCCAATGGGTATCGTACTCCAAATAACTAGTAGTACTGGATTTGGGCGTGATTAAATTACCTGCTGTGGTTTTGTCTCCAGTAGGGTGATAGTGCCTATAACTTAAAAATATGGCAATAGATATTGTGGAATTGAAGAATCCAACTGATATTTATTACATACAAGGATTGTACTTCTTAGATACCCAAGCATGTGAGCTGATATTAAGTTAATTGGTTACACCAGAGCAACATGCTTTCAATAGCTTGTCTTGCTTCAAGTGATCCTGGGTAGGATGGTGTATCAGATCCTCAGGTCTCAGGTTGTACATAGTGATAACATCATGAGGATATCTTTTAAAAATAGACTGAACATGAGTCAGAACACAATATCCCCTTTCATATCCAAAGATGAAAGTTTCTCCCAAGCAGATGTACAAGGTTGCACATAGGCACTTGTTCAGTAATTGTGTGAACAAGTAAAACAGAGTTTACTAGACTAACTTTACAAAGTTAAGTGTAACACTTTGGAAATTTGACAACTTGTCCATATCATATACACATTGTTCTCAGTTGCAACTTGGTTGTATTGTTGCTGGTTGCTGTCACTCAACACCATCACACAATTAACACTGAAGTGTTCTTCTCTCTTCTCGTATGTGATTGGTCTGCTGTACGTTGATCTGAACAGGCTTCTGTTCCGTCACAATGTAGCACTATGATCAGTAATGACTTTGTAAGATCTGTTTTGGTTATATACTTTAGAAAACTTTACTGGTATCCAAGTATTCGTATTTCCAACTCAAACTATCTTTTTAGTATGCTGTTCTGGTAATTCTCTAGCTACTCATTTGTTGTGGATCTCTTTTATTTTCTTCTCTCTTTGAAAAGAACATTCAGAATGGTTAGACAGTAGGTTCCTGGACAAGGTTATTTGCACTTGCCTTCTGACCATAATTTATGCAGGGGATGGTAATCATTTCTCCATTGGTGTTGCTAAAATGAAACAACACAATGAGAAAATCTTGCTTTATTGCTCGACACTTAAAAATCATTGACATTATAGTGCATACTGTATGTTCCGCTAGACTATTTGAGTGTCAATGGCAATGTAATGATGTGATATAGGTCCCTAAACATCACTAAATAATTTTCTTGTGTACTGTGGTTTATTATCAGATATTATCCATCCCTGGATATAAACTGAAAATGTGTCTTGCTAAATTGTTGTACAATGGAAAATTTAGAGAAATAATCCATCACACAAATGTAATCACACTCATGCACCTTGAACAGATCTGTTGCTACATCTTTCCAGGGAGTTGATGGGACACTATGTGAATCTGAAGGATCCCTTTGCCACTGGGCTGATATGTTTAGCATGCCTCGTTTATATGCATGATTCATGGAATATCCTGATTCATCCCTGCCCAGTACAAGGTCACCTGTGCTATATGTCTCATGTATTCTATACCCATCTGTCCCTGCTGTAATATGGTCATGACATTTTGGCATAAAGATTTTAGAATTAGGATTTCTTTACCATTGAAAATGACTTGTGTTATGGCAAGTTCTTCTCCGTAAGGGAAAAATGAACAAATCTTTTGCATCTTTAATATTGTCATCTCTCAATGATGATCGTTTACAACAATTCTTGTTGCCATCTTTGGCAGTTGCTGGTTGCAACTCTTCACACTGGCTCTCTCCAAATTGTGACGGATCAACGTTAAGAATGACAAAACTTCATAGTCTACAGCGTGAATGTATAAAGCAAGAGGGGAATTTTGGTCTTTTCATGGTAGGCCAACCTTTCTCACTGTTAACATCCTTATACCTGGTTTAATCTTCCCTCAAAGTCCGATCCTTGGAGATTGTTGCCTGAGTCCTTTAAGTCATGCATGATCTGTCAACAGTCAGTGCCAATTAAATTTCATGAACTGTGACAATAATGAGATCTGTACATTCTGCTGGACCTACAACTACCAAGTGGGAGCCGTGATGGGCTTGGGTATTGGTGCTGCAGTGTGATTCTGCCAACACATTGGGAATTGGTCTCTCATGTGCAGAATAATGGAATGCCACTTGCTGTGGTATATGTCATTCAGGGTATGTTGTGGTAATAGCTCCTGTGTCAATTTTAGCTTTTTGTGTATGTTGTTTGGTTTTTTCAGGAAATATGATGTTACTGGCGTCATCAATGGACTATTAATCCAGAGATCCAGGTAATATTCTCGGGTCTTGAGTTTGAATCCTACCATAGCAGATGATGGAATTTGAATTCAAAATGATGATGATGAAATCACTGCCAATTGTCAGAAAAGACCTGTTTGATTCACTAATGTCCTTTAGGGAAAGAGATCTGCCAGCCTTACCTGGTCCGGCCTACATGTGACTCCAGATGCACAGCAATGTATTTGACTGTTAATTGCCGTCTGCGACGGTAATGAATGCTGGCCAGGTGATGCACACATCCTGTGAATTAATATTTTTAAATAAGATATCAAAAGTCTGGTCTCTTCGAAACTTGCCTTTCACTTGGTTGACTCTGAACTTCATTGATGTGTTTGGGATTTTATATCTTTTCTATAACTGTGTAAATGTTGTGGTGTTGTGCCATCTTATTGGTTACCTTGATTTGTTCTGGCATCTGGCTTAGTATTTGGAGCCAGATTTCATGTACATGCATGCTGAACACCCCTTGGTGCAACATACTTTACAGATAATATGGACAGCTTTGGGGTAAGTGCAAAAAACTGCACTTATTATAGATCTTGTTGGTTTGGTGCACTTTGTTGACCGCAGATTAGCCTTGGTTACATTAAAAGTATGCAATTATTGTTGGCCAGCCATTTTTCCCTCGTATTTCTGTCTATCGTCAAGCAACTTGTCAATGGTATTGCCCTCTCCTTACCCAAAGATCATTCTTGACCACTTTAATAGATGTAGATGCAATGACTCACTCGATGAGCTTTGCTCTGAGACCATCTTCAGGAACATCACAATTGTATCATTTGCTGTGGCATTTTCTGACAAACTTGTCAACAACTGTTGGGTTTTTTTGTCTCATGACATAAGTTGGAGACTGTTAATCCTGAAATTAACTTTTACTTCAACCTGGTCTTTGAGAACTTTCACCATTTTTTTCTGAGTCTTTTTAATTGTCCATAAAAGAGTTGGATGTGCTAAGCCTGTGATTGCCCATTTACCAATGTTGAGTTCTTTTCTCAGAATAATCTATCCTTTGGTAAGACCATAAGATATATGAGTGGAATTAGGCTGTTTGGCCCATCAAATCTGCTCCACATTTGAACAATGCCGCTATGTTTCTCAGTTAAATCTGTAAAATAGAACTGCATGCTTTGTACCTTTTTTTTTAAATTAAGGAATTCACTGATTTCTATCCAACACATAGTTAAGTGATTGGTTGCAAAATAGCCTTTTTAAAAAAATTAGATCAGCATTCCTCTTTTTTTTAAATAGAGAGAAAGTAATTTGTACAGGTCTGTAATCTTTAGTTTTAATTGCATTTGTAACTTCAGCCTTTTTAAAAAATCAGGCAATCTCAGAAATTCTTGTATCTTCAAAGTACACACATTCTATTAAAAAGTAAATCAACATTGCCTTCTTGATGGTCACTGCCCTATCTACAATCTGTGTTGGCTGTCTGGAATCACAAAAATGATGCTGCAAATTGTCTAAGTTCTCTGATGTTCAAAACTGTTGTCAGTTAGTCTTCAATTAATTTTCCAAACATCCACCAACAAAAATTAGAGTTTTCTTTATATATGGCCACTGATGCTAACCATAAGATGATTCTGTCTCTTTCAGTGTGTTCTCATCTGCTGCTGCAAAACTTATGCTATATCCTGCAACACACAAAACTTGGTGAGGCGATTGAGGAATTGAAGAATACAACAGATGTTTAATACAAAATAAAAGCCAAAAGAACTGCAGATGCTGTAAATACTGTAAAAACAGAAATGACTGGAAATGCTTAGCAGGTCTGGCAGCATCTGTGGAGAGAATCAGCGTTAATGTTTCAGGTTGAGTGGCCCTTCCTTGGAAGGTCTAGGACACCATCCTGAGGAACTCCTGCAGAGATGACCTCCAGCAACCATTTTCCTATATTCCGGGATTGACTCCAATCAGAGGAGAGTTTTCTTCCTGATTCCCATTTTTGCTCGGTTCCCCTCGAAGACGTGCTCAGACAAATGCGGCCTTGATGTTAAGGGCTGTCACTCTCACCTCACCTCTGGAATTCAGCTCTTTTGTCCAAGGCTGTAATGAGATCATGAGCTGAGTGCCCCTGGGGGAGCCTAAACTGAGGATCACAGAGCAGGTTATTGCTGAGCAGGTGCTGCTTGTTAACACTGTTGATGACACCTTCCTTCACTTTACTGATGATGAAGAGTAGACCAATAGGGTAGATTGGTCCTGCATTTTGTGTACAGGACATACCTGGGCAATTTTTCACACTGTTGGTTATATGCCAGTGTAGTAGGTGTACTGGAAGAACTTGACAAAGGGCACAACAAATACTTGAACACACAGCCTTCAATAATATTGCCGGAATATTTTCAGGGCTTGTAGCCTTTGCACTATCTAATGGCTCCATCCATTTTTCTTGATATCATGTGGAGTGATTCAAACTGGCTGAAGAATTACATTTGTCATGCCTCACTGGAGTAGCATGCTGGCAGTCTGCCCAGTTTAATTCCTTTTTTCAGACTTATTAAATGGTTGTTACAAATGAATGGTTTCCGAGGCTTTTGCAGAGAACTGGCGAGAGTTAACCATATTGCTGTGGACCCAGAGTCACTTTTTTTTAGTTTCAAAAATATGTTTTATTCATAAAAAAGTATCTCTATATGCATACATATTCACCATCGCAATTCGGTTGTGTACAGTGGCATATGAAGAAACAAACATTGGAGTTTAACTCGATCCATTTAACTTCAACATAAAGACCTTACATAATGGTCTTTCCCCACTGTGCCTTAGTGGCAGCTGCCCCAAGCTTCAGTGCATCCCTCAGTACCGAGTCCTGGATCTTGGAATGTGCCAGTCTGCAACACTCATTCAAAGTCAACTCCTTCCTCTGGAAAACCAAGTTTCAGGCAGGCCAAGTAAGGACAGCAGATTTACTTCCCTGAAGGACATTAGTGAATCATTTAAATGACTATTACTGGACTTATGATCCAGTATGATCGCTGCACAATCCTATAGTATTTATACTAATCCACCTATCATATCTGCAGCCCACTTATTTGCACATCTAGTAAGGAAGATTAAATATATGTCCTCTATAAATAGCCCTCTTGCAAATTGCCATTAGTGAATGTGAATTGATTGTTCTCCATAGGGTGCATGTGCTTGACCACAACAGTACATTGTTTGTTTCATGATTATTTATTTATTTGTTCTTTCTCGGGATGTGAATGTTGTTAGCGAGATCAGTATTTGCTGTCCATTGTGGATTTGAGAAGATGATGGTGAATTGACTTCTTGAAGCTCACGTGTCCATCTGGTTTAGGTGTACATACAGTTCTTTTCCAACCCGATATAACATGCAATGTCATTCAGAGAATGCCATTCCAGAAGTAATGGCAAAGTAAAGGGTTGCCCTACCAATTGCTACAAGAATTGTGAGTTTAGACAAAAACATTTATTTTTATCCAGTGCTCATGGAGTTGCCATTGGGGTCATGTAAACAGCAGAACTGGAGGCAAGTCAAAATCTTATTTATAAATGGCTGTTAAAACTGTTTATCAATAGCACCTCCTGAGGGATTCACTTATTTTGCTTTTCTGTACATTCTTCATAGTTTTTTTTATTCATTCACAGGATGAGGACATCTCTGGCCTGGTCAACATTTATTGTCCAGAGGGCAGTTAAGAGTCAAACACATTGCTGTGGATCTGGAGTCACACGTAGACCAGACAAGGATGGCAGCTTCCTTGCCTGAAGGATATTAGTGAACCAGGTGAGCGGCTTTTCCAACAATCAACAATGGTCGCCATGAGACTCTTAATTTCAGATTTTTTTTGTTGAACTGAAATTCCACCATCTGCCATGATGGGCTTTGAATTCAGGTCCCCAGAACATGACCTGGTCTCTGGATTAACAGTCCAGCAATAATACCATCAGGCCATCGCCTCCACATTTTCCTTAATCTTTACAATTAATCAGTTTCATATAAGGATATGTTTTCCCTCTTGTTAGTTCCCTCACTACCTTGGTAGGCCCAGCCTGACAGCTATATCCTTTAGTGCTACTGATGGGCTTTGAATTCTCCCACCCAGAGTACATTCTGTGCACTTGCCACCAGTTCCTGAAGTTCTACGATTACTCTGCATTACAATATTTGCTTCTTCTAGCCTCTCAATGCCCCTCATCACTTTAAAAACTTGCTTCATGTTCCCTTGCTAGCTCAATTTCTTATTACCAATGAAAATAAATATTGACAGCATCTAAAAAGCATTTTTAAAAAAAAATTATTCAATTTTGTGGTCACACTAGCAAAGAAACCAACACAAAATATGAATCCTACTAAAATGGCAGTAGCCTTTCTTTCATAAGTCCGTTTAATCTTTTCATTTGACCTGACTATATTTCAAAGTATTAGTAATGGTGTCATGACAAAGACAGTTACTGATTGCATCATTTTTACTTGCTATAGAGATGAAGCTAAACATTTACAGTTATTTGATCTTAGTTTGGTAAAAATGGGTAAGTTGCAGGAACTCGGTTGTTTAAAATGTAGCACCCTGACAAAACGTTTATTAGCTCAGGGCTACTATTATGGATTACAAGCCTCGCATTAGACAAACACAATTTTTGAGTTGTGTTCAACATTTTAATAACCTACTTGATACTTGCTTTGCTTACTCTAAAACAGTATTTAAAAAATACTGAGCACCACAAGTAAGAAGGAGTTAAATGCCCCTTATATTTGCTGAGGCATTGCCTTCTTGATTTTGTCTTTGGCTGTAACATCGTAGGTCAGGTATCCGTTGATATGAGCAGTCTGATGTCTGTGACAGGCGAGAGGGAGGAACTGTTGGACGCCAATGCTGATTGACACTTGCTTTCTCCATATATTTCAAAACTGTGAGAGCTTAGAAACCAGCAGCTAGCGACATCGTATCAGAGCGCTGATAACGTTCATTAATACGTAGATTAAAGGTCCTTCTGTTGTCAGTGTTTGTTTGAGCGAATATTAAAGGTGAAGCTTCTGTATATCTCGAACATTGAAAAATAATTTGAAGAGTCTCAACTCTTCAAAGACAAGGAAAAGCAGATATAGATCAAAAGATGTGGAGTCACAGGTGAGTGATACCCTGGTTTGGAATATTTTGACTTTGCAAAGTAAAATCAACATGACTTAACCCTTTGACATCTTATGTTATTTTAACTTTTACAGTGGCCAAGTGATGCCTAATAGCGCAGTTTTCGTTTGGCAGTGGTACTTATACTAATTGATTGTATTACATTTGAAGGGAAGATAGTGTGCAGAACTCTACTGCACTATCACAAATTTTAATGCTATGGAAGACCTACTTTTCTCTCTGATTGTAAGCTTAAAGTTTAAAGAGGATTCATTGGGCCCACTGATTTGCTTTTAAGATTTAAGCTTCAAAGGCCCCTAACTATAGTTATGGTGTTAGCTCGTGTGAAACCAAAGCTGTGCAAGGCTACTTCCTTTAGGAAACATGTCAAATTAATGTGTATTCAACACAATTACAATGTTCATTTTGAGTGCATTATAACCTTTGCTAAAATGCCTTAGAAAAATGCAGTTACCTATTATTTTTGAAGTTAACCTTTCAAAGTCAAAATGATACTTTTAACCAACATTTATTTTAATGCAAAATGTCCTAAATTACTTAAGACTTTTAAATTGAATACGAGGAAGATTTCTTTGAAGACTGTAAAGTTAAAACAAATAATTACACATCGTTTGTGCATAGTCGCATTTCACACACTTTTGTTTGTAAAATAATACTTTCACGTGCCCTGTGGTCTGTGTCATAGAGTCATACAGCATGGAAACAGAATCTTTGGTCCAACTCATTCATGCTGACTAAGTTTCTCAAACTAAACTAGTCCCACTTGCCCGCATTTGGCCCATATCCCTTTCCTATTCATGTACCTGTTCAAAGATCTTTTAAATGTTGTAACTGTATCTGCAACTATCACTTCCTCCGTCAGTTCATTCCATATATAAACCACCTTCTGAGTGAATAAGTCGCCCCTCAGATCCCTTTTAAATCTTTCCCCTTTCCCCTTAAAATTATGTCCTCTAGTTGTGAACTGCCCTATCTTAGGGAAAGGTCCTGCGCTATTCACCTTACCTTTGCTCCTCATGATTTTATAAACCTCTATAAGGTCATCCTTCAGTCTCCTACACTCCAGGGAAAAATGTCCCAGCCTATTCAGCGTCTCCTTAGAATTTAAAATCTCTAGTCCTGGTAACATTCTTGTAAATCTTGTCTGAAGCCTTTCCAATTCAATAATGCCCTTCTTATGGCAGGGCAACTAGAACTATATGCAGTACTCCAAAGGTGGCCTCAGCAACTTGACTTCCCAATTCAATACTCAATTCTCTGACCATTGAAGGTAAGCGTGCCAAATGCCTTCTTCACCACCCTGTGATGCCACTTTCAAGGAATTATGTACCTGAACCCCTAGGTCTCTCTGTTTGACAACACTCCCCAGGGTCTACCATTGAATGTGTAAGTCCTGAGTGTGGTATTGGAAGAGCACAGCAGGTCAGGCAGCATCCGAGGAGCAGGAGAATAGATATTTCGGGCATGAGCCCTTCATCAGGAATGAAACTTGTTGTCAGATTCACTGGCTAGTGTAAAACTGACCAGTACAGACCAGTATGTCTGCTTTTTTGTGTCTGCTGTTCAGTTAGGCTGTTAGGCCACAGCTGAGCATCCTCAGGGAAAAGGAATATCCAATCAGTCTGAAGTTCCAATCCAAGTAATGGTCAAGAGACTCGATAATGAAGTGTTCAAGTGTATGGATAAGAATGAGCAAAAAAAATGCCTTATTTGTCGGGCTCACCACAATCAAACAGGCACTAAAGGAATGTCTGCATTTTTATAGCCCAGTACATAAGCTCAGGCCATCTCATAGTGACTATAGAGTATTTTGGAACCATGCAGAAGTGGGTACTGCAGATGCTGGAGATTAGAGTCAAGATTAAGGTAGTGCTGGAAAAGCACAGCAGGTCAGGCAGCATTCAAGGACCAGGAAAATCAATGTTTCAGGCAAAAGCCCTTCATCAGAAAATCCTGATCAGATCCTCGGATGCTGCTTCACCTGCTGTATTTTGGAACTGTGGTCACTGTAAGGAACATGGTAGCACACTGTGCACAGCAAAGTCTTATTAATGTAATACTAACCAAGTACTGGCCAAAACAATGGGGAGACTTTGCCTTTTCTTCTTCAAAATTGCTTTGGGATCTGTTACATCCATCTGAGAGGAGCTTGCTTTATTGCCTCATTCAAAAGATGGCAGCTATTAAAGTCATGTAGCTCTGCTCCAGCAAGAAACATCATTGACAACATCCATCTTTTCCCTATCATTGATACGTCTAGAGGCAGATGTATCTCTTACATGTGCTTGACATACTGATATAATGCTATACTTGATGGCACACAGCCCAACTGGCTGATATAAAATTGGGCATCTCCAGTTTTGGCAATGCCTAAATTGACTAGAAATGCAGAAAAAAAAGTTTGAAGCAATAATGTAGAAAAGATTACAGAAGGATTTCTTAAAGAGCCAGGCACTCTTGCAGGTAAGTAAACTTTATGGAACTTTCTTAATTGGAATGTGGCTGATAGTTCTCTGGGAATGTTTTTGGGGGTGTTTTGATGAATTCACCAGAGAGATTGTTGCCATATCTTTACAAGGTTAGCAGTGAAGTAGGTGGCCTGTGCACTTAAGGACTGCTACAGCTATGGGGAGCCAGTAGCCATGCATCTGGGTCTGCAACATGGAGCAGAGACTGCTGGCAGGATAAAGTCTGTTCACTGTCTGTTACAATCAGTGCCAGACTTCTCCATTGTTTTTGATACTAACAGGAGGCCATCGAGTTAGCCAATGTGAAAGCCCAATCAGTGCCTTCCATCACCCTTTGAGATCTTCACCTGAGTCCTCTGTATTAACATAGGAACATAGGATTCAAAAGCAAAATTCAGCCATTTGGCCCTTTGATACTGCTGGACCATTTAATAAAATCATGGCTGACCTGGTTGTCGTCTCAGCTTGACTTTCTATCTTCATCCTTTAAGTCAACTCCATTGTCAATCAACAATCTGTCAGCCCTCATTACACTTAAAGACCCAGCCCACCCTATTAGCTTCTGGGAAAAACCTACAAACAGCCCTCAGAGACAAAACAAAAACTCTCCATCTTCGTCTTAAACTCATGTTCAAACTATATTCCCTCGTTTTAGTTTATACCACATAAGGAAATATACTCAAGATATTCAACCCATCCAGTCCATGCAAGACCTTATGTTTCAATATGATTGCCTCTCATTCTTCTAAACTCCAATCTGTCCTATCTTTATTAGGCAAGCCTTTCATCGCAAGAATGAGTTGAGTGAGCTTTCTCTGAACTGCTTCTAAAGCAATGATATCTCCCCACCCCGAGTAAGAAGACCAAAACTGTCGACAGTTTTCCAGATGTGGTCTCACCAAAACCCTACAAAGCTGCAGTCAATCTTTGTTACTTTTATATTCCATTTCCCTTGCAATAAATAACAACATTCAATTTGCCTTCCTAATCATTTGTTAGAGGTACATACTAACCTCACCCTCCACTGAATTGGCAAATTAGCCATTGCTTCATTCTAGCTTGCTTGTAACTCACTTGTGTCCAGTGACTCACCACATGCACAGTTTGAAAAATTCTTTCATGGGGTGTGGGCATCACTCCCAAGGTCAGCATTTGTTACATATTCTTCATTGGCCTAGAACTGAGTGGTTTGTTCAGCCATTTCAGTGATTCTAGGTTCAAGTTCCACTTCAGGATTTGACGATCAAGAAGGATGGTTCATAATAAAGCCAAACACATGGAGTATCAACTTGAAAATCTTTCTAATGCACTGATGGCAGGTAGTAAGGGAAGGAGAAATTCTTGGTTATAAGGAGAGCCTGGATAGGCTGGGGCTTTTTTCACTGAAGCATAGTAGGTTGAAGGGTGACCTTATAGATGTTTATGAAATCGTGAGGGGCATAGTTAAGGTAAATAATAAAGGTCTTTTCCCTAGGGTGAGGGAGTTCAAAACTAGGGGGTACATTTTTAAGGTGAGATGAGAAAGATTTAAAAGGGACCTGAAGGGCAGCTTTTTCACACAGAGGGTAGTTCGTATGTGGAATGAACTGCCAGAGGAAGTGGGAGATGCAGGTACAGTTTCAACATTTAAAAGACAGGAATAAGAAAGGTTTAGAGGAATATGGGCCAAGCACAGGCAAGTAGGACTAGTCTAGTTTGGGAAACTCATTCAGCATGGACACGTTGGATTGAAGGGTCTGCTTCCATGCTGTCTGATTCTATGAAAGGAAAGAATCACTCAAATTGGTGTTGGTCACATGTAGGTCAGAATGGCAGAGTTCCTTCCCTAAAAGGCATTAGTAACCTTGATAGATGTTCATGATCAATGATCACCATTACTGAGGTTAGCTTATCTTCCAAATTTTATTAATTGAACTCAATTTCCACCACCAACCATGGTGGGACTTGAACGCATATCCACAGAGCATTAGACCAGGTACTGCATTACTAATCCCCACCTCTATAGCCCTCACTAAGAAATTTGCAGTTCCCAGTGTGTGAATTAGAGGCTGAGTGCCAGATTAAATGATAGTGCCTCTTCAAAACTGCTCTAACGTAGCTCTCTCGGGATCCTGTGGCTGAGTAGCTAAACGTTCTTCAGCATGTCATAGCAAAAATCAAGACGGCAATAAAAGCAGACTGCTGGCTGAAGCTGTGGAGAAACAGAGTTTGTGTTTTGAGCTCACCATGATTCTTCGTCAGTTCTGACTTGAAATGTTAACTGTGTTTCACTCTCCACAGGTTCTGCCACATCTGCAGAATTTCTCCAGCACATCCTGCTTTCATTTTGAAGTTCCAGGATCCATAGTATTTACTTTTATCAAGAGGAAGAAGTTTGGAGTAGGGGAAATAGATAGGGCTGGAAACCAGGCAGTCCATTATGACACTAAAAGCAGCTTGCTCATCAATCAAGGTGAGGGAGAGAATGAGTATTGAGTATGAGCATAAGGCAGGAAGATGCCATCATCTTCAATCTTCCCAACAATGTCAAATGCCACAGGTCCCACAATAGAGAGAACCAGCTCATCCACTGTGGCTCAGGAGATAAAGATGTCTTTGCCCCTGGCTGGGTCTGCTCCTTTCCGCTGTACATCTCTATTTCTCAAAAGAGAGACAGCAAAATATTAGTAATTGTGTTGCGCTGTGCTTGAATGATGTGTGACATTGCTGAAATAGCTGAAGGAAGAAGTGGTTGGTGTGGGGTAATTAAAGTGTGGTATTTGGATATTAGACAGGTGTCTGAGTAGGCAAAAGCGAGGACTGTAGATGCTGGAAATCAGGGTCTAGATTAGAGTGGTGCTGGAAAAGCACAGCAGGTCAGGCAGCATCCGAGGGTCAGGAAAATTGACATTTCGGGCAAAAACCCTTCATCAGGAATGAAAGCAGGGAGCCTCCAGGGTGGAGAGATAAATGGGCTGAGCTGGAAGTTTGGAACTGGGACAAGGTGGGGAGAGGGGAAATGAGGAAACTGGTGAAGTCCACATTGATGCCCTGGGGTTGAAGTGTTCCGAGGCGGAAGATGAGGTGTTCTTTCTCCAGGCGTCGGGTAGTAAGGGAGTGGCGGTGGAGGAGGCCCAGGACTTGCATGTCCTCGGCAGAGTGGGAGGGGGAGTTGAAATGTTAGGCCACGGGGCGGTGGAGTTGATTGGTACATGTGTCCCAGAGATGTTCCCTAAAGCGCTCTGCGAAAAGGCATCCAGTCTCCCCGATGTAGAGGAGACTGCATCGGGAGTAACAGATACACTAAACGACATTGGTGGATGTACAGGTGAAACTTTGATGGATGTGGAAGTGTGTCAGGTACTGCAGAGAGGTTAGCATTGGGGATGTGGTGTACTGAGCAGTGCAAGACTTTGTTGTCCAGTGGGTAAGAGCTATCAGGTGAAGATACATTCAGTGACACTGACCACTTGTTTGAGATCATCAGACCTCTTGCAACATAGCTGCTGGACCCTAACATCCAGATTCTGGAGTTAACCTTCCTCACCACTCGTTCCTACTCCCTTCTAAGGGTAATCCTCGAGGGTCTCATGGCACACAGTGGGTCCATGCTTTTTCTTGCTGTCCACTGAAATGACTAAATCATCCACTGTCATTTCTGTCTGGATTTCAGTGTTTTAATTACCTCCATATTTCCCTTAAGATAGTTTGCCTTTCAAAATGCGGAGGTTTCCCTCAGCAAGCCACACTATTGATGCCACATACTGTGTGTAGAGCTGACTGGCAGCATGGGGAAGAGCTCATCGGCACTAGCAGCAAGGCAAACGGTATTGAAATCATGCAGATGAGGAGTGTAGGTGTGAAAGGGTACAAGCACACTGCAAAGTGTGGCTTTCCCATTCCCACCGAAATCAGGGCTAATGTATTTGTATTCCAGTACCTCTCTGATTACTGTGTTGAAGTGCCAGCATACATTTTGTGCTCAGTTTACTGAAAAGTGGTGAGGAAGAAAAATGTATAGAGTACAGCATAAGGCAATCATTCCAAGCTAGGACTGCACCACAAAACGTATCAGTTGGGGTCCACTGTATTTGCCCAGGAAACTTGCTGCAAACCAGCACGAAGTTCAATGTGTATGCAAATTATAGAAGTAATGTTTATTCACAGCCCTCTCCAGGTTTGGAGCCTGAGTGATCACAATCTGAACTATGCAATTTGTAAACTGTTTTCTCAGATCTATTTTAACCAAACAAAATTTCAAAGGAAGCAATTCGTTCTGCTATGTGAGGAAAGACTGCAAGATGAAATGCTTCTTCTTTCAAGGTTCTGTACTACCAATCACCTTGTGCATTGGATTTGATGTGACTGTTGATTGTTTCTAGGCCTTTGTGTTACTTTTCAATTCAGGAATACAAAACTGTGCAAATTAAATGTAGTTGTGCTATATTCATTTTTCTTAGGTGCAATTTTTTAGTGTAAATTACATAATTCACATTAAACCACTAATATTAATGTAGCATTTTTAATTAAATTGTGAGTTGTGCATATTGCCCAGAATCAGCCACATTTATGTGGGTCTGAAGTCACATATAGGTCAGGCCAAGGAAAAGATGCCAGATTTTCTTCCCTAAAAGACATTAGTGAAGTGAATCAGATGGTCTTTTTATGATGATAGGGATACATGGTTGTCATTAGACAAGTTTTCATTCCAGATATTTATTGAATTCAGAATATAACCATTTACCATGGCAAGATTCAAACACATGCCTTGAACATTAGCTTGGGTTCTGGATTACAAGTGAGGCAATATTACCTTGAATTGAGAACCTCCAGAGAGACACGATTGATGTCATAGAGTCATAGACCTTTTTGATCATAAAGGATCATTGGCTATACACGAGAGTATTGCATGATACTATAGTTTACTTATTTTAGTCTATTATTAGAATTAACAAATTAAAATATGTGTTTGTTTCAGACTGAATCACCACCACATAATCTGGGGGAGTCTTCTTCTGCAGTTGCTGGTTGTCTATGTCAATGTGCTTCCAGCCTCCAATATCAGCTTGCGGACATTCATTGGCTGTGCTGTAAGAGAGTTCACATTCCTGGCTAAGAAACCAGGATGTAAAGGATTGCGAATCAACACGGATGCTTGCTGGGGACGATGTGAAACCTGGGAGGTGAGCCAGGAATCCTGACTGTATCATTTTCCTCCTGAATTCTATTTGCTGTACTCTGCTGGAGAACAAAGTAAAGTAAAACTTTACTGTCTTTGATGTGAAATCACAATGTCTAAAATCCAGAGATAGGTAGCTTTTTAAAATATTAAAATAATATCAACTGAATATTTAACATTAAATCTACATCAATGGTGTCAGAAATCATTCAAATCCTATGAGAAAAGATGTGAGGCATTTTTCATAAATGTTGCAATGACATTTAAAATGAGTCTTTCAGCAATTGACCACTGGTAATATTATTACAGCTTTCAACACCTGTTCTCTAATGTGTCACAATTATTATCATTGTTTGCAGCATAATTTAATACTTCCCAGCTCACCAATGATTAATTAAAAACCCACTTAGTTCAACTAAGCAACACTGTTACTTTCCTAATCAGAATCACCAAAAATAATCTCCTAAAAGATCATTCCCTACTAAAAAAAAATACACTTATAATTTAGAGAGACTAGTGAATATCAGTATGCAGAGGAAATTGGCTGGGCTTACACAGAAAGTTAACAGACAAGTGCATCTAGCAATTGGGAAGGCAAATTATGGGGTATTGGAAGACAAGAGCAAGGAAGGCCTCTGTGGTTGTATAGGATTTACGGGAGACCTTGCCTGTGTATGGTGTACAGTTTTGGGGCATGATGTTTTGATATTTTTTAAATAAAATGTTGGGTGGCTATGTTCGGTGATGACTAATACATGAAGTGGGGCGAGAGGGCTTCAAAGGAAGCTTAAGGGATGGCTTCTAGTCCACTCCCTTGCCTGCACTGATGCCTCCAATTGCTCAGTTTGAGTGAATTGAAAATATTCCTCCCCCATCCAGGCAGGCACATGAAAGAACCACATGCAAGGTGAGATTGATATCCTTCTTGGTCATAAACAATCATTTGATGTGCATGGGTATGCTGTATTATACCATGTTTTATTGATATTTTTTCCCCTATGATTAGAATTAACAAACTAAAATGTGTGTTTGTTATAGACTGAATCATCACCCCATAATCTGGGGAAGGCTTATTCTTCAGTCACTGGTTGCCCTGGCTTCTCAGCAGAAAGATAGCTACTTTATCACCCACTGGGAAGGCAGATAATTGGGAGGTGGTGAACTGAAGCCCTTAAGAGGCCACTGATTGACTACTTGATGGCCTTAATTGGTGGTGGGTTGAGAAAGTTTCAGTGTTTGACCTCCTTGTGGGTCTGCTCCTGGGCCTGGCCATTACCAAGTCCAGGCAGTGGGGCGGGTAGGGGGTCGTTATGACTGCCCCTCTTCCATGATTATGTTCAGGCCGGGGTGTCCCTGGAAAAGGAGCATGCAGCAACCTCTTTAGGGAGAGCTGGGCACTGCAGCAGGTGGAGCATTGCTCGTTCTGTGCTTTGCTTGTCCACATGGGTGATTTTCCTGGTGGTGCGGCAGTAATAAAGTTATTTATACTTGGTGTTTTCACTGTGTCTTGCAACTACTCATACACAAGATGGGTGCTGGAATTATAAGCGCTACTGCTGTGTGTGGGGGGGAAAGGGAAAAAAATAGAAAGTCCCAGTGGACACACTTGCCCAGAACTTAGTGAGATGACAAGAAAGGGGGTGAGTATCAAGCTAGTGCTAACTTGCCTATTTGTTTCACTTTCTCACCACCTCCGGGGAAGGGAAAACCATATTTTTGGTTCCACTACTAAAGGAAGGTATCTTACAAAGGGGTAGAAAAAGAACAAATCATATAAAGGTTCAGGCTAAAAGGTCAGTCATTAAAATTAAATTAAATTAAATAATTGAAGTAGGGCTGGGTACAAAAAATAAGAGAAGACACCATGAGAGAAAGCTACTGGAGGAATCTCTACTCAGGCTGCTTAAAGCAGGCTAAACATTGTGTTATTTAAAAGGAGTAACCTTTCTGGACTAATACAGAATTTTTTTCAGGAAACAAGGAGAATAAAGTGTGAGTTATAGTGATGCATCAAAGCATGGGGAAACTTCCAAGACATCTGCAAAGGGCAGAAAAACCTTCATCGTGGCCACAAAGACTGGGAAAACTTCTCAGTACAACAGAAAACCAGAGAAGGAACAACAACAACCAAAAAGTAGATAAATTACTTATTCACATTAGGAAGCTATAACATCAGAAACAATATTGTTAGAAAGACTTAGAGTCAGAGTCATAGAGATGTGCGGCATGGAATCAGACTCCTCGAAGCAACGACCAGATATCCCAAACCAATCTAGTCCCACATGCCAGCACCTGGCCCATAACCCTGTAAACCATTCCTATTCATATATCAGTCCAGATGCCTTTTAAATTTTGCAATTGTACTAGCCTCCACCACTTCCTCTGGCAGCTCATTCCATACACGTACCACCCTCTGTGTAAAAATGTTGCCCCTTAGGTCTCTTTACCCTCTCACCCTAAACCTATGCCCTCTAGTTCTGGACCCCCCACTCCAGGGAAAAGACTTTGTCTATTTATCCTATCCATGCCCCTCATAATTTTGTAAACCTCTATAAGGTCCCCCCTCAGCCTCCAACATTCCAGGGAAAACAGCTCCAGCCTGTTCTACCTCTCCTTACAGCTCAAATCCTCCAAACCTGGCAACATCCTTGTAAATCTTTTCTGAACCCTTTCAAGTTTCACAACATCTTTCCGATAGGATGGAGACCAGTATTGCATACAGTATTCCAACAGTGGCCTAACCAATGTCCTATATAGCTGCAACATGACCTCCCAATTCCTGTACTCAATACCCTGACCAATAAAGGAAAGCATATCAAACATCACTATCCTATCTACCTGCAACTCTACTTTCAAGGAGCTATGAACCTGCACTCCAAGGTCTCTTTGTCCAGTAACACTCCCTCGGACCTTACCATTAAGTGTATAAGTCCTGCTAAGATTTGCTCTATTTCAGAAATAGGCCAAATGGAACATAAAATTGAAGATCTCGGGGAAAACAATTCTTGTTGTACGGAACAGCTTCAAAACATGACTTTAAGACAGAAGCTGAACAAGTACATATACTTTTGTATGCAACTGGGTGTACAGCAGACACTGTTATTGCTTGCCAAGTGGTAAATTAAATACCAGATAAATTTCAAGAGACACTAAATCCTCTGACAATTATTTCAGCCTCAGAATCAATAAAATTCTTGCAAGGGCAAGATTAAAGTAAAACTGTGCAAAATCCATGGATGATTTTATCCAATATCGACAGGCTAATGGACAGATGCAGTAATGCCAACAATAATCTTGTCTCTCATGCTATTAAAGACTGGATCGTTGTTGGCATTACAGATGAGCTTTTCAGATTTATTAAAGTCAAAAGAAGATCCAGCTCCAGGGAAAACCATTCAGTTGGTGAATGAAGCCGAAATGTGGAACTAAAGCTGTTCAATCCTAAGAAAATAAGATAAAACCAAGACACAGGAGAGCTATGGAACCTATTCATTTCTTAAAGTACAAAGCCACAAAAGGCACACCCGATCAGCCAATGAAGCAGTTAGGACAGACACCAGACATTAAAGAACTGTGCCAACACCGCGGAGCAAAGAAAGCTCACAAACGCAAAGGGTGCCCTTCCTTAAATACCGAACGCTGTTTTTAAAAGTGAATCAATAATGTGCTGAAGCAGGAGACGGCTACAGAAAAGTAAAATACCAGAGAATTTCCCACACAAGGAGAGAAATGAAGCAAAACAGCCGTCAGTAGAATATTAAAGCAATATTTTCCTAGGGGAGAATCTTTTGATTTTGATAATCAAATACTTATGCATCATATGAATTTCAATTTAGACACAAAGCAATTTTATTGGTTAGTGACCCTTGATTGATACACGATGCTTATAGCCAATAGAAACTCAACTTTATGCTGAAGGGGCACTGAACCTAATTTTAAAGATAGGCTGCAAGGAACTCGCCTGTGTCAAGGTAGTAGAAAACCTGTATGTACCTTACAACCAAGAATTCTCTCTCCTGAGTGGAAGGTTACATATCAAAGTCAATTTCATTCGAAAGGTTAAGCAAACAGAATCTAAAAAAAGTTGCTTTGAATATGAATTGAATAAAAGGTTTGACTGATTTAAAATCTAATGCAATGTTACACTAAGTGAAGATGCTAAATCCTTTATAAACCCTGGAATATACTACATTGCTTCATGAAACCAGTTGAGAACCAACTTATTGAGGTGTCACAAATTGGAATCATTTTCCTGGGCGCAGAACTAACAAAGTGGTACTGAGACAGGTTTATCATACCTAAGCCTAGTGATACTGTTTATGTTTGTATTCAACTCAACACATTAGTAGCAATAGAAATTCACCCTATGTCCACGGTTATAACAGTCTAGCCAAAATCTCTAAGAGCTGAGTTTTCAGAAAATGCGAAGCATATAGCTGATTTTGTGAGCACTATTGGATGAGCAATCAGGAATACTTATCACGTTTATAATACCTTTTGGAAGATATTGTTTCAGTTAATTACCATTTTGGTATTGCATTTGCACCAGAGATTTTCCATTGAGCAATATCAGATATCATGACATTGTTGGGGATTTATATGTTGCATGGATGTTATGTTGATCAATGGGAAACAGTTGAAGAGTATGATCAGAGAATATGTGAAGTCTGAAAATGTTCACCAGCTGAAAGTCTCATATTTAATAATATGTACAAATTCTCCAAGGAATCCATCCATTTCTGTTCACCACATTGTTGGTCTAAAGGTGGTCATTGAAATGGATCACAAAATTTGGATTATCTACTGGACAAGGAGGAATTTACAAGAATGCCTCCAAGAGTACAAAGATTTTGACTTTGCCTCATGAGATTTGCCTATGAAAAAGTCTAGATGCAGACATTGGTAGATGAACTGTCCAGAATAATGGTATGACAGCCTTACCAATTGCGATGCAGACTTCATCTAAGAAGTCAACCTGGTCCAAGCAGCACAATGGCCAGCAGGTCACAAATGATCCAGCCAAATTTGACAAGAACAAATGAGGGCTGAGGAATGCCATATTGCACCAACAATTGGCCCACATCAAAGACCCAATGGTATGACTATGAAAGTGCATTCTGAACACAAGAATTGATAACATCATTATTGATGATATTTAAATGTATGAGGAATGATGGGTCAAACCCAGCTTTACATCAAGAGGACATCTTGGTTATTTGGGAATCATCAAATGCTGCATGAGAGCTAAGATATCAGTGTGGAGGCCTGGAATCTGCAGGCTCATTGACAAACTCATTGCCAATTATTAGATATGAGCCAGACAATGGAACTTTGATTACATACCAAATTCTCCAGACCTTGGGAATATGTAGGGATGGCTTGGTGTGTTTTCAGCTGAAAGGCTTACCTCATCATCGTGAATTATTCCTCTTGATGGATTGAGGTTAAGACATTGAATAGGAGGACTACAGAAGCAGACAACAGACTTGCGACTTCTCCAACACACAGCCTCCCATATATGGTGATGGAGGAAATACAGCCACAATTCATGAATCAATGCTTCAGCAACTTTTCAGCCAGTTCTGAAATTGAGCATGTCATAAGTTAACCACAGTACCCACAAAAACTGGCTCCACATTTACGCCTTCCTGATTACTAAGTAGTACATTATAAAGAGTAATTCTATTAAACACAGCTGGTGACAAACATTGCAATAAATGCTATCAAATAAGTAACATACCAGAACTACAAGTGGGGCAATGGGCAAGAATCAGGGATTTAAACAGAAAAGGTAGAATCATCCTTGGAGCTGTGAGGCCATAGAGATCATACATCATCCATCCTGAAGGGGCTGTAAAAAGGATGTGTGGGCACATCAGCCCATTATGACTGAGCTTTTGACAGTAAACACCAGCCATTGTGTTGATGTCACAGGACTTTGTCACAGAGAAAAGGAGTTTGTGGAAGAACGATCTGAGGCTAGTGTGCGCCTAATAGTTTCTACCACATTATAGGTCATATTGATGTTACCTGTTAATAGCGCAACTCATCTGGTGTTAACTAACATAGGAAAATGTACTTCTAGTGTATCAGTAAAACTTTTAACACCTTATGGTGATGAAGTTGAATCCAGCAAAAATAAAAGTAGGTTGAACAGTGTTAGGGTTACAATTATAGTATTACTGTTTGTTTCACTTTGTTTTGAATATATGCACGCAGGCAGCAAATGGTTCTACTTGCTGTTCCCGAAATTATTTTCTAAATATTGTTCACTGCTTTTGCTCATAGAAACCAGTCCTTGATCCTCCATACATTGAAGCACACCATCGGGTCTGTACCTATAACGAAACCAGGTTCATCACAGTGAAACTACCCAATTGTCGGGCTGGGATAGATCCATACTACACGTATCCTGTAGCAATGCGGTGTGACTGCGGTGTCTGTTCAACTGCCACCACTGAGTGCGAGACTCTGTAAAATCTCCAGTTTTACTTGAAGCTGCAAAACAAACATCACATTAAAGTTTTTTATTTTTTGGAGAATTTTGATTTGTTGGTTGAAACTGAAATTAAAATTTATATCTCCAGAAAAGCCTTACCTGGTGACAATTCTTCCCTGAGGTTATTTTGCAGCAATTAAAAAGAAAACATTGAAAATGATTTGGACATACATTTAATAATTTACAAAGATCTGTTTAGAAAAGTATCAATTTTTAAAAGCATTCTTCCTAAACTATACTAAACATAGTAGAAACAGAGACACACAGAAACAGGTCAGTTACCTATCAAGTCTACACTTGTATAAAAATCAAAAATACTGGAAATACTCAGGAAGTCAATAGTGCGAAAGAGTTTATCAGAACTACCTGTAGGTTTGACAGCTAGTTCAATCTCACTGTACAGTGCATTCACCACACCATACCATAATCTCCTTTTTAACTCAACTAAATAATTCCACATTTTTAATAAAAGATATAAGATTTTAACTCTTTCAAAACCCATCCTCATAATCAGTTCAAACTGTGCCCCATCCATGTGGCATCTGTTTCAATAATGGTTTCGAAATTTAGCATTCAAACTCTTCACTCCGTAGATAAATGTTCTCCAACCTTTCCATAATTTTTTCTTTTAATGATCAATTAGTACATGAAGACCAATTGCAATATTGAGGTCAAGTATGGAAGGGATGTGTGAAGAGGAAAGGAGGGAGAATAGAGACAAAGGAAGTAAGAGGCAAGGGAGAGTGAAGAGAGCTACAGGAGGAAGGAGGAGATGGCTAATTGAACATGAATGGGGAAATGGGAGGTCTGGAGAAAACAAGAAGCAGGGGTGCAAGGTATGACTAGGAAAGAAAAGGCATAGGGAAAAAGGCTAAGGATGTCAAATTCTGTCAAAGACCATTTTTCATTTTGGAAAGTAAAGAAAGTTTCACTACTGCCAGGTCTGGTGAGAGGATGGAAACACACCTTGCTTTAGCATAGTAACATGTTTTTCATTGATGATTAGTCACATTATATTGGAAAGGAGAATCTATGTTGAAAGGAGAAGTACCTTTCTAAAAGGGGTCATACTGAGACACATTCTGTTTGCAGTATACTGCATGTACACTGTACAGATATATGCAGCAGTGTATGTAGCATTGCCACCCCCTGGTCAGGGTGTGCAATTGCACCAATTTATGATAACAGTCTCAGTTGTAATATGTTTCTTGTGGTAATGACCCATTTGAAACTTTCACATTCTATCACAACAGTGTGTACCTGTTGGTTTTACATGAGCAATTATGGCTGCTTTCCATGTTTAATGTATCATAGATGGATGCCATACATACCACCATGCCAACCAACTACTTTCCACTTTGTACATTACGTAGCCTTTAATGTTTTTAAATCATCTATTTGGTTTCTTCAGCTTTACATAAATTATTTTTCCCTTATCTCCACTCCACTCTCACCCCCTTCTCCTCCCACTCCCTTAACATTCCACATCTATAAACAGTTATCCCCAATAATGGTCAACTGAATCTCCTCGATTGCATCCCCAGGCAGCACGGTGGCACAGTGGTTAGTACTGCTGCTTCACAGCACCAGGGACCCAGGTATCAGTATGGAGTTTGCATGTTCTCCCCAGATCTGCTTGGGTTTCTGCCGGGTGCTCTGGTTTCCTCCCACAGTCCAAAGATATTCAGATTAGGTGGGTTGGTCTTGATAAATTGCCCGGTAGAGTCCATATGCAGGCTGGGTGGATTAGCCATGGTAAACCTAGGATTAAAGGGATTGGGTGGGATGTCTTTCGGAGGGTTGGTGCAGACTTGATGGGTCAAATGACCTCTCTCTGTAGGGTTTCTATGAATCTATGTATACCCTTCCCATGTTGACATTCAAACTGCCCACAATTCTCCAGCTGCAAGCTGATTCACATCAAGATCCCTTTCCTCTTTACACCATCTACAATCTTACTAATTAGCTTGGATGTTCTTTTCACAATCTTATAAACATTAATATTTCACATTTTATAATACATACACTACTTATCCATTGCACTAGCATACCTATGTCTTGCTGTAGCTTTTCACAGCCATTTCTGAAGGAAGTTAAAAATCACAAAACACCAGGATATAGTCCAACAGGTTTATTTGGATAACCCTGTTGGACTATAACCTGGTGTTGTGAGATTCTTAATTTTGTACACCCCAGTCCAATAATAGCACCTCCAAATGGCACGGTGGCTCAGTGGTTAGCACTGTTGCCTCTCAAGGCTAGGGACCTGGGTTTGGTTCCAGCCTCGGGCGACTGCCTGTGCGGAGTTTGCACATTCTCCCTGTGTCTGAACGGGGTTCCTCTGGGTGCTCCAGTTTCTGCCCAAAGATGTGGGGGTTAGGTGAATTGGTCATGCTAAAAGTTGCCCATAGGTGCATTAGTCAGGGGTAAATATGGGGAATGGGTCTGGGTGGGTTACTCCACAGAGTGTTGGTGTGGACTAGTTGGGCTGAAGGGCCTGTCTCCACACTGTAGGAAATCTGATCATAAATCATTTTTGAAGCAGTGTTTAATGGAAATGCAGCATTTAATTTTTAGGTAGCAGTCATCTGCACTGAAAGATACTGATCATGACTTTGAGATCAACAACAAGTAAAGAGTGCCAGATATTCGCTGCACTTAGCCACAGACTTAAATGCACTTTTGTATGCTCTACTGTACATTGATTTTGACTGTTAATTACACCAATGTAGTGAATTTTGCAGGGGAGCTGGGAGCTGCCCAGTGTGAGCAGGGTAAGAAATTACGTATGCTCTTTAGCCAACCAGACTGAAGAATCTTTACTGAGACCTGAAAAATGTGTCACCAGGAACTGTAAAGTAGAACATTAATTTCGATGACAAATTATACACAAAGAGTAAAATAAAGGAAAATAGTTTGGAAAGTGAGAAAAGAAACAAAATTAAAATAATTATACATGTAATTTTTAAGAGGTGCTAATTATATTACAATAATTATATAGAATAACAAGTAAAACCTTAAGGAATGAGACTTCACATTTGTAAATTTAATTTTCAGTGTTCAAGAAATTGTTTAGTGATAATCAAGATTTATCATGGTGCTAAACATTTACTTAGACCAGATGTGACAAGCCTTAAAATTTTCAGGCGCATTTACTGGGTAACTATTATGTAAGTATTGCAATTTCATGGCTTTTCATGTGTTTCAATGCAGAGTCTCTCACTAAGATTCCATTATCTTGATGTTTCTGAAAGACCACAACAACTAGGACAATTCCCTGAATTCCGTGTTTAACTGCACATGTGCAGCCACAAAATATTGCTGTCTGACTTACATTATAATAAAATCATCAAGCACGATTGATATCACTGTTAATTAAGGCTAATGCCCTTGTGAAACAATTGGAGGTTTGGTATATTTAATATTAATCTGATGTACACAAAATTTATTTCCATATTAGAAATCTAAGAAAACATGGAATCGGAGAAGACTATTCCACACCACCAAAGCGCTCTTTCCACAGCACTTGTTCATTCTACATCAACATAGACTAGACTCCACCCACACAACTTATTCATTAAATTTCCCAGAATCATCAAATATAATCAGCCGGGATTTCAGAATATTTACTTGTATTTTCATATTCATGGTTGAAACACTATTTGAATCTTTTCTTAATAAAAGTTTGGGTAAACAGAAAAAGAGAAGTTCTAGTTAACACTAGTCTATTCCTCATGAGTGTTATAAAGAACTCTTTTTACAATCAGAACACAGATGTCGAAGAGATACATGATTATAATCATTAGCAATAAAGAGCAGTGCCTATTCTCAGTTCCTGGTAATGATACCCCTTCCATTCATTAAACCTCTGTACAATAAACAGTGATTTTGTTTAGCATTCAGTGGGAACGTGCCTGATTTACATACTAATGATGATAATCCATTTCCCTGTGTCTATGTGGAAGAACAAAATTTCAATATTTTCTGTAAAACAAGATATGTTCTAGGAGCAGTATCATTAGAAATTCAATTTTCTGTCATAAAATTTTAAGTTAATAAAAGTGAGATACATAAATAAACTTTTGCTGTTGCAACATTGCTTGTTTTAAAGCTTCCTGGCACTACTACTGTTGCTGAGATCCTTATCCATTCTTTCTTGAGCTCAAAACTTCTCCATTAATGTTGTCACCAAATTGTAGAACATCATTGTATACAAACTGCAAATTTCTATCATATTTATTTAACCCTGTACTAAATACCTCTGACCCATTGCACATCCATAAGAACCCTCAACAACTTTCACAAATGCACGATAGAAAGAATTCTATCTGAATATAGTACGGCAACTGCTCTACCTAGGATCATAAGGAACTACAGAAAGTTGTGAACGCAGCTCAGACCATCACGCAAGCCAACCTCCCAACCATTGATTCCATCTACAGAAAGGCAACCAATATAGTAGGCGCCTCCCACCCCAGTTATAATCTCTTCCAACCTCTTCCATCAGGCAGATAATATAAAAGCTTAAACACACTCACCAACAGGTTCAAGAACAGCTTCTTCCCCGCTGTTATTAGACTTCTGAACGGATCCCTCAAAAATCAAATATAATATTGATCCTGCTTTTTTGTGCACCTTCTTTGCAGGCATAACTTTGTATTCCTCGCCCTATTCTATCACCCGATGCGAAACAAAATTTTACTGTACCTAGGTGCATATGTGACATTAATTCTCAAATCTAAATCAAATCACTGTGGTCTTATCTCTATCAACCTCCACTGGCACCCTGCCTACCCATACTGCACCGAAAGGTCAGAGAGTCACAGAGATGTACAGCATGGAAATAGACCCTTCGGTCCAACTCATCCATGCCAACCAGATATCCCAACCTAATCTAGTCCTAATTGCCAGCACTTGGCCCATATCCCTCTAAACTCTTTCTATTCATATACAAATACAGCATTTGAAAGGCATCTGAATGGGTACCAGCCTCCATCATTTCCCCTGGCAGCTCATTCCATACATGTACCACCCTTTGCATGAAAAATTTACCCCTTGGGTCCTTTTTAAATCTTTCCCTTCTCACCCTAAACACCTGTCCTCTAGTTGCGGACACCCTCACACCAGGGAAAAGGCCTTGTTTATTTACCCTATCCATGTCCCTCATGATTTTATAAACCTCTACAAGGTCACCCGTCAGCCTCCGACACTCCAGGGAAAAACAGCCTCACCCTATTCAGCTGCTCCCTATAGCTGAAACCTTCCAACCCTGGCAATATCCTTATAAATCTTTTCTGAACCCTTTCAAGTTTCACAACATCCTTCCGATAGGTGGGAGACCAGAATTGTACATAATATTCCAAAAGTGGCCTAATTAATGCCCTGTACAGCTGCAACATGACCTCCCAACTCCCAGCTTTGACAAAGGGTCAGTTAGACTTGAAACATCAGCTCTTTTCTCTCCTTACAGATACTGCCAGACCTGAGATTTTCCAGCATTTTCTCTTTTGGTTTCAGATTCCAGCATCCGCAGTAGTTTGCTTTTATCCCATACCCAATGCTCTGACCAGTAAAGGAAAGCGTACCAAATGCCTTCTTCACTATCCTATCTTCCTGTGACTCTACTTTCAAGGAATATGAACTTGCACTCCAAAGTTTCTTTGTTCAGCAACACTTCCCAGGACCTTACCATTAAGTGTACAAGTCCTACCCTGATTTGCCTTTCCAAAAAGCCAAATTTAAATTCCGAGCACTTTTCTTTAAATCCCTCAGTAACCTCATCTAATATAACTTTTTAATCTCCTATCTTATGCTACAATGTCTTTTTGTCTTTTGAGTCTGGTTTCCACAGAGACCCCTGTCAACCACCTCTAACATGTCAGTAGCAAAGTATAGAAAAGGAAAAAGAGTGCATCTGTCTAGTGGCTTTCATAATCTCAAGAGGTCTCACCCTTCTTTACAACCAATTAACCACTTTTCAAGTGCAATCGCAATGCAGGAGCTAAATTATACAGCAAGGTCCCACAAACAGCACTCTATGAATGACCAGAAGATATTTTTTAAAACTGAATTTGGTCCAAAGATTGATATCAATCAAGTTGTCTCAGCCTCACCTTCTCTACAAAATAAAGAAGCTGCATTTGTATCAGAAATCCAAATGTGCTTTGTTGTGTCAACACAGACTTTCCAGTATAACTGCTATTCTAATATAATCAAATGTTGCAGTCAATGTGGAAACAGAAAAATGGCTCACTCATACAACAATGAGAAAATTATCAATTAACACACTTTGGTGACAATAGGTTGAGGCATAAAAATTGCCAGAAGATTGATAGAGGATCTTTTGTATCACTCTGATCAAGTAGTTACAGCCTCAGTTTAACATCGGAGTTAAAAAGAACAGCACCCACAGAATACCATGCATTAAAATTGAGGTGAAGTGAGAGTCTAGATTATGTGAATTAATCCCTGGAGTGGATTTTAAAGTCACAGCTTTCTATCTAATAGGTGAAACTATGACCACTAAGCCAAGACTGAGTGAAATTTTTAAATCAACATATTTATTTTTCAACTATGACTAACTCATCTATTACTGTTTGATTCTAACCTTTACTGTGTGAAGCAATATTTTAGCAAATTAACCCAAAGTACTTCATCTTCCTACAATTTAATTTCCTATTTGATACATAAAGTTGACAAAATAATACCAATTATTCATGGATATGCTATGCTGAATAGGCAACAATGTAAATATAGCTCCTAAAAACAGAGCAATCCTTAATACAAATCACTATTACTGACAGATCTGTTATTCTTGTTTGAAATGATTTGCTTTGCAATTGGATTTGTATAATTGTAATGTTTTATTATATTTCTACATTTAATTAGTACTTGTTCTTAATTGCTAGCTGTTGCAATAAGAATGTAATCCTCCTCACAAGTTGTGAGCAATAATTATTATAATTATGTAACTATTTTAATCGTGTGGGAGGTGCTAAAACATTTGTTACACCTTATTAAATCACAAACTTGTTATTCCTTTGGTTAGTAATTTGATTTTAGCTAATCACAAATAAATCACATTGCGATTTGAATAAACATTTTATATTTAATGCTTTGTAATTCTAAGTTTATCCTTTTATACAGAATACAGATTTGTACTAATCTAATATACATTGCTGCAAAATGATAATTCTATCCATTGGCTTTGCATATTCTAATGGCTTTATTTCAACAATACATTTGATCAACTAACGAGGAAGAATTTAATACTAAAATGGCCCATTGCTGGGTGATGAGGAAGGCCCAGAGCAGATGAGTACAGTGCAGAGGTGACCTGGAGGGAGGTCTGGACATCTTGTTGAGTTTGAAATTCATTCAGGCGGAGAGGTGAAGAGACAAAGCAGATTCTTTATCTCAAGAAAATCGTTAAAGGAAAGGTCGCTTGGTGTTTGCGAGCACAGAGGCGAGATTGGACAAATGGATGGGGTTGGCAGCAAGTGAAAGGATAGAAGGATTCAGAAGACTTTTGGTAGACATGAGTTAGTGAAGCTTGTGATACTTGATACCTAACAGAAAGAACATACTTTTTTTTGAAGTACCATATATGTTGGTGTCTCTGGAGACAGATGATTGCATGTGACTGTACATGAAATTGCAGTGATAACACCAGTATAAGGAGTCTTGAATAGTTTGAAAATATCTGTAATAATGTATTATAAACATGAAGGATAGAATTTCAGTTGGGATCCGTGTAGAATAAGCCAGAATTGGAGATGAAAAGACTGAGTATTTCTTGAACTTTTGTTTTTTAATTTCAGTTAACTCCAGCAACCTGAGCATTTCACTTTTGCAAGGGGCAGTTGGACTTTGGAATTATCTTTCGATACAGAATGGGTCTCACCCAGAGGCCAAGGCTATTGCAAATATGCAGAGAATTTGGTTAGCGACTTCAAGATAGAGCAGGGCTTGACTGTCAATAAATAGCACACATGGCTGGAAATACAAGAACATCTCCAAAAAAAAAACCCAAGCGACTTCACCTGAAAATATAACGAGTGGAGGATATTTAAATAACTTAAGTTGGTGGTTTCTCTGGCAAAATCGAGCTGAGGGTAATTACATAAATTAATCTAAGTTCCTTACAGCATTGCAATCTGTAGGGGTGATTGACACTCTTTTGTGCAATTAATTGTCTATTATATTTTGAACTCACTAAGCAAATTCTTGGAGATTAATTAAAGACAAAGAGGTCAGTATAAATGCGTCTTCTAATAGATTTAATAGGTTTTTTTTGATGACTACTCTACTTCATATCGAAATAAGATTGGTACAATTTGAAGCTATTATGGATAATATTGAGCAATAGTCCATAATATAGGACCATGAAAATAACACTGAAGTTAAACAATTCAGAGTATTAGGAATCTTTGGGATGCAGCAAAAGTGGGTTAAGAGTGAATTATCAGTCAGTTACACATCTGTCCAGAACTAGAGGGCATAGGTTTAGGGTGAGAGGGGAAAGATATAAAAGAGACCTAAGGAGCAACTTTTTCACACAGAGGGTGGTACGTGTACAGAATGAGCTGCCAGAGGAAGTGGCGGAGGCTGGTACAATTGTAACATTTAAGAGGCATTTAGATGGGTATATGAATAGGAAGGGTATGGAGGGATATGGGCCGGGTGCTGGCAGGTGGGACTAGATTGGGCTGAGATATCTGGTCGGCATGGACTGGTTGGACCGAAGGGTCTGTTTCCATGCTGTACATCTCTATGACTCTATATATGCAAATGGTGGCAGGGGGAACCTTTGGTCTTAGAATCACTTAGAAAAATTATGATGCCGTAACTAGAGCAAGATTTTCTGGGCCTTACTTTCAAGTCTTGGAAGCGCTCAAAACATAGTCACCAATGAAAGAGAGGTGGAGCCAGGGAAGGCAAGACATTCTGTCTCCAACCAAGTCCAAAGAATACCGCTCCCCCAAAAACCTACCCTTCACATTCCACTCCTCATCTCAGAAAATAACTGTGAGGAGATTACGCCTGGGAAAGAACAAAAAATAAAAATCAAACAAAGGAAATAATAAAAATTATGGACAATGGGTTGCAAGATAATCAATTCTATAGTCTTATCATTAAAAATTGCTTAACCAACTTTGGTGTGTTCAGTTTTCCTAATGTTTAAAATAGACATTCAGACCAGAGAAAGAAAGCAGATGAGCAAAGAATTCATATGTAATTAATTGTATTACATGCCTGGGATAGAAAGCCTAGAATGAACAAGTCAAATCAAATTATGTCAAGTTTTGAAACTAACTTAGAAATTGTGTGCTTGTTCCAGTAAGAAACATGAAAGCTGTAGAATTGTTAAAAAAAATCTGAATACATAGCTTCGCTACCTAATCTGGACAACACCTGACTACCACAGCTGATGGTAATACTCAAATTCAATGAAAAACAAAATCCAGAATTAAAAGTCGAATGATGATCATGAAATCATTGGGGAAAAACCCATCTGGTTCGCTAATTCCTTAGGGAAGGAAACTGCCGTTTTTAACTTGCCCTAGGCCTCCATGTACCTCCAGATATTCAACATTATGGTTGACCTCGGACTGCCCTAAGAAGGGACCTAGCAAACCACCCAATTACATCACTTCAGGCTGCTTTGTCCTGGATGATGGCAAATTTCTTGACGAGGAAGTATTGTTGGAGCTACATTCATCCAAGTGCAATCCGCCTCACTCCTGACATATTATACCTTGGACAAGCTTTTGAGAGACAGAAGGTCAGAATTACACAGTTGGTCCAGATCAATTTCTGATCAATGGTAACCCGCAGGATAATGATAATGGGGGTTTCAGTGATAGTAATACCACTGAATGTCAAGAGGCAATGATCAGCTTCCCTCTTGTTTGAAACAAGACAATTGCCTGTCACTGTGGTGTGAATGTTACTTACCAATTGTCAGCCCAAACCTGGACATTGTTCAGACCCATGGACTTCTTCAGTTTCTGAGGAGTCTCAAATGGTGATGAATATTGTGCAGTGAATATCCATGTCTGATATTATAATGAAAAGAAAGTCATTGATGAGAAAGCTGAAGATGCTTCAGCTTAGGACACTATCCTGAGGAACTCCAGGACTGATGTTATCGAGCTGAGATGACTGACCACCAACCATAACCATCTTCCTTTGTGCCATATATGACCCTCAACCAGCAAAGAGTTCATTCCCCCTCCCAGATTCCCATTGACTTTTCATTTCACTTGGACTCCTTCATGTGCCACCTGGTCAAGTTGGCCTTGATGTCAAGGGTTGTCACTCTCAGCTCCGGAACTCAACTCTTTTGTTCATGTTTGCATCAAGGCTGGAGTGAGATCAGGAGTCGAGTGGGTCTAGCTTTGTGTCACTGAACAATTATACCTGAGCAAATGCTGCTTGGTAGCACTTTTGATGTGCAAGAGTGGATTGATAATTGGCCAGGTTGGATCTGTGCTGCTTTATGTACAGTAAATACCTGGGAAATTTTCCACACTATGAGAGAGATGACATAGCAGATTGGAGAATAAGTCAGGCCATGAGGTAATCCCACATAATTTGTAACTGATCTGCTGCTGCTGATGGCTCATAACATCTCTTGCATACCCAGTCTAGAATTGCATGAGCTGAATGAATCTTAGTGCAACACAACACAATGGAGGGTACCCTCACTATGAAGGTGGGACGTTGTCTCCACAAAGTCTGTGTGGTGGTCACTCTTACGGTCACACACAGACGCATCTGCAACAGGCAGGTTTGTAAAGATAAGGACTCCATCAGGAGTGCTGCTGCCAAGCCACTCTGGGCAACTGAGTTTGAAGTCTCCCACTCAGGTATCTAGTAACCAGCAGGAAATCTCCATGCCCATGTTTGGCTGGATGCTAAGAGACTTCACAGGGTCAAGAGTCAGTGTTGAGGAATCGGAGATTATCTCCCTCTTGACTGTCTGCCTCAGTGTTGTCACCTTTGTTGTGTCTGTCCCGTCACTGGGAACAGAGTTTGTCATCATTACTGGTGTCTTAGTCAATGCCACTTGGTCTGTCCAATTGCATTCCTTTTTGGGATTTCTTTTGAAGATACAACTGAGGACATTAGAAGAATAAGTGAGAGGAGGGTCCTGCGCTTCTGGAAAAAACGTGCAAGAGAGTGGGCTTAGCGACTTCTCAAACAGTATGAAAGAATAGCAGCACCATCGGACAAGTGTACCGATATAAAAAGGGCAGCGGTGGCCAGAGATAAAAACTACAAACACAGAATTAAATCTGTTTCCACAGAATGATAGGGAGATAGCTCGCTGACTGGTGACTTTCTTTTCCATGTCTTTTTTGCTTGTTATAGCAGCTGAAGAGTACAGTTAAGAAATTCACTTAGGAGATTGTTGGGCAGAGAATACATTGTGGCTGTAATATGTGGGAGTTGATGGACATCTGTACAATTTGTAGTGACCACACCCATTGCAAATGTTAGCTTCTTGAGGAAGCTCAGTACAGAGTTGATGAGTTGGCATCTGAGCTGTGACATCAGGTATGAAGAAGAGCTATCAGGACACTATTTCAGGAGGCAATCACACCCCTTTAAGTTAATCACATTACCTTTGGTGTGTGGGCGGGGACAGAAGAATGTGACTGAAATACTCATTAATGTGCTGCCTTTATCTTCCTAGTTGCTGGACTCCCTGCAATGTACAGTACTTGAAATTTGTCATACCATTAAATTGCCATCTTTCATTTAAAATACATATCCTAAGTCATCACTTGCCATCCTCCTCAATCTTCAAATGCTAGCTCAATTATGAAGAGCTTGTAAAATGCAGTTAGCACTACTTTGACAGCTTTACTGCATGTCAAAAAGGTACAGAATGAATATTGTATTAGCACCATGTTGTGAAATAAATAATTTGCTGTCCTTTCAGTGCAAACATAAAAAGGATGAATGTTCAACTTACTAAAAAATCTGAGCACTTCTAAAAATTTTCCAAGGCATCAAATCTAATCAGAACAAAATGTAGACGACAACGTCCAATAAACTTTTACTTTCATCAAAAACTATGCACAATAAACAGAATTATACAAAAATTAAGAGTACAAAGCAATTGTCATAAGTGATTACTTAAATCTGTTGCATAGAAATCAAAAGCAAATATGGAATTACACATACAAATGCTAATTACAAGTTTCCTTTCATATTTTAACAAGGTTAAATTATGTGGAATTTGCATTTCTATTGGGTTTAAATTATTGCTTCTTCTGAAACATTAATACCTGTATTTACTTAATACATAGAAACAATATTAAGGCACTAAAAAGATATTGTACTTGGATACCGTAAGCAAACATATTAGTCAACTTAGAGAGAGAGAGACTCCGAGCACAGAATTCTACCCAGTAAAATTGTAATTACTTTCCAACACTTTTATAGAGATTTCATGGTTACCAGTTTGTGCCAAGTGGAAAAAAAAGTATTAATTACATGATTCTTATTTCAAGTGCATCATCTTCTGAGTTGAGCAAGAATTGTATCTAGACATAATGTCACATGATTTAGATCTTTGCAACATACAAAGATTTGATCAGATTAGTGGTACGTTCCCATTTTAAGTTTAATGACGTAAATTAATGCTTATTAATAATTGAATTTTTTAACAAAGGAGACAATTGATATAACAATATGATCTTACAACTACAGTTTACTAATTGACATTGTGAAATAGTCACCTGATTATGTTTTAAAGTGTGCTTGCCTTGATTACATATTTTATCATGTGTTTAGAATCTTTCATACATACTTTCACCAAACCATTTTCTGGGAGAAAAATAATAATTATTATTTACTGATAATGCATTGAAATTTGCTGGGAAGTATGAATGGATGATGTGGGGAATCTTCTTTGAAAAGCTGGATGAAAAATATTCTCAAATGCACCAACTGGTACTTATCTATCGTTAATACTTGTAGAGATATGTTGGCCAGTTTTTTCTGCAATTTAACTTCTTATCTGAAAAGCAAAACCATGGTATCAATCCCATAAGCACTGATGTCAAGCTGATCCTTATGATTGCAGAACTTACTATACCCAAAGTACATATTATAGAAAGGCATTTAAAAAACATAGCTAATACTCTGATTTGCTATTCGGGGCAGTAGTCTTCTGTAAAGTAAATTGAAACAAATGAGTCAAAACATTATGTACTGTATAAGCCAACAGTAAATCCACAAAAGTATTGTTAAGAACTTTTGTGACCCAACATTAATTATTAATTGATATATTTTATCGAGTCAAAAATGTCAATGATTACGCATGCAACATCATTGATTTGTTCAGTCTGGTTCTTTAAGGACATTTCATTAAGATCCTTTTAAATGAAAACCACAAAGAACTACTTTTGTTTCGGTTCTTGCATTTTGATGCTTCAGATTTTTGTTTTAAATTAAGACAGAATTGTTAATGTGCGTTGAAGGGAAATCAACAATAGACACAAATAATTTCAAAATGCAATTAGTGCCAATCACACCTGCTTAAGAGTGGTGGGGATTTGCTAACTAGATGATATGACTGATAGGTAGATAGATAGACAGACAGCCCTCAAACTTAAAATAAAGTCAAAATTTTAAGTTGGAGCTGGTGACAAATCAAGCAATGACATATGGACAATTGTAATAACTGGCATAAGATTTTTTTTTAATTCTAAAGTTTGCATCCCCAAAACACTTGTGCTTTGCAACACAGCATTCAGCTTATACAATGAATTTTAGATAAATTACTATACCGTGCATACTTTTATTATTTATCCTGAGTGAAGTTATGGTGTTTGATAATCCTATAGACATCTTACCTGCAGTAGATTGCTGTTCTTTGAGCTCATAAAAAGGGTAATTGCAGTGTGGAGTGATATAAAATACCACTATGTTCACGAAACTTCTGTATGTATTAAAAGTATAGTATTTCCTGACCAACAATTAAACTGGTGACTGGAAGACCACAAACACTTAAGCTGAGAAACTGGTCAGGAAAATGCCACAGCCAGTAACTGTATAAGTATTGGAAGAATAAAGAGCGGTCAGCCCAACACTCTTGTTTTAAGAAAGATTCCAGTTCCTTAAATAAGCAAACGAGTTAGTTGAATCATTGAAAAAATATCCACAGACTGTATAATCACCACAGCTATATGGATGTAATTTCTATTAATATCATTTTGATGTGGTATTAGATCATGCTGAGAGACTATTTTAAGTGGCATCTAAATATCCTTGAGAAATTGAAGTTCAAAGCAGTGCTCTGTAAATTCCTTCATACATTCTCCATTGCAAATTACAGCTACTGAATGAATGATCTGTTACTAACTAAATGGCACTAACACCATTTTCACTCATTTTTCCATTGCACTCTCCACTGCAACCATCCATCAAGGCCAGTGAGACAGATAAACCTTTTCTTCCAACTAGCTCTCATCTATCATCAGAATACTTGTTTACCTGCCTGCCTGCCAGTCTCTAATTGCAATTTTAAAAACAAGCTTAAAATTTGAAAGCTAATTAATTCAGGAAGTCTCTAAGTGAAAAGCAGGCAGGGTTTCCATTGAGAATATTTCCAGAGCAAAGCAATTAGATTGTGGATTTGTAATTGTTGAGATGTCCAATTTCTAATCTGTTGTGCAGTTAGACTGGCTGGATGTGTAGTAATGTCTGGATTGGAGATTTTTACATTTTCAAATACAAAAATTGCATTCATATAGTGCCTTTAATGATCTAGGTACATCCCTGAGTACCTTACAACTGGTGAATCACTTTTAATGTGTAGTCAGTGTCACAGCTTTTAAGATTAGAACTTTGTTGTGTACCATCCACCTATTTCACAAATTTATTCAAAAGGGCTGAGAAATAATTTCTTTTTATAGAATACTTCCTATTTCAATTTGGTTTTAAGTATTGCATTGTTTTTTAAAAAATGGTAATCTGGAAAGTGCCAGGCAGATTAACATGGAATTCTGCTGATTGGTCAACTTGATTGAAGGAAATAACGTTTGTCTAGTTGTCATTTATTGATGAATGGCTGCAATATATTGTAATTATATAGCACAGTAATATGTTGACTCAATGTGCAGTGTTTATTGCTGTTGAGTCCAGAGAAAAAAAGATACTAGCCACCCAGAGAAGCTCATATACGAGCACATTTATCACAATGTTGCCTTGGCCATGAAAAAGTCCTGGATCACAGGAACATGTTTTTTGTACTGGATGAAATCACCCAAATCCCCATCCTTAAAAGCTACATGCAATTAAATTGAACATTTTGTATTTTTTTTTGTTGAATCGTTTTCCACTGGAGATCAGGTTGAAAGCCTACTGTCAGCAATTCTGAAGACACTGGAGTACATTTAGCAGGTTAGAGAATTTGTTTACTTTTTCATCCTGTTCTAAGCTCGCACAGTGAAGAAATATAAATGTCAGCTTGTTTCATCCTTATTGTCTTAACTGGTCTTTTCCATTACAAATAAACAGCTAATTGCTTCTTGTCCAACAAAACTATCATTTAAACCACAAGTTATGAAATTGTGCTTTAGATCCAAACATGGTGCTATGCTCATTTCATAAAAACGTTTTATCACATCATGACTTCTTTTTGAAAAGTGTTTCTCAAGCACAGGAAAAAAATTTCTGGGCACTACGCAAAGTAATAGTACAGTACACAGCATGAGAAAGAGGAAGGGAAATGGAATGGACTTTCTCCTTTACAGAATCAAACACATTTCTTCAGAATGGAAGATGGAGGCAGTTTTTGAGAGGAGGTGAGGTGCTTTCACAAAACAGGATGCAGAGTTCAGATTTTGAAAGGGCAGGAGCATAGCAATTTTACAGAGATTTGTCCACGATGGTTAGGAAGGGGTTAGAATTTCAGTTTACGAGCATCAAAGGTTGCATTCGCAGGTATAAGGAGGGGAAGAATAACACATACAGACAGACACACAGACAGACAGACAGACAGACACACACACACACACGTTTGAAAACCAGGAAGAACATAGTAAAAATAAAAACTTGAGGACGATAATTTTGCCAGAATTACAGGATTTAGGGGTACAAGCAGGACACAAGTGGTGTCATTTTGAATGAGTTATTACCTGTGGAGGGTAGACACGGCACAGGCAGCAAGAGGAGGATTACTGGTAGCAAAAAATTGGAGACAGTGGTGGGGGGTGTAATTTTTCAGGGATAGAAGAAAACACTTTAGGTCAATGAAGAAGCTGAGCACAATGCCACATCCTGATAAAATCTTCCCAGTTGCGAAATGAAACTGCTAAAGCCCATTCACTTTCAAAGATACAACATCGGTCTCATCCATTTTAAACTAGTACTGGAATTTACCAAAATCCCCTTCGCTTAAAACCCTTCAGAGGCTGAACTTGTATTTCAAGCTTTAAGGACTATTTACCCTATTGCAATCAAGTGGAAGTAATCATACACAATGTTAACAAGTTTTGTTGACTGGATTTCTTAAAGAGATGATTGCTTGTTTCCTTCCATGAAAATCAAGTTCAAATTGCAAAATCTAATTTCCAAGCCCAATTTTCAGTACTCACCCCAAGTTTTTGAATAAGAGATTTATCTTTTTAGTTAAAAGGAAAATCAACCTAATGAACTGCAAAGATGCAGAACACATTGGAAAATAAACTATACAGCATGCTTCCAAGCATATTTACACTGATGTCTCACTCAATCTCCTGATGCACTTGAACAGCATCCCAAGGGAATTCTTTTTTGACAGCATCAACTGAATATATTTAAAACAAATGATTACTAATGGCTACACATGCAAGATAAAGCATGTAAAGACAGTATTTAAGACCAAAACATCATTCAATTGAATGAAGAGTTATTCCTTTTTAAACTGATTTCTAAATTATCATCCATAGTAATTTAAAAGATATTATTCATGGCTTTGTATCTACTAATGTCAAAAAAAGAAGATGCCTAGTTTATTTTGTGCTTAGCTTTTTCTCCCCCACCTGGTACGTAGGCCCATCAAAGTAAAAGCCCAATCGATCATTTAAGGTGAACTGTCCAATGTTTCAGGAGAAATAAATTATATTGCCTATTCTGTCAACGTATATTAAGTCAATATGTTAAAGTGCCTTACAAAGTTTAATTGAATATAGTTGTTAATGATTACTGATACAAGAACTTCATAAAGCTCCAAGTATGGATTGCCTCACTCCAACAGATGTTGACAGACTTGTCTGTTGATTGCAATAAACGAGGAGGTGAATACATACGTATTGTGCTTCATTCAATAAAAAGAATGCAAGTTCAAGATTGTAATCCCCCTTTTGTCAGTTGTCAGAAAATATACCTTGGAACTTGCAAGTAAGTATAGTCCTTCCATGCATGAAACAAAAGTTGGATTCCTACTCCAAGCTGCAATGTTCAGGATATCAGTAAGAATACAGTAATTAAAATAGTACAAGCTGGATTGACTCTTAAGAAACAAAGATTGCTGAACAGAGACAAATAAAATAGTAGCAAATGGTCAATTAATTAGATCTGTAAAAATATAATCAGTTGATTAGATCAGAACCCCTATTACATTAAGTTATATCTTAGCTAGTTTTAATTGAAAACAAAGGAGTTTCCTGTTTGTTTGCCCATAAGTTTAGCAGATCACCGAAATATATCAACGCAGCCTACTAAAAAATTTCATGTTAACTATGGATTCCAATAGGAACAGTTAGAACACTACCATTTAACAACATTTCTGAATGCTCAAACTTAATGAATCGTTCAGCCTAGAAAATCAGAGCTCACAGTTCATACAGAATTTGTCTGTATTTAGACGTGTAACTATCTACATTCAGATTATTTCGCATACTGATAACGTTTCCATGTGATGTTTTATGGATACCATATCTAGTAACAAATGAGGTAATGTGTCTCTCATTTAAACTATACACTAATTCCACCCTCTTCTCTCAAACTTTCATGGTCTGTGAAATCATGTGATGGTAGATATTCCATTAGATTTTCTTCATTTTTGAGCCTCCAAAATCTGAGTTTGAGATACCATAGCCCACGTTTTCTCTCAGACTTGGCTTCCTGATCATGTTAGTTATATTCATATTTTAACTGCATGTAATAAGTACTGAAAACGCTAAACAAAAACTTTGAACGCATTAATTCCAGGAGCCTTTTCATGAATAGGTAACTAAGCAATCAAAAAAGGGCAATGTACTCTGTGGTGATCCCAAGTTCACATCACTTGTGATGACTGAGAAAACTCCTGAACACAAAGTACCTGAAAACATTTTGACCTACATTATTTTGCCAGCTGGTGAATAGTAGCCACTTGCATGTGCAAGAAATGCAAATAAAATGTTGGCTCTTGCAAGCCAGCTCTTATTAACAAAACAACTAATAAGAGCCAGACATGACTGATTGGAATGTATCTTATCATATCAGGCATATTTATTGACTTCAGTTACCACTGGCGCAAATATCTGGTTTTGGCGAAGCAAAATGATAAATTTGAGACACAAAAATATTGACTTGTACTTATTTAAGTAACAACAAAAATCTTAACAGGATGCAGCTAATTAAGGTAGCACTAAGTTAGCATTCATGAAAATGGATCTGCAAAATGCCAAAGTTATGATTTCAAACACACAGAAAATATCTGGTAAACACTATGCAAATAGAAGGAAACAGATTGAAAGTCCCAGTGACATAATAGCAGAATTGATAATGTTGGTAAATATATTTGGAAAATCTTATACTGGCAAATCAAATCAGGATGACTAACACCTTCTGACTGCGCCTGTATTGTTCTGGAAAGCTTGGGAGTTGTTGGAACAGTTTGAAATGATTCAACTCAACAAAAAAGTTAGTTAAATTGGAGTGCTATTCATTTTACACAGAATAATTGTTGTCAGCACAACCCTAATTTCAAGTGATAAATATAACTAACATATATTTGCATAACTTAAGTCAGGATGTAAATTATACTTACCAGCCATTTTTTAGCTGGTATTTATTAATGGTCCAGAATTTACCAAATGATGGGTGATTTAGTGGCACTTACCTTCATTAACTATGTAAATCATCTGGTAACTTGTGGCAAGGAAGGAAATACCCTGTGAATTGCAAAATCACCACAAGTTGCAGGATGAATAGCACCATTGATATTTAAATTCTAATTCTCCCTTCACTTTTGTCTATCTCTCTCATTCAGTTCCAACCTAGTTCTCCATATTATACTTTCTGCACATTCTTTGACTCCAATTCACTCTCCTGCTCAATCGTTCCACAGTTTCCTTCTCAAAGCTTCAATTTCACTACTTAAATGAGTTACACTCAAGGTCTCATTGTTTATCAATGCTCCAAATGTCCTTTTTCACCCCCTCACTGTGCCCTTATTAGCTTACAGTTCCAACTGCTTACAGGACAAACATTTGAGATGAAGGGTGAGGGAAGAACTTTAATAGGGCACATTATAAAGCTGACAAACTCCAACAAATCCTAGGCTAAACGCTTCATGAATTGAAGGGAGTTATTCTGGATTTACAGTAGCACTTGAATTCAAGTCAAACTGAGGTACAGCATGAAGATATTCCTACTAGACTTTTCTGGTCACGTTGATATGTAGCTCAGTAAACATCATGGCCTCAACGTAGCTTTGTGTGTTCCTTTGTACCAGTCTGAATCAAAAAGAGTTGTTCTACTTGACCTGAAGGTGGTCCAAGGCAGCTTGCATCCAAAATGTGACACTGTACTTTCAGAAAGTGAACATTACTTTTGAATATTTAGGACAAATAAACAAAAACATGGTGTAAAGAATGGAAAAATAATATACATTAGATATTTATCATGGAAGGAGTAATGAGAGAATCTATTCACCAAATTACCTCATCAACTATTGGTTTGCTTAGGTTGGTAGCAGGAGAGGTCAGGTGAAAAAAAATCACAGGAAGGCCTGACGCACGCTTCTTTACTATTAATTGATCGAATGCATGCCAATGCCAGAAAGTAATTAAGCTACTTGTTACTGAGACCATTTTATTTTTCCTCCCCGTTTCTACTTAATTGCACTATTAACTGCAGCCAAGTCGAGAACTGGTGATGTGATCGCAGGCCTCTGCCTCCAGAAGGTTGTACGTGAATGAGCGGTTAGAAACCCTTTCAAATTTTCTCCTCCCTGCTTTGGAAGTGCACCCACCCTCTGCTCAGTATTAACATACTAGAGTAAAAGAATCATTCCCCAGTGACGCCATGCATCAATACACCAATGCAAGATGCTGCCAACATACTTAGCAAGTAGATTTACTCCTTTCTACAAAACTCAACACCATGAATCCTGGTTTTACCTAAAATGCTACGTGAATTTTAGTCAGAGGAAGGTATACTTAAAATGGAGTATGCAAGTCATTGTCATCACTAAGAAAAACAAACAAAAAACAAATATATGTTGCTTGGGTACAAATGTTTAAAGTTGTCGTCATGAGAGATGGAAATGAATCAGTTAACTTGTTATGGAGTTAGGAAAGCTAGGATTTCATGATCTCATTTAAAATCTTAGGTGTTCAATTTGATATGTAGTGCAGATGTTATAAAGTAATGCCAGCTTGCTAATGATGTCATGTGGCCATCATCACAATGCTTCAGAAATATTAGCTTAAATGAGTTATTCATTAATCCCTACATGGCTACAAGTGTTCAGATGTCTACTGTAAGTTGCAATAAATGCTTGTCCAGCTTAAGGAAGGCAGTACAGCATAAATACTACTGAGGTCTTCAAATTGCATTAGCTGAGCTTATAAATAGCTGCATAAGGCCACGAAAAAATTAGCCAAAAGTAACAGGTTTTCGATGCAGTGCTTCAATGTGTTCTGTCTAACACCTTTGGCTTTTTTACTCCTCAGACTTCCCAGTAACATCTCTGCCATAAGAACAGACATTTTTTTTAACAATGGCTCAGTGCTTTGCGGCCAGGATCAAGAGAAGATGTATGCCTGGCAAATTGAAAAGTGACCGGTACTTAGCAGTAAACTAATATGACATTTGTGAGGTTCGATAGTTTTAAGTTAGTCCACTACTGCAGATGATTCCTCACTGGACCCGCTCTCCATCTCTTCTTCATATTAAGGAACCAGGAAAGAATTTTTTGTTTCCTTTTCCAAATAAAAAGCTTACTGCTTTTACAATCAACTTTTCTTATTAGTCAACCAGAACTTGCTTTCTTGCAACATTCCTTTGTCCTTGTGCATTCCGTCATATTATTGCACAACACACACGACATTTTGCACAACCTCTTTTCCTCTTTTTGGGATGGAAAACTGTCAAAATTGCTTCATCAAACACAGCTTTCAATCCTTTCTGTGTGAGGGCAGAGCATTCCAGGTAACACTGTGCTCCAATCTGAAAAATAAAATAAAGGAAATCCACTTTTGCTTTCAGTTGTGAATCTAGTTTAGGTTTACATCTATTGCCATATGAATCTGATGCCACATGGGTTTAAATTAGCTATGAATTTTAATTAAAACATTCAGGCATACTGTAGATTCTTAATATCACAGTACAAACCATGAGCCATAAAAAAAAATCATCAAATTTTGAAGTGTAAAATGTGAAACTTTAGTTTCCTTAAACTACACAACATTACAAAAAATGTCCAAACTGGTTAGGACAGTGCTCGGTCATTGCTGATCCCATTTCGCATTAGTTTACCTGAAATTACAGAGTAATATTGTAGATTTTAGGGTGAGGTAGTGACACAGAGGTAATAATTGGTGGATTCAACTCATACTCTTGAGGACAAGGGTTCAAATCGACCATGGCAGCTGATTGAATTTTTAAAAAAATTCAATAAATGATAAACTTGGACCATATAATACATAAATGGTGCTATGAAACTACCATTGAACTGCCTTTTTAAAAATTGCAGACCCCACTGGCGAGGCCAACATTTATTGCCCATTTAAAGAACAGTGGTTCTACGCATGTTAAGGTTTTTAAAGCACTCAAATAGGGGTAACAGCCAAATGCATCTAAGCAAAAAAAGCAATACTGAAATTAAATAATTACATCACTAATCAAAAGGTTTTTGATCTGCTCCCAATCTCAATACAAATTTTGATAAACTGACTATTGTTTCCAAACATAGCTGTGATTCTTTGATATGCAATTCCAAGTTTAGCTGCTCATGTTCAAAAGTTTGAGTCAGAATGATAGTGACCAAAGCACAGAAAAAGGCTATTTGGCCAATCAAATCCGTGCCAATCCCAATTGCTTAACTATTCTAACCCCATTTTCCTGCATTTGGCCCATAGCCTTGTATGCGCTGGAATCACAAGTGCACATCTTAAACACTTCTTGAATGTTATGATTTCTGCCTCTATCACCCTTAAATGACAAAACGCAGTAGACCCAGCACTGATCCTTCTGGTACGCGATTAGTCACAGGGGTGCAGTCTGAAAAGCAACCCTCCACCACCACCTTCTGCCTCCTGCCTTTGAGCAAATTCTGTATTCAGTACTCCCTTCAGTCTCCTCTGCTTCAAGAAAAACATATCCAGTCTATCCAATCTCAAACTCTTAAGCCCAGACAACATCCCGGTAAATTTCCTCTGCACCTTCTCCAGTTCAAATCACTCCACTCCTATAATGTGGATTTCCAGAACAGCACACACAATACTCTTATAATGGCCTAACTAACTTCTTATATTGTTCCAGCATAACCTCCCGGCTCTTAAACTCTTTTCTCAGCTAATTGAACATTAACGTTTTCTGCTATCAGCAAAATTCCCAGCATACCTAGAATGCATAACTGAAGCAGTGAAGACCAATGAGAGAGTTTTGAGAGAAATGTCTACCTTCTTAGCTTCTCACAGCAGGGCATTGGTTTTTATAAATAAATAACAACTACCAAATGCCTTTTCAGCTATTTTAAACAACAAACAAAACTTGTTATTGAAATTATGAAACAAATGTTGGTTTAGGCTAAGAAGCAACCTTTTGGCCAAATATATCTGTCACAGATATAAAGTTGTGAACCTGACTGCAGCATTAATAGAAGCAGTCTTATTCCACTTGAGTTCGGCACCTTCTGAGAATACTCTTCGAGCCAAAGTTGAAAATCGTTCAGCGGGGGGAGGAGACTACCAAAATTGTTCGACAATTTATGAACTTAACGCAGTACCTTTTTTAAATTGGAGCAAGTGGATACATCACTTCCTACTTTCTGAGATTGGCAAAGCAAATAATTCACTTCACATGTGTTCAGGTGACAATAGTCTTGAGAGCTGGAATTTGCATTCTGCACCTGATGGTGTCAAACTAGCAGTGTAACTAACCACAGGTGGGTTAGAGAGAATTTTCCTTTTATTAGTGGCAGCAGATTTGACAGCAACTTAGATGGAAACTGGATATGTACTTGAAAATGTAAGGTATGAAGGGCTACAGGGAAATAGCAGGGGAGCAGGCCAAATTGAGTAATATTTTCCCTGGAGTGTTGGCGGCTGAGGGGTGACGTTATAGAGGTTTATAAAATCATGAGGAGCATCATAGGATAAATAGACGTGGTCTTTTCCCGAGGTGGGAGAGTCCAGAACTAGACGGCATAGGTTTAGGGTGAGAGGGGAAAGATATAAAAGGGACCTAAGGGGCAACTGTTTCATGCAGAGGGTGGTGCATGTATGGAATGAGCTGCCAGAGGAAGTGGTGGAGGCTGGTACAATTACAACATTTAGAAGGCATCTGGATGGGTATATGAATAGGAAAGGTTTAGAGGGATATGGGCCAAGTGCTGGCAAATGGGACTAGATTGGGTTGGAATATCTGGTCAGCATGGACGAGTTGGACTGAAGGGTCTGTTGTTTCCATGCTATACATGTATAACTCTTCCAAACAGCTGGCATAGGGAAGATTGGCTGATTGGCTTTCTTTCATGCAATTTCCCTTCAATTTACCAGAAGAAACAATAACACATTACTGTTAGCCAATTTCTTTCACTTAAAATAAACCCATACAAGCCAACACAACAGAAGTTTTCATTCTTAAAGGCTTTCTGTTTTTTTTTTAAAGAAAGAGAAAATGTACTAGCATTGAAGCATCAGCTTTGTTTTCTGGAGAACAGTTCATGACAATGCAAAATTCTGTCCCCCATGCAGTCGCTAACTGCTGCATTACTGTGACCAGTCTTGCATTACTGTGACCAGTCTTGGCATAAAAAAGGCTCCTGCATGAGACTTGCCTAATTTTGAATAGTCAGAATTCTTATCATGCAAAACTCTCCAAAATAGGAATTACCTCTTTAGCCAACTTCACACCTTGTTCGTATGTGATGGGTTTTTCCTTCATATGAATTAATCGGGCCAGTGTTTTGGGATCATCTCTTAGATCAATCTGCAAAATATATTTTAATGGGAAAATGTTAGACTTTCATATCTACTTTCCAGTATAATAACTTTACCAGAGCACTCACTGTTGTTTACCACGAGAGCTAATTTCCATAAAATAAAACTTGATGTCCTGTGCAATGGAGAACTGAGCTGTCAACTTATGAAAACACTTTCACAGTCTGCCTTCAGGTTTTGCTACAAATGTGACCGTATTTCATTTGGACTATATCAGCTCACTTATTTTGCGGTTTTCTTATTATTTCCCTTAAATGAAAAACATCACCCACAGAGAAATAAGGTTTTAATGGAAAACTAATGGTTTTGCAAAGAAGCTAGATGGAGTGAGAAAAAAACATCCATCCCAGGTCTTTGCAATGTGGTATCATACCTGAGTTCCAATCAGTACATAAGGCACATGCGGCATACACGCTTTAAGCTCAGGCACCCACTCCTCTTGCACGTTGTGGTATGATGCAGGATTTACCACAGAGAAGCAGATCAAAAACACATCAGTGTTTGGATAAGAGAAAGGTCTCAGTTGATTGTAGTCCTCCTATAACAAATAAGAGGAAGTCAAAAGTAGTATAAAACCGTATCAACCCAAATTTATTCAGCTTTATTCAGACATTAATTTTACCTGTACGCTTGCAAAACATTTTAGAGCACCTAGCCAAGATTTTAATAAGTTACATTCACAGAAGAAATCCAGGTGGCTGGATTCACCTCCTCAATGCAATGGGCTTAAACGAACATTTGACTGCATAGACATTTTCATAAATCAGTTTAAAAATAAAATACAAGGCATTGTGCAACAGGTAAACAGCTTTTTACAACTACTCAGCTTTCAGCACCCATTTAAAGGGCGGCACTCATAACTTACCTTTAATTTTCTCACTCTTCAGAGCATTTACTAAGCACATTCTATGCAGAACATTGCACAAAAGATTAATATTCACCACTTAATATCAGTCCATAGATATTTATTCAATTCCACATTCTTTAAAAAGCTAAATGGGTGAGAATTCTACAATGCATAATTCTATAAAGTATAGATTGATATTTAATGAGGAAGCCAATCTTCAACTTTTTAGAAGCAGTCTTCCTATAAGCCTTTTACCTGAGATAGTCAATTAAGAATCAGTCTTAAGATCAACTATAGGTAGCACAGCTATATTACAACAAAACAATAAAAAGAGTAATGCTTTCATATTGATAGTACTCCATCCATCAGCCAGCTTGGTGACAAACTGCACAATTAGAACAGGATCTTCTACTGCACAATTAAAGTATTTGACAATTTTCCAAGATTATAAAGCTGATGTGGTGCTGTCTCAATTTTACACTGCACGCAGTAACTGCATACCCATGCATATAAAAAACTAAAACCGCATCACATGTCAAAAGGTATCTGAATGATCAAATAGAATTTGAAAAAAAGGGAGTCTGTTAAAAGGAGTACACAAACATTAAGAGAGAGCTTCATATTATTGCCAAGTGGTTATTCATAAAATCAATTTACAAGTCAAAGAACCTGAATTCTCCCAAATTAAAAGTACGAAAAACTGAACAGTAGACTGTTACTACATCATTCCATTTGACTTCACAGCATGAATCAGTCAATGGTGCAGCACAATTTAAAATTGAAGCACCAGAAAGGTACAAAATATTGAATTATAGAGAATGAGCTATTCACTGCCAAAATATCATTAATGATTTTATTAAATCAGGTCTTTTTTCTTATCAAGAGTCAATGGTTTAACTTGGCATTAATAGAATATTTTTAAACAAAATAGGATACAAATAAGCTATTGACATTGACGGTGGATGTTGGAAACAGTGAAGAGGTTACATTTTTTAAACAGTGAATGCAGGGATTGCTGAAGCAACTTTGTTTAATGTCACATTCAAACACAAAATGTTAAAGAGGCAGAAGGGAGGCCTGAATTTTTCAGAGACTCCCTCAAAAGTGGGAAAAGAGAGGTGGGTGGCTGGTGGCGATGCACAAAGACTTTTTGTGTTTGGCAATTCAAAGTTTTGAAAGGGTAGACTGTGCCTTCAGAGACTACCAGTCAGCGTGGCTGGTTAAAGAGTGATAAGCCAGTCATAGATGCCACAGAACATTACCCAGGTCCCAAAGCAAAGAGTGTTAGGGGGCAACCAGGAACTGTGTTCACTTGGCATTGCCCAGGTGGCACATGAACATTCAGTACTGGCACACTGAAGGAGGCTGATACTCCACTGGTACCACATGTCCAGAAGAGTAACAAGGCTGCCAAGGATAAGTGAATAGCACCTACGATGAAGAGTTTATGCTCAAAAACATCAACTCTCCTGCTCCTCAAATGCTGCCTGACCAGCTGTGCTTTTCCAGCACCACACTCTCAACTCTGATCTCCAGCATCTGCAGTCCTCACTTTCACTTACCTAGAAGTGAATCTCCAGCTGGCAATGCAGGCATGACTCTCAGGCCCCCCAGAGGTGAGGAGATGCTACACCTTCCACTGGGAAGCTAAAACCCTGGGCAATGTGAGAACATGGAAGAGAAAGGAGAGACAGGACAGCTACAGAGGCCACATCCTCAATACAGAAACTACCAAAGATGGAGAGAGATGCTTGGAGATGACAGAACTAGTGCCACAGGGGACTAACTTTCCAGGTAGATGGTCACAGACAGATGACAGTCTCATCGTTGAATGCCTTGCCGCACTGGTCACAAGATTGATAGAGGTCCTCAAAGTCCTAACGTCTTGACCATCTTTTCTTGCTGCAGATCTTAATATTACTTTTAAAAATCTGCAAAACTCACCAACTTGTCATTGATGGCCATGGGGGACAGGATATTCATTTAGAGAGAGATCACAGCAGGGTATACCTCCACCACTCCGTCCAGCTAACTTGTCTGACTGCAGCATTAACTTCCTCCATGTGTGTACTCTTTCTCCAGAAGACACAGTCATGATGCCTTCACCCTCCACTACTCTACACTGCCTCAGATTACACTGAAAATGCATGAATGGATCCTTGGTGACAAGGGACATATTTGTGAGCTAGCTCCTGGCCCACCACGGAAAGCATCAGACATGGCAGAGAGAAGATAACCAGTGACACCTGGTCAACAAGACACCTGGTCAGCAGGCCACTGGGCTTCTGAAGGTGTAACTCCAGTGCCTGAACCAGTCAGGTAGTGTGTTTCAATGTTCTCTTGCTAGGGTCTCAATTGTTGCGATGATACACTGTATTGTCTGAAGAGGCCTCCTACAAAAGGTGTGAAACTGAGGATTGAGGCCTTGAAAAGAGACAGGAGGAGGAGCAGGAAGAGGTGTCGAGAGAGGAGGCAGAGGAAACGAGTTAGAAAAATGTCTCTGCTGTGTGATGAGATGGATGGGGATGGCCTTCCTCCTGCCAGAATCCATGGGGAGGACCTCTCTCCACTCTCACACAATCTACAACACTAGATCAAAAGGTCACAATGATCATCTGCAACAAGAGGCAAATCTTTCCATCAATGGCACAGCATTTACCTTACTCTGTGCAGTCCTCGCATATGTACCCCCCCCTCAACATTCTGGAATATTTCCATCACTGAATTCCGCACTAACAACAAGCTGGGCATTTGCATCAATCACAAACTCAACTGTATTACCATGTAAATACATTGTAGTTACAACAGTAGGCAAGAAATCTCAGTGAATAACTGACCCCCAAAGCCTTTCTACCATCTACAAGGCACTAATTAGGGATACTCCCCACTTGGGTGGATGGGTGCAGCTCCAATAACACCCAAGAAGCTTGACACGATCCAAGACAAAGCACAATTGGCAACAAATCTACATGCAAATCACTCCCTCCACCATCGATATACACTAGTACACACTGCTGATTCACAAATCAAACTGCTCCCATTTTCTCAGCCTGCTCCTGCCCCACCGACCTAATCTCTTCCTACCTTGACACCGTCCTGTCCCCCCAGGAACTCCCCACCTATGTTCGGGACACCACCCACTCCCTTCACCTCCTGCAAGACTTTCATTTTCCCGGCCCCCAATGCCTCATCTTCATCATGGACATCCAGTCTCTGTACACATCGATCCGCCATGAGGAGGGTCACCAAGCCCTCGGTTTCCATTTCTTCCTCTCACGCTGTCCCAACCAGTACCCTTTCACTGACACCCTCATCCGCCTGGCTGAACTGGTCCTCATCTTCAACAACTTCTCCTTCCAATCCTCCCACTTCCTCCAAATGAAAGGGGTAGCCATGGGAACCCACATGGGACCCAGCTATGTCTGCCTGTTTGTCGGGTACATGGAACAGTCCATCTTCTGCAGTTACACCGGCGCCAACCCCCACCCTGTTCCTCCACTGCATCGATGACTGTATCGGCGCCACCTCATGCTCCCATGAGGAGGTTGAACAGTCCAACTTTACAAACACCTTCCACCCCGACCTCAAATTCACCTGGACCATATTGGAAACCTCCCTCCCCTTCCTGGATCTTTCCAACACCATCTCTGGCAACCAGCCTACCACAGACATACACTACAAGCCCACTGACCTCCACAGCTACCTAGACTGCACCTCCTCCCACCCTACCTCCTGTAAAAACACCATCCCTTATTCCCAATTCCTCTGCACCCACCACATCTGCTCCCAGGATGACCAATTCCACCTCAGAAAGTCCCTGATGGCCTCCTTCTTCCACGATCTCAACTTCCCTTCCAACATGGTTGACGATGCCCTCCAGCGCATCTCCTCCACTTCACACACCACCGACCTTGAACCTCACCCCTCCCAAAGCAATAAGGACAGAAACCCCCGTCCTCACCTTCCACCCCACCAACCTCTACATACAACGCATCATCCTCCATCACTTTCGTCACCTCGAAACAGAACCCACTACGGGAGATATATTTCCCTCCCCACCTCCATCAGCGTTCCGAAAAGACCATTCTCTCCGCGACTCCCTCATCAGGTCCACACCTGGCACCTTTGCCTGCCACTGCAGGAAGTTCAAAGCCTGTACCCACACCACACCCCTCACCTCCGTCCAAGGCCCCAAGGGATTCTTCCACATCCATCACAAGTTTACCTGTAGCTCTACCAATGTCATCTACTGCATCAGTTGCACCCAGCGTGGTCTCCTCTACATCAGGAAGTCAGGACGCCTTCTTCCGGATCATTTCAGATAATATCTCTGGGACCTGCGCCCACCTCCCCCACCGTCCCATGGCTGAACACTTCAACTCCCCTTCCCATTCCATTAAGGACATGCAAGTCCTGGGTTTCCTCCATTGTCAAACCCTTATTACCTGGACCCTGGAGGAGGAACACCTCATATTCCACCTTGGGACCCTGGGATAAATGTGGATTTCAATACCTTCCACATTTCCCCTCCCCTCACATTATCCCAGTCCCAAGCCTCCAACTCGGCACAGCCCTCCGGTCCGGTCCATCACTCCCCCCTGACCTACTACCTTCTCTGCCACCTTCATCTACCTATCGCTTTCCCAGCTACCTCACCCCCCCCCCCCCCCCCCCCCACCCCC
>NC_057719.1:26772807-26776907 GCF_004010195.1 Chiloscyllium plagiosum
CCACCCCCAACCCCCATTTATCTCTCAGCCCTGGCCCACAAGCCTCATCTATGATGAAGGGCTGATGTCTGAAATGTTGATTCTTCTGCTCCTCAGATGCTGCCTGACTCGCAGTGACCACTTCCATCTAGAAGGACAAGGACAGCAGTTATGTGGTAGCACCATCACCTACAAACTTATTTCCAAGTCAAGATGCCACCGTTCCTTTGGCATCACTGGGTCAAAATCTATGTACTGCCACCCTAACAGTGTTGTGAGTGTACAAATACCAGATGGATTGTAGCAGCTCACTAACATCTTTTCAGAGGCAATTAGCAATGAATAGTAAGTAATCCAGCCAGTGATGCTCATGTCCGATGGATGCAAAAATGAGAAGAACATCTTTGCTCTGGATATTAGAACTGCAGCTCCCTTGTAAAATCTTACATGCTTCTGGGGAAGATCGTAGCTTTGGCAGAACCCACAGATGCCTGCTTGAGGAACAGAAGCAGGTTCACAATGGATGTCTTCCGAGTCTGAGTGAATCCTACTAAGGACCACAAAGCCAATTGTGGAATGGTTAGACCACAGATGGAGGCTAGTCATTCTGTGCTCATGTTGGCTCTCTGCAAGAACGATTCACCTACTGTCACTCATCCTGCATTGCAGATAGCCCTGCAAATCTTTTCTTTGAGATCATGGTCCAATTTCCTTTTTGAAAGTCATGATTGAATCTGCCTCCACCACACACTGGCAGTGCAGTGCAGATTCGAATCTCACACACACACCAAAAGATTTTCTCATATCATAATTGTTTCTTTTGCCATAAACCTATAATGGATGTAGATTTGCTCGCTGAGCTGGAAGGTTCCTTTTCAGACATCACCATACTAGGCGACATCATCATGAGCCGCTAGATGAAGCGCTGGTGATATGACTCGCTTTCTATTTAAGGGTTTATGTTTCCTTGGATTGGTGATGTTGTTTTTCTCAGGGGGCGGTAAATGAGATCCAAGTGAATGTGTTTGTTGATAGAGTTCTGATTGGAATGCCATGCTTCTAGGAATTCTCGTGCATGTCTTTGTTTGGCTTGTCCTAGGATGGATGTGTTGTCCCAGTCGAAGTGGTGTCCTTCCTCATCCGTATATAGGGATACTAGTGAGAAAGGGTCATGTCTTTTTGTGGCTAATTGATGTTCATGTATTCTGGTGGCTAATTTTCTGCCTTTGTCCAATGTAGTGTTTTGGAACCAAATCTGCTGAGAATTTCCAGCAATTGCTGATATTAACTTAAATCTGTGCCCCCAGATTCTCAATGAAAAAGTAACTCTATTTACCTTGACTTGTCCAATCATATTGTGAGCACCTCTTCCAAATCTCCTCTCAACTTTCTCTTCTGCAAAGAGTAAACTGTCCCAACTTCTCGAATCTATTGAAATTATTGAAGCTACACATCCTGTAACGTGTCTTATGAACTTTTTCTGAACACACTCTAATGCCTTCACATTGCTTCTTGAGCTGCTCACAATACTCCATGACACACACCAGTGTCTAACACAGGTTCAACATACTTTAAAACTCTACACTCCTAGTTATGAAATCCATGATGCTAAATGCTTTATTACTTATTGAAGGTTGAAAGGATGATGTGTCCATATAGTCCCAGGCCTCTCTATTCCTACAGCCCCTTTAGAAGTGTAGCCATTATTTTGTACTGTTGCTCCTTCCTTCTCCTAGTAAAATTATGTTACACTTGATGTAATAGCAGAAGTAGGCCATTTCTGAACTTGTGCCCTGTACAGCGTCTAGGTCATTTATATGGATCAGGGAGAACAGGGTCCCAAACAGTCATTGGGAATGCCACTACAATCTTCGACTACTACAATTTCCTGTCACACACTCGGTCAACTTCTTATCCATATGTCTAAATTTGCTTCCAACTCTTGTTATGTAGAAGATCATGTTTACCAAATTAACAGGCTTACTCATCAACCCTCACTTCAAAAAAGCTCCAGCAAGTTAGTTGAACATGAATAAATTGTTGTTGGTTTGATTTAAATAAATTACCTTTTCTCAAATGTCTATTAAGCTGTCCTGAACCAATATCTGTCAGAGTACGTCGGTTGGTAACTATATGTCGAGAAAGATCTGATGCACTGACTTTGTGCTAATTGCTTGGGAAGTTTAATTGATAGCCCTCTTGTTCAGAAATTACAGGTTGTGATGGGCCCAGCACATACTTGGTGCCCACAGTTTAGAAATGAAAAAGGATATGATGTTGTGGTTTACGAGCAATTCAAGAGTTAGTAGATCCTCTGACCATAATGATTCACTTCTCCTTGGTTAAGAGCGTGGTAAACACAGAATTGGATAATTGCAAACATAGCAAATATTTTATTAACTAGCACCTAGGGGAAGCAGAGTGATCAATTATTTCGGATAATCAAGAGGCACGCATAACTGCAGTAAACCTTGATGAAGCAAAGCTTCCGGACATAAATATCTCTCAAAACTCTATGTAAAAACATCAACATATCTCTTAAAATCAATGTAAAAACACACTAAGTAATATAAACATAATGCCCATATCACATACTTTATTTACAGCAAAATACTGACATTGCAGTATTTGAAACAGAAAATGTTGTCAGTTTATCAAGATTAGTTGAATAAGATGCCAGTTAAAACAAAGTTTGCTGATCCCACCCTGCTCCAAAAAGGAAGAAGCATTCTGGTAAATATTGGCCAAATTAATCTACATCTGCAGTAGAAAATCTACAAGAGACCACTGTCAAAGTTTAAACAAATTCGTAATTGTAGACTTGGAAGTTAATAATAGACACTCAGTATGAACTTGTTGAAGGCAGATCATATCTGATAAACCTGATTAACTTATTTTGAAGTAACAAAAGAGGTTAATAAAGGTAATAGAGTGTATGTATTACAGGGGACATGGTGATCTTGTAGTAACGCCACTGGATTAGTAATCCACAGATCCAAGCCCAGACTCTGGAGGCATTCATATGAATCACATGGCAGCTGGTATAAATAATTATTCAATGAATAAATCAGGAATTAATCCCCCACCTTTGGTGTTATTGCACTGCCTTGATGGACTTGGAATGCAAATTGATTATTAATTTGAATCTTGGGTGATTTTGTGGTGTCAGACCATAAGATATTGGAGCAGAATTAGACCATTTGACCAATCGAGTCTACTCCACCATTCAATTATGGCTGATACATTTCTCAACCCCATACTTCTGCCTTGTCCCTATAATCCTTGATCCCCTTATCAATCAAGAAGTTATCTTCACTAGTCACCACCAAATATTCTTTTAAAAAAAAACCTTTATCCCTACATTTTTCTGCCTTTTTTGATAGCCAGCCAATATTTTACAGTATTTTGCCTATGACACCATGGCTCTTATCTTATTTACCAGCCTCCTATGCGGTACTTTGGTAAAGGCCTTCTGTAAATCCAAAGAGATCATGTACACTGGCTCTCCTTTGCTAACTTGCTCAATTCCTCCTCAAAGAATTCTAAAAGATTTGTCAGGCATGACTTTCCCTTGACACAGGCAGGACAATTCAACTTTATTTTACCATGCATTTCCGCATTATCTGCACACTCACATTTAATAATGGACTCTAAAATCTCACCAACAACCGAGGTCAGGCTCATTGATATATAATTGCCTGTTTTCTGCCTCCATCCCTTTTTAAACTGGTGTGTTACATTAGCCATTTCCCAGTCCTTGAGGACACTCCCAGCCTCCAGTGAATGCTGAAAGATCACCACCAATACCTCCACAACTTTCTCAACCTGTACTTGAGTACAAGGGACAATAAAATCTGAGAAACATAAGAAACTTTGGGAGGACAATTACTCAAAGAGAACTAATTTGCAGATTTATCAAGAAATGCATGGTTGTAGCAATAAATTGGATAAACCTTTCCAAACAGCAGGCACAGCCATGCCGTCACACTAAGATTCTACACGACTATAATTTTAATTTGCATTTATAAGTAAAACTGAAATCCAAAAATAGTGTTTTACATCACTAAACAACGAAAAATTAAGCCAGGTCAATCTTGAAAGCAAGTTACCCAATTTGATCT
>NC_057719.1:26777407-26810090 GCF_004010195.1 Chiloscyllium plagiosum
ATGTCCCAAACTTTGGCTGACCTAATCAAACAAATAGTTTATCCCTTCAGCTATCTACAACAGGCAAGGTATCGACCATATCCAAACAGCCTGTACTTACAAAGCTCTAAACATTAGAGATGATTCCACAATTGGACAACACTGTGCTAAGCGTTATGCTGACAACCAATTCAGGATTGACAGTCAGGCACATGTTTTGCACACAGGGCCTTGTACACACATGGCATTTGTTTCAACTGAACAAAATAAGTAACGGCCATTCTCTGGTTCATTCCAGGGGGCAAATGCTTGGACAAATCAGTGTCAGCCTGGTCTAAATTTAAGCAAAGCTCCACAGTATCAACTGATTTGCCCTTTCTCCAATGACAACACCTTCACCATAGTCCACTCAATAAATGACCAGCATGCTCTTCTCATGTGGTGTAAAAACATTCCCCTTTCTTGTGAAATGCTATGAGAGCAAGCTGAAAGCGTTTGACAAAGTGTCTGCTTTTCAAACAACATAAGTTCTGAATGACCAAATGATTAATATGAGGATATGTCTGGTGACCGTGATGAATACACTCATCATGGTATTGATCCCAATGGTCTGGCACTATTACCTTAGAGAATTGAAGTGGTGAATGGAAATTATCCCAGCCCCAGCATGTCCCCACCCCCACCCCGCGGTGATAGGGCCACTGCATAAAATTCTACCATCGAGAGGGGCTGGCTGGTCAGCCATTAAAAGCATCATGAATTACTCTGGTGCTGCCTGTCTCAGGTTTCAGACAATGAAGCTGTCAGACAAACAATCTAATCTTACATCAACAGTAGTGCCTGACTGACCCTGCCAAGAGAAGTCAACTATCACAATGCAGCATCCAAAACTGAGGATGAATGACAGTAACTTTACAAACAGCATACTCATGTTAGCAAGAATAAGTCTGAGATACAAAGATATGAAGGATTGTAATGGGCAGTCAGAATTAACTATTCTCTCCTGAATTCTAGAAAGTACAAGGAAGTTGCGCTGAAAAGGCCCAACCAGAAATTGAAGCTGATTTTGGACTTTTTAAACTACTTGTATATTAGTAGTGTTTTACTTTGGATATTAGCACCCAGCTCCAGCTAATTACACTAAACTATATATCTGGTCTTCTCAGACACATAGAAAATTATAGACAGGTTGAAAACTGGGACTTAAAATGCTAGCTAATGCGTGCCACTTTCCCAGAATTCAACTGAAAAAGTCACTATTTCACAGACAGCTGTTGAGTAGGAAGACTGCATCTGCCGTTAAAAAAAAGCAAAAAAAAAACTGAACTAACATTTGTATGCTGCAGCAGTAAGCAAAATACACAAGATAAACCAGTGAGCCTTACGTCTGTTGTAGGAAAGGTTTTGGAAGGGATTAAAAGAGATAAGATTTATAATCATCTAGCAAACAACAATTTGATTTTAGATAGTCAACATGGTTTCGTCAAGGGCAGGTCGTGTCTCAGAAACCTCATTGAACTTTTTGAGAAGGTGACCAAGCATGTAGATGAGGGTAGGGTAGTTGACGTGTTATACATGGTTTTCAGTAAAGCCTTTGCTAAGGTTCCACATGGCAGGCCGTTGGAAAAAATGCAGAGGCACGGAATTGAGGGTGATTTGGTAGTTTGGATTAGAAACTGGCTTCCTGAAAGAAGGCAGTGAGTAGTGGTTGATGGAAAATATTCAGCCTGGAGTCTGGTTACTAATGATGTGCCACAAGGATCTGTTTTGGGACCACTATTTGTCATTTTTATAAATGACTTAGACGCAGGCATAGGTGATGGGTTAGTAAATTTGCAGATGACTCTAAAGTCGGTGGAGTAATGGACAGTGTGGAAGAATGTTACAGGTTTCAGGGGGACTTGGATAAACTGCAGAATTGGGCTGAGAGGTGGCAAATGGAGTTCAATGCAGCTAAATATGAGGTGATGCACTTTGGGAAGAATAACAGGAAGGCAGAGTACTGGGTCAATGAAAAGATTCTTAGTAGAGTGGATGTGCAGAGGGATCTTGGAGTCCATGTATATAGATCCTTGAAAGTTGCCACCCAGGTGGATAGTACTGTTAAGAAGGCATACAGTGTGTTAGGTTTCATTGGTAGAGGATTGAGTTCCGGAACAGCAATATCATGCTGCAACTATACAAAACGCTGGTGCGGCCACACTTGGAATATTGTGTACAGTTCTGGTCCCCATATTTCGGGAAGGATGTGGAAGCATTGAAGAGGAGATTTACCAGGATGTTGCCCGGTCTGGAGGGAAGGTCTTATGAGGAAAGGCTGAGAGACTTGAACCTGTTCTCATTGGAAAGAAGGCAGCTAAGAGGGGATTTGATAGAGACACACAAGATGATCGGAGGATTAGATAGGATAGACAGTGAAAGTCTTTTTCCTAGGATGATGACGTCAGCTTGTATGAGGGGGCATAACTACAAATTGCAGGGTGATAGATTTAAGACAGACGTCAGAGGCAGTTTCTTTACACAGAGAGTGGTAAGGGCCCTACCTGCTCGTGTAGTCAACTCAGCCACATTAGGGAGATTTAAACAATCCTTGGGTAAGCACATGGATGATTTTGCGATAGTGTAGGGGGACAAGCTAAGAATAGTTCACAGGTCGGTGCAACATTGAGGGCCGAAGGGCCTGTTCTGCACTGTATTGTTCTATGTTCTAAATTCCTGAACACTAAAGCGTAATGCCTAAAGGAATTAAGGTAAAGGCGACAGTAAATTTACAAGAGTAGGCCTATTCTTCAATCCTGCTCCCTCAGCCCATCATTGGCTACAGTGTCTTGGGCTTCAAGGTTTAAAATCTCCTTTGTAGAAGTAGCACCTCTTCTTACAAAACACAAACACACTCACAGAAGAGAAAAACAAGTTAAAGAAATCAGGTATTGCAGTAGACACACACTAAGTATTCTTCCACAACACAAAGTGACTAAAAGTCAACTTCATTTGCAAAGACATGTAGGAAATCAAGTTGTCAGAGAAGCCAAAAATATTAAGTAATAAAAAAAAGCTACTTGGACACAAATATAAAAAGGCCTATAGCTTGCAGCTTTGTTTCCACTCACTTGCACACTTTCCAATAGCCCAGGGTTTCCTGTACACTTGCAGTTAACTCAGAGTGACACATAAATACAAGTCACTGATTTATTAATTCACATATGAAGTGTGGAATACCTGGTAGGAGCCACAAAGATAAAAAGGTCAGATTTTTGTATTATCATCAAGCCTCCATAGACCTTTAGAAATATCATGTGGAACCCATTTCTTGTCAGCTTCCATTTTTAGAGAGATACAAAGGAACCTCAATTATCGGGCATTTGATTATCCGAATATCAGATTATCCGGCAAGATCCAGCATTCAAGTAACCAACCGAAATAATGCTCACCAGTGTCCTTCAGATAATCGAGGTTCCTCTGTATTCTGGAAAATAATTCACACAACTCAAACTCTGCAAAGCCACAAAAACACAGTGCTGAGTTCAAACGGTCCCCAGTTTGGCTGCTGCAAGGACTTAACCTAAAATGCTGCAGCCACAAATTGATGAAAGAGCCATGTGCTCTTGAAGGATGGATACAATCTGTACAACTATTATGACGTGATATTTTTAAGACAAACTGCAGCTGTCATTGGAAGTTTAAAAAAAAAAATCGCCTCTGCAATGTAGTGCAGGATAACAAAGAACACTAGCATCTGGTTTTGCAGTTTGAGTTCTTTGTTGACATTCCCCCTGAGGCTGATAATACATTATTATGAATGCTTGACAGTTTCCAATGTTATAATCTCAGTAGGCAGGGACTGAGCTTGTAGTTTGATTGACAATTAAGGCAACTATTTAAAAGTTTGGGTAGAAATTTAAAAAAAAAATAAACTAATCGAGATTTGCCTATTTTGGGTACTGGAGGATTAGCTGTGAAGAAGGAGGGGCATCTGGGATTGGTTGGTAGGTATAGGGTGACATTGGCGAGGAGTGTTTTGGGGCCATGGTGGTTTTAAGGCTGTGAGGACTGCAAGGCTGACCAAATTCTAAAAACATTATGGAGTCCTAGAGAAGCCTCTAGCCAGCACACCTTGGTACTCATTCAGCCCATTGAGTCTCTACTGACCCTCCAAAAGGACATCCCACCCAGACCCACTCCCCCACCCTATACCCATAACCCCACATTTACCATTGTTAATCTACCTAACCTGGACACTATGGGTGATTTAGAACAGCCAATCCACAGCCTTTGGAATGTGGGAGAAAACCCACCTCCTAATGAACACATCAATTGTTGCGCATTGGAAGACTGCTCAACTATTTCTTGGCATGTCTGACGAACCCTTTGGGGGTCTCCAGATCCCATTTGGAGAAATACTGGCCTAACAGGACAGAGGGATATGCGCCAGGTGCTGGCAGGTGGGACTAGATTGGGTTGAGATATCTGGTCGGCATGGATGGATTGGACCGAAGGGTCTGTTTCAATGCTGTACATCTCTATGTCTCTATGACCAGTGAGAGAGCACCACCATCTCCAAGTTCTCCACCATGCAAGGCACCATCCTGATGTTGAACAGCATTCCCACCAGTGTCAACTAGCTTAAAAATCCCAGAACGCCCTTCCCCAATAGCACAGTGAATTTACATTTGTTCAAGGGAGGGCAGGTTTTTAAATATTTTAAATGCTTAGAATGAGATGCAAAATACTAGTTTGCCAAGGCACTTTACAGCCAATGAAACAGCTACACCTCATGGACTGCCGTGGTTCAAGTAAGCAACTCACCACCATCCCTCCCAATTTCGTAATTTTCAATGACCAAGTGGATGGAAGATTATCAGGAATATGCAGGAATGTAGAGTCGTGGTTAAAAATCAGATCAGCCAAGATTTTTTTTTGGTTTTTAATTCACGTGTGGGATGCGGATGTTCTATGATTTACCTACTTTTGACCACCTACATTTCGCTTCTGGGATTGAGAAATCTGGCTCTATGCTGTGCTCAATACCCTGTTCCCGAAATACAAATAAGCAGTGTACGTTTTAAAGCATGGGGATACGCTGAGGCAAGACATTTTACTGAGGTAAATAGTTCGAGTCAGGAAAATTTGTTTCATTTTCTTACTAGATAGAGTGGCACGATAGAAGGCAGCATGTCCCAATCTATCACACCCACACTGGCTCTCACCCAGTAAGTTCTCAGACAAGGCCCAGTGCCATTGAAGCAATAAAGTAAATCCTGTTAGTCTATATAAGACACGTACAAAAATAATGGAAAACCCTTTCAAAGCTGCAAGAGGTCTTAAAATATTCAAATCTTCAAAAGCTGTTAATATTAAATCCTGCCTTTTTATGAAGCCAGTGCTGTAGCTTTAATACAGCAGATTACATGATACTTTTTCCCCTGAATTGCTGAAAAATCTGCTGTTTCCTATCCAAAAAAACCCTGCAAAACCCAATAGGAAGAGCCGCATACCATCATCCATATGTAAAATGGTGATTTTACTGGCAAGCCCTGTGCTTTATATATAGATTATGTTAAACATTCAACAAATAGCAAATTCTATTTGCATAAAGGTAAACACACTTGAATTACACTTGTTACTTCTTACAAATACAAGCATTTAGAACATTGCAACTTATTGTATGATGGCTTGAACTGGAGGCTACTTTTGTAACAAGATTTCAGCTGCTTAGCTTTTGGTTTGAACAAATCTTTCCTCTTGAAAATTGATTGTCAATACTTAAGTCTGCAATGCCAAATGCCTTATTTTAGTTAACATGGTCAATGAAATCACAAACGCAAGGGCAACAGAATGAATAACCTATAATATGATACTAACTTCAGTTCATATTTTATATTTTGGTCTTAATTTGGCAAGAGGCCATCTTAGACACCAATATACAGGAAAAATCATTTCATTTCTGATTCATTGATGTATGAATTAACAAGATTGGCAACATTTAGTTAGTGGTGGATTTCAACAAACATTTATCATAATTAAATACAATAAACTCCCATTTACCTGATATACTGTATATATGCAATGGCGATGCTGATTACATGAATTTGCAGATTGTATGAGAATTGCTCTTCTTGAAACCCAATACAGTGCACTCTTGTGTTCCTTAAACAAAAAAAACTTACCTCTAAATTGGACTGCAACATATTTGCTTGGTTCTGAATACTCTGATTGTATGTCATTAGGATCATAAAAAGAACTAAAATTTGCGTCTTTAGCAACAATTGTTGTCAAGGCTGAGGAGATGGGGATTTAGGCCTAATTGCCCTCTGGAATCATTTTTAAATTTTCAATCTTCTCCAATCTTTCACGTATTTCCATTTTCTATTTCAATGTCAAAACCACATGTCCTTGTGTTGGAACTCTTAGGCAACTTTGTAGATTGGTGGGTGAAAGATTTTGGATAAAATACACAAATTCAACTGGGTGTCATGGGGCCTACATGAGGGGAGACGACAGGCAGCACTAAGAACTACTACATAGGTGAACATATTCACATTGGAAATTGGCAGTTTTTTGAAGAAACTTGGTAGATTTTCTTTGAAATTTTTCCTGGTTGCATGAGAATTCCAAACAATGGGGAATGCTGCTTAACCCAGCAAAATACGTTGTTCAATCACACTGTTTAAAGATGTGGAAGTTTAAAAAGTGATATGTATGCTTGGAGGTTTGAACAAGATTTTCACAAAGTTAATATGTACATGTATGTTACATGGTTATCTACATAGACTGTCCCTGAAAAATATTAACACTTTTGGAGATTAATCTGAAGTGTCAATAATAAATGGAGTTTAATACATTTGGTGGACTTAAATGAATTGGAGAATCAAAAGATTAGGTGAAATTTTAGTCTCAAGTTTGAAATTTTAGGGTTTTGAATGATCAAGATTTATGGGGGAGGTTTATTCACTGTTATTCTTAATTTGTACAATGCCTGAATTCCTTCACCAAAAAAAACAGTTCCCCTTTCCTGTCAAATATAATTCAGCTGCTTACTTGCTACAAACATTCCTTATGGATATTTTCATTTTTGGCTGAGGGGAAGGGAGCAAGATTCAGACAAAAAAGATTTAAGTAAAAGGATGAAAATTGGGCATGAAAGGCATGGAAAAAGAACAGAATCAACATATATCAACAAGAATGAGTTTGAGAGTGGAATCTGGTGTAAGGGAGAGTGTGAACAGAACTTTATACCCATGCCAAGTTTCTCCAGTAATTTCTGTTTTTGTTTTACAACCATCAGAATTAATCAAGCTTTAGGAATTAAAAACTAGCCAAGAGATTATTAGGTTATCTTCATTCATGGTATGTGGTGTTACTAGCAAGGTCAGCACTGTTCCATTCTGGATTGTAGTCATGATGTGGAAGTGCTGGTGTTGGACTGGAGTGGACAAGTTGAAAATCACACAACACCGGGTTATAGTCCAACAGGTGTATTTAAAAGTACTAGGTTTTGGAACGCTGCTCCTTCATCAGGTAGCTGTGCAGCAGAATCATAAGACACAGAATTTATAGCAAAAGATCATAGTGTCATGCAACTGAAAAGACATATTGAACAAACTTAACTTAACTTAACAATCTAGGTTTGTTCAAAATGTCATTTCATTTGCACGACACTGTGATCTTTTGCTACAAATTCAGTGTCTTATGATCCTGCTCCACAGTTACCTGTGGAAGGTAGCACTCCAAAAGCCAGCACTTCCAAATAAACCCATTGGACGATAACATGGTGCTGTGTAACTTTTAAGTTGTCCATTCTGGATTGTAAGAGGACGCATCACCATGTCACCTTCTTGACCACTACAGTCCTTGTGCATTCACACCCAAAAAGGTAGGGATTTTCTGGATATTGACCCAGCAGCGATGCAGGATTAATTCTATTTTACCGTGTCAGGATGGTGCGAGCCTTGGAGAGGGAGATTTCAAATGATAGTGTTCACTCATATCTAATGTTCTTGCCCACTCAGCAGATTTGGAAAGGCTAATCGAAGCAGCCTTAAGTTGTTACAGTGCATTCTGCAGATGACATATGCTGTAGCCATGGAAAGCATGAATGCCTAAGGTGGCACGGTGTGCCAAGGGTTGGCCCCCAGCTTGGTGGCCTTAATTCTTTGCGTGGTTTGACACAATGGAATGACTTATTAAGAGGGTGAACACACCTCTTTATTTCAGCCTAAGAAAGTGATAAGGTGTGTATCATGGTGTGGACTTCGGGGATGTGGGCTGAAAATTATACTTAAGAATCAAAGTAGTGAATAACATTGAGAAATCGGTTTTAAAAGATAGAAGTGGGTGTCAACACCATGTAGACGGAAACCAATTTTTGTTGTAGACGAATCTGCCGAGGGGCAATGACTAATCAGAGGAAGATATCAAAGTGTATACTTGGAGTTGACGAAAGGAGAAAAGCTTGCTTTAAGAAAAATATTGAAGATGGTAGTTTTCAAAATGGAGGAAACCAGGAGGTGAAGAAACCATTTGCAAAGAATAAAAACATTCCAGGAAAATGTTGTTTGCTACAGTAAATTGTTAGAACATAGCATTGATGGTCAAAGTGGAATCTATAAGTTTTAAAGCTACTTTCGTAAATGAAGGAAAGCATTAAGTGAATTTGGGAAAGAGAATGGGATTGACAAAACAGTACTGCACTTACTCTGAGCAGCATAAATTGCCCCATTGATAGTACTGCCAGATTTGGTATTCTACAGACAACTTGGATACCTTAGGAGAATTAAGTCAAATCATTACCATTTTAAAATGTCTAAATTCTCAAGAAAGTGGGATGACAGTCAACAATTTACAGCGACCATTAGCAAATCTCACAAACAATTCAAAAACAGGATATTTAACTTTATAGTTCAAATACATCTCAGTTTGATTTGTCAGCAATTTGCACATTGATTAACAAGTGTACAGGACAGCAGTGTGAGGTGCCCCATATAGGATGAAGTATTTTTACTAAAATTAGCACGACAGAATAAACAGGATGAGACATCTCAATTGTAAGGAAAGATTATACAACATGGAAAGAATTGTAGTCTCTAAAAATACAAAACATACCTTCAGTAAGTGCTAAGACCAACTCCAGTGCTAATTTATGAAAAACTGACAATACTGTCTTCAGTAATTATATAGTGTATAATGTGTGACAAAATTATAACCCAAAATAAAGCAATAACTTTTAAAAGATGCTTGAATTCCCAGTGACCAACTTAAACTGCACAGTATGATTTCACATTATAACACTTTTAGAGTCACAAAACAAAACCTAAAAGCAACATCTATACTTAGTGGGTAGCTAATACTTTAAATTTAGAGAAAAAGATAACTATTATTGATGTCTTCACATGATGATAACCCCATGCAGCACATTAGAGCATACTTACCACAAGAGTGTTTCCTGGAAAAGACTGCAGTCTAAACTCTCCTCTAGTGAGTTCACTTTTCCCTGTTTTTCAGAATTGTAACACCTCATAACCAAACATCCTTTCCTTCAAACCAGAGAATTTATGGACTGACTTTAAGTATATATGTCGGACCTGGCTGATTCCATCTCGCAAAATCAAAAAGATGAAACTTTCCGTGCCCTTCAACTGCCGCGGGTTGCCGTTCTTTGATTAGTGGACAAACATTCTGCCTGGTAGGTAATAAGGAAACCATTCTTTTCTCTCTACAGACCCCAGCACTGCTCTTCCTAGTCTCTCTCTCTCCCTCATTTTTTATCATTTTGAACTGCTCAAAACCATCTGAGAAAATCTGCTTTTACCTTTTATGGTGCTCAACCCAAGCATAAGTTTTCCAAGGCAACTAAGTGATATGTACTGGTCACTGGATAGACCTCAGTAGATAACATGATCATTTTTACTCTATTTCAACCTAAATTTGAAGACGCAGCTAAACATAGCCACCCTGTAAAACATCATATTTGCAACAGAACTAAGGATACAAGAGAAGTTCAGTGCAAATAATAGTGCTCGCCCTCAAAACTTTCAGCCACAAACCAGCATTGGAAAACATTTATCTGCCTGAGCACTTCATAAAACAGATTACAGTTCTCATTGAAATGTTCAATAAATAGTGTCTAAACATTAATTATTTTTCCATTTGCTTTTTGTTTTGTTAATTTGAAGTGCTTACTGTGAATAAAGTTGAATCTCAGACAAAATATTCATAACTTTGAAAATGGTTGGTCTCATGGGTCTAGGCAAATCAGATTCCATATCATTAAATATTTAATAAATGTGCTGATGCCTGCATACTAAAGTCAGTGGAATGTTATAAAGCACATGAAAGAGAGAGATTGCGAGACAGCAATGATTCAAATAAGTTCCTTTGAATTTACATACTCGTGAAATTGTGGTCATTTAAGACCAAGTTGAAATTTCAAAAAAAAAAACAAAAGTTAACTACCCCAAAACAATGGACTGAATTGTCTTGGATCAGCTAAATAAAATGCAATACGTTACTAGTGGAGAGCAAATATTAAATTTTTGAGTAAATGACACAAACTACAATTGTTTTTGGTGGTTAAAATGTTTTCAATTAATAAATATCCTTCTGAAGATATAGATATATCTGTAAGCATGGTAAGAGGATGAAAATACATCTCAACATTTGACAAATAAAACTGTTTAAGTCAATGCCCTTGATAGAATAGTTATGAAAATTGATTAGCATTCCAGAAATAAAACCAAATTTATCTCAAGAATCATATTAGCTAAACTGACAAAAAATGAAAGGGCTGAAAAGGAAATTAGATGTAGTCACAAGATATTTGCTTTAATCCACAGCAGACTTTCTTAGATGAACAGCACATCTATGGTAATGTATTCATGCAGAGTTTCCTGCTCTCTTTGGTTGCATGATTTATCTCGCATAGTAATTGTGCATCATGGTCAATGTGAATCAGTTAGGGACCAATTAAATTTTATTCTAAGGCTATATGTCAGGTTACAGTAACCTATCATGTGATTCCATCCTTCCTTTACATATACTGTAAACTCAATTTATTGATTGGTGACCAGGTGAATTTACTGAACAGTTTATACAAGTCATATGTCCCAAGCCTTGATCAGTATTATTATACTTTGTTTTTAAGAACTCCCACAACTTTGTTCTCATAATTAATTTGAACTATTTGTTTTTGAAATGTAAAATATTTTTAAAAGGTAATTCTAAGTACTCTAGAATTTTCTTCCATAAGTGCTAGTAACATCAGAACAGTATACGTAAACATCTGTAGCAAAATATACAGCAGTAAACATCTTGAGATAGAACCTGCCTCACAGAGCTCTTCAATAATCATAGAATCCTCCAGTATGGAAACAGGCCCTTTAGCACGACAAGTCCACATAGACCCTCTGAAGACTAACCCACCTAGACTTATTCCGCTACCTATTACTCTACATTACTTATGCACCTAACCTACACATCCCTGAACACTATGGGTAATTTTACACAGCCAATTCACCCAAACTGCGCATCTTTGGATTGTGGGAGGAAACCCAGGTAGATACAGGGAGAATGTGCAAACTCCACACAGACAGACGCCGGACGGTGGAATCGAACCCAGGTCCTTGACACTGAGGCAGCAGTTTCTGGATTAGTGGTGCTGGAAGAGCACAGCAGTTCAGGCAGCATCCGAGGAGCAGTGCTAACCACTGGGCCACCCATTTGAATTAAACCATTCAAATTTAGGAAATTATGAAATATCACAGCACAAGTCAGTTGTTTTGTTGCCTTATCTTGTACTCAGCTTCAAGCTACCCCGACAAATGTCATGATTTTTATACCCTGCTTGTATTATTCCCATCCCTTACAAGAATTAGTTCGTTTCTGCCCTTTCTTCTCCAAAAGTCAGTGACAGCTTCTTGGTGAACTGTCCCATAGACAGCAATCCTCGCTCTACTTGGTTTTTTTTCTCTCTATTCGGAAGTGGGTGCTGCAAATGTGATAAGGCTATTTCACAGCAGGTATCATAACATTGATTGTAATCTTGCTGAACCTTCAAACATTTAATCCCCAGAATTTGGGAATCCTAACAGGTTATTTTCCCCCCCTCCCTTCCCTAACCCCAGGACAATGATGCCTATTGTATACTTTGGCTGAGATTTAGCTAAATCTGCATTAGCTACAAATTGAAGTCGAGAGTGTGGTGCTGGGAAAGCACAGCAGGTTAGGCAGCATTCGAGGAGCAGGAGAGTCGACACCCCGGGCACAACCCCCTCCAACCAGGAATTCCTGATGAAGGGCTTATGCCCGAAACGTCGATTCTCCTGCTCCTCAGATGCTGCCTGACCTGCTGTGCTTTTCCAGTTTTATTTGTCAAATGTTGAGATGTATTTTCATCCTCTTACCATGCTTACAGATATATCTATATCTTCAGAAGGATATTTATTAATTGAAAACATTTTAACCACCAAAAACAATTGTAGTTTGTGTCATTTACTCAAAAATTTAATGTTTGCTCTCGACTCTGATCTCCAGCATCTGCAGTCCTTACTTTCAACTGGCTACAAACTGAACACTGGATTACCTTGGGCCTCATTGTTCAGCTACACAATAGGCAAAATTGTTAAATTACAATAGTGCAATGATGTCTACAGAAGTACCGCTTTGGGATTTTCCTCTCAGTTTTGTTTGGCTCCAAAATAGAGTAACTATAACGTACAGTAAGGAGAAACTAGCTATGGCACATCAACAGTCAAATATGAACTGCTACTTTGTCCTGATGTTATTCCTTTGACATCCAGAAGAAGAATGAGCAATTGATTGGCTAACTCAATTTTTCAGTAACAATACTACTTTCATAAGAGCTGCACAGTGAAGTTACTGTAAAATGCTGTGCTACTATACCATTTAAACAATAGTCTAAAAGAATATATAGTATACTGGTTGCATAAATTACATGTTCCATTTTCCTGAAGCAGTGATTTATTATAGTAGTTGGATTTTAACCAATTGAGATTATACAATAAACAGCATGTTTCACTGTAATGGAATGCAAATCTAATGTTTACACTCTAAAGGGAATTAAAATAAGAAACCAGCTATTCTTGACAAATTGTACATGCAACATCTGTGAAACACAGAATTGATACTGCATTCAAAACTGGATATTCTCCTATTTAGACACCATTTTACAACAGATTCACGGGAACATATTGAAATCAGAGCACTTAATGGTTGTGAGAGTTTGAAACAATAACCTGAAATGCAACAGGAAAACCCTAAAACAAAGCAGTAGCTTTACAGCATTGCACTAACAGCTGGAGGACATTAACACGTGGAGCTAGTCAGTTAAATAAAATTACAGATCAATTCTACTCAAATCACATTGCCCACAAGTGGAACTTGCCATATGGTAACTCTCCTAACAGTCCCACCAGTGCAAAGTTAACAGAACATATGACCAAAGAAGAAAAATATATTCTGTGGTGTGCTCCAGCAGTGATTGATTGCAGGGTTAACAACATTGGTAACACATTTAATACATTATTGATCTGAACAGTTGATTTTGTGCTAGTGTACTTTCCTTCATGTATAGCCCACTTTATGACAGCATTTGCCTTGCCCACCCATATTTTAATTATAAACGCTTTTTAATTAAAAATATTTAGTTCATTTGTACACCAGTTAAAAATAAAACTGATGTTACATCCAAGGTCAAACCAGAAATGGCAACACAAATTGCTCCACCCAATAAAGTCTGATGTCATGTCATGAACAAAGGTTTATTGTATCTTGCACCAAACCCAACCCTTGATCAGCACATCCTGTATCTTTTGTTTTTTTTTGTTAAAAAAAGAATCTCACATGGTTGCAGCTTTGCAGCATTTTAGCCTTGGGTTTGTGTCTCAAGCCTATCTTTCAAACCTGCAAATGTTATAACTTGGAAAGAGTTTTTAAAAAGTTCTCAGACCATAATGGGGAAGATGTCAACAAAACAACTCGATTTAACAACTCATCTCTGTGGTGTTTCCCACAGAAAGAGGTCCCTAACACAATCACATCTTGCTAAATGTTGTAACCTAATTAAGGAGTACCAGAATGAGAATACCTACAGCGTAATCAACAGTTTAAAGTTACAGTACTTCTCGCATGCTCAAATTAATAAAAATATAGCTTAAATGGGGGTGGCACGGCGGCTCAGTGGTTAGCACTGCTGCCTTACAGCACCAGGGTCCCGGGTTCAATTCCCGCCTCGGGCAACTGTCTGTGTAGAGTTTGCACATTCTCCCTGTGTCTGCGTGGGTTTCCTGTGGGTGCTCCGGTTTCCTCCCACAGTCACAAAGATGTGCAGGTTAGGTAAATTGGCCATGCTAAATTGCCTGTAGTGTTAGTCAGAGGGAAATGGGTCTGGGTGGGTTACTCTTTGGAGGGTCAGTGTGGACTTGTTGGGCCGAAGGGCCTGTTTCCACACTGTAGGGAATCTAATCTAATCTAAATTAGGTACAGCTCTAGGGACATCACAACTGGTTAAAAAAAAAACCAAATTGGGAAAGAGTTTCTTATCCTGCTTTCTACTATCCAGATAACACTTTTGCAAGTGGGTATTCTGTCAATGTTAGGCTTGGCTGGTGAGCCCCACAAAATGTACAGACTGATGCACAGCAACAGGATTCAAGAGAAGAACGGTTATTGGGACATGGCAGAGGGAGCAATAGCATACTGAAACTTTGAACTATACTCCCAACAAAAAGCCAGTATTTCAGAGGAAGAGAGATAGGAACAAAGCCACAGATGGACATTACAGGCAGCAATTTTAATAACTTATGGAAATTCATTAAATTGTACACAAAATACATCAGCAATCACATAACATAAAATAGATATTTTGAAGGTGGAGGTAGATTTTTATTTGATAAGGTAATCAATGTTACAGGGAGCAGAGCGGATTGTAGAACTTGAAACATAATGATCAACCATTATCTTGCTGAATGGCAAAAAGAGGTTAAATAGTCTACTTCTGCCTTATTCCAAATGTATTAGAAATCTAGTAAAACTTCAGATGGTTATCTCTAAATTGCTACAATTAGACCTTAAAGGAACAAAGCTTTGGGCCTCAGATGCGCCTTGTATTGAACTGTGTTCCTTTTTAAAAGAAAACTTGTAGAATAAAAGCTTGTAACATTATGCTGAGAGAAATATAATTAATTATTAGAAATTGTTTAAACCTTTAGAGGCACTGGTCTCTTTCGATCTTGCTTGGATTTGAAGGTGGATCCAGAGGATTGGAAATCTGCAAAACTATACCCTCGTTCAAAACAGCAGAAAGATTGGCTCAGCAATTACAGATCAGTCAGTTTAACTTCAGTGGTCAGGAGACTTCAAGAAACAATTATTAAGTTTAGAATTAATGGTGACATGGAAAATGTGAATAAATACAGAAGAGTCAGCATGCATTTGTTTGGGAAAAATGGTGTCCACCTTGTTGGGATTTTTTTTCCCCCCCGAAGAGGTGACAGACAAGGTTGAGAAGGGGAAGGCTGTTGACGTGGTATACATGGACCTCCTGGAGATATTCGATAATGTATCACACAAACTTGAAAGGAAGGTTATAGGTGCTGTAATAAAAGGAACAGTAGTAACAGGGATACAAAATTAGCTCAGGCATATGAAATAGAAATAATGGTTACTGGGTATTTTTCCAAAGGGAAGGAGGTTTCTAGTGGAGTTCTCCAGGCATCAGATATTGCTTTGGTCAATATAAATTAATCATCTAACCTCGTCCCCTGCACTCCCAAGATCGACAAGTCAGAGGATGGCTCAAGAACCCGCAGAATTGTAAACCATCTGGCCTAGCATGGCGATTTCTCAGTGGCCCAGTGTGGTCTTGAGGTGATTCCTTAAAGCGCAGTCCCACCGTGGCTACGCACTTAAAGACTGTATTGTTTGAACTTTCAGCTTTATTTCTTTACTTTCTGTTAAAATTAAGAAGGTCTGCAAAGTGTGACTTCTAACCTTACTTTGTACGTTTATGCCATCCTACACTTACTGCAGTGTTTAACTTTAAACTTTTTTTTCCTCTCAGTCTTAAGATTCTATACCTAGGTACTTGTACCTAAGATGGTGCCTTGTGTGGCAATATTATACACTTGTCACTGAACTTCTGTGCTTTTACACTTGCATACACATGACAATAAAAATCAAAACAAAAATCAGTGAGGTGGTCATGTAACATTGGTGGAGTGAGCAGATAGGTAGCAGACAAAGTTCGATGCAGAAAAGTTAGAGGTGAAGCACCTAGTACAAAGAACTCAAGGCAATAGAAAACAAAAAGGATGCTATTCTAAAGGGTGTATAAGAGCTGGGAGACCTGGAGGCATATGTACATGATTTATTAAAAAGATAGCAAGACAGGTAGAAAGAGGTATTAATTAATTGAGCAGTATCCTAGGTGTCACAAATAGGAGGATAAAGTACAAATACAACAAGTTATAATGAAATTGTACAATGCACAGGTTAGAACTCAGTTGGAGTATGTGCCACCCGAGAGGAAGGACGTAAAAGCATTGATCATAGAAGAAGAATCCTGACAGATTTGAAGAGTTGGGGAGAGTGCAGAGGAGTTTGAGAGAATGGTTCCTCAGATGAGACACTTCCATATTGGAAAAGTTGGAACTGTTTTCCTTGGAGACATGGCAAAGAGGAGATTCAACAGGAGTCTTGAAAATCATTGAGGGTCTGGACAGAGTGGATAGGGAGAAACTGTATTGACTTATAAAAGAGAGAGCAGAGGTTTAAATTTTTCACAAAAGAAGCAAATATAATGAAGATAAGATAGTTAAGATAGTTAACATAGATAATTGAATGTACGACCTGCATATGATTATTATTTAAATAGGAATATTGTCTTTGGAATGTCTCAACTAAACCTGTCCCCACCAGAGGCATTCAAGAGGGTATTGGACAATTATTTAACTGAAACAATGTGCAGGGTTAAAAACGGGGAAAAAATATAGAGCAGCACAGTGGCTCAACAGTTATCACTGCTGTCTCACAGTGCCAGGGACCCGGCTTCGATTTCCCCTTCAAGTGACGGTCTGTGAGGAGTTTGCACATTCTCCCTGTGTCTGCATGGGTTTCCACCCATAATCCAAAGATGTGCAGGTCAAGTCAATTGACAATGCTAAATTGCCCATAGTGTTAGGTGCCTTAGTCAGGGGTAAATATAGGGTAGGGGAATGGGTCTGGGCGGATTACTCTTAGGAGGGTTGGTCTGGACTTGTTGTGCCAAAGGGCCTGTTTCCATACTGTAGGGAATCTAATCTAATCAGCCCCATGTCAAAATGCTCAGAGAATTGGTGCAGATACCTTCTGAACTGTAAACTTCTGAGATTAAATATCACATAGCAAGTGCATCTTTACCCTACACTTGAAACCTGTCAGGATTAGTGCAGTGGGAGAAAGTGAGGAATACAGATGTTGATGACCAGAGTCAAGAGTGTGCGGTGCTGGAAAAGCACAGCAGGTCATGCAGCAGCCAAGGAGCAGGAGAATCAATGTTTCGGGCAGGACCCCTTCATCAGGAATCGAATTAGCACAGTGTTAGCCAACACAAGCCCAAAGTTGGAACCCGTATCTATCACTGACTAAGGTGTTCTTGGATCACCGTATGACTAATGAATACTTCTGAAATGTAGTGAAACACGATAAGGCAATTCAAGCACAGCACAATGTCCCATTTGATTTGCTTTCCATAACGCAGAGAAGGTCAACAGGAAACTTGGCAGAGGTGTTCAAAATTATAGTCTGAGCTGATAGAGAGATCCTGTTGCAACTGGTGCAAAACTCTAGAGCTAGAGTGCACAAATGAAAGCAAAAAAACTAAAGGTGACTTGAAAAAAAAACTTCCATTAACAAAAAACAGCATTATAATCTGGTATGCAATGCCCGAAAGGATAGCATTGGCAGATTCAAACATTGCTTTCAAACTAAATAATTGCAGGGGCAAGGTCAAGGGAGTAAGATCAGTAGGTCTGCTGCTACAAAGAGCCAACACAATCTCAATTGGCCAAATGGCTTCCTCCTATACTTTAACTACTCTGTGATTGCAAAAGCAGTGCAACAGCATTCATATAATTTTATGAGATTTTAACGGAATCATAAACATTGGCCAGGGCTTTGGGAGAACATCACTACTTTTCAAATGGTGCCACTGGATCTTTTGCACTTATTTATGAGGCAAACCACAACTGGTTCAATTTTTCACATGAATGTTGATACCACTGAAGGTACAGTTCCCTCTCAGTCCAATGCTAATATGTTTAAATCTCTGCAATGACCCTTAAACTCATGACCTCTGACTCACTAAGAATGCTACAAAGACAACAAGATTATCATCCAAGTAATAATTCAATTAAAATGTAACATTTTTATGGCAGATGTTGAACTTCATAATTAATATTTATTGCCAGTCATTTTATTAAAAATAATTGATGGAACAATGTCACAAATTGTGATAGGTATAAATTAGTTAATTTAACAGATTTATCTGGTTGGCATCCTCTCATGCTCAAAAATTTAAACAATATAATTTAAAAAGGGAATGCAAGAAACGTCCAGTAGGTCAGACAGCATCTGCTATGGGAAACCAGATTAATATTTGAATATAATCTTTGGTCAGAACTGGGAAACCAACAAACAAAACAAAAATGGAGGTACCAACAGTTTAAAAAAAAGATGCATTCAGGTGACTACTTTATCACTTAGAAGTTAAAAGGATCTAAAAGTATGTACCTTTTTAAATATGCAAATATTATATTTATATTAATACAAGTTAAAAAGTAGTGTTATATAATGTAGGCTATATAGTCTGCTCTGAACTTGAAGTTTATTCACTCCAAACAAATTTGTATTATCTACGTTTCAAATGAAACGGCACAAAATAAACAGAATATGAACAATTCTTTGGAGCAAAACAGTCCAGATTTGTTGGATTAAGATCATTTAAAGCATGCAATAGAAAAAGTACAATTAAAGCAAGAGTGTGATCCAATATTTTATTCAAATGCTACCGTGATAGGGAACCTAATGGCGTGCACTAGTACTGTTGTTGAAATCTACATTCATGAAACCTGAGACGAAGTTCATTTGCAACAGTACAACAGCAATCCCACACAATCACAAATAAATATATGGGAATGGAGCCCATACTGGCTAAATGTGTGCTTGCACGCCGCATGCCTACAGCGTGATCATTTACTCCCACCCACAGATCCTGGGGTGAAACTTGGGTGAGGGGGAGGAGAGTGGACAACTTAACTCACTCAATGTAGTTATTGCAATTAATTGAGCCACATGAGCAAGTTTTCCAGGACTTCTCCCTCCCCCCCCCGCGGGAACTGCTGTTTAGCTTTTTTCTTGCAAACTCAGATTCTTTTCGCCTGAGATCACTTTATTTACAGGAAAAACTGCCACCCATAGCATGGAAAATCTAACCCTGCTGAGTGAGCGCCTGGCTGGTCTACTGTGTAGCCATCACTCAGCCATCTCCTTATCTTTTCCCCACCCCAACCAACAAAAAAAGTCCTCAACCCTCCCCCTCCACCGGATAGCATCTCGACCTAAACAGGTAACAAAGAGCCCAGACTGGAGGGGGGGAAAAAAAGAGGAAAAAGACTTAACCGGGGTCTGGAGGTCAGCCCGGACCCAGAGGCCTGTGGCTGGGCGAGTCACCGGCCTCTCTCTCTCTCACCTGCATAGTGGTCGAACACGGTCGGCACATATTCCTCCGGGAAGGCGTCGTTGGCGTAGCTCATGAGCAGACAGGTCTTCCCCACCGCGCCGTCCCCCACCACCACACACTTCAGCATGTGCCGCTGCTGCTGGGCTAGCGGCCGCTGCTCTTTTCCAGCCCCCGGCATGGTCCTCAGCGCCAGCCACTCGCCATCGCTCTCTCTCTCTCTCTTCTCGGTGCCGGTCAGTCACTGCCGACTCTTCCAGCCTCCCTCTCCACTCTCAGGAAATGAGTTTCCCGGTAAATCCAAATTAGGAGATGTGCAAAGCAGCGGCTAACACAATGGGAGCTGTGTGTGTGTGTCACGGAACTGCGCCAGGATCTTTAGCTAAATCCCAAGAGCGTCTGCTTCCTTCCAATTTCTTTTCTAACGCAGGGAAACTGCAAAGGCACGGCTCACTCTTCGGCCTCTTGTCTGTTTTTCTGTTCCCCTCAAGACGCCAGAAACTCAACCTTAAACCTGGATTTCACTCGACCATGCCGGCATACGAGCTCCATTTCAAGTTGGTGCTGGTGTAATCTGATAGTTCATGGGGAGGGAAGCATACTGGGTCCAACGACGCAGAGAGAGTGGAAAAGCAGCCTGAAATCTTGTAATTCAAATCCCCACGAGAGTTAACCGTGACTCTCATTTAGAAGATGTTTTTTTCAATGTCACAAAAATTTGGTGAGAGATCACATAAGTAAAATCTTTCACAAGGGATGAATGGGAATATGAAAATGGTGACAACCTTGCATTCGTATTATTAGGAACCAGTTAAGATTGTGTGGAAGCGAGTTTACAACTACTGTAGAATTGTTGGTTTTATAGCCATCAGACACGCGTTATTGTGTGGTGAGAAGGATAATTGTATACATTGTATATTAAAGTTTAATTTTAGTACACTTTTCGATACAATTTTACATATGTATTGGCACCTCTAATTAATGAGGAGACCGGCGTGAAAGTAACAAATATCGCACATTAAGTAGAAACAAACTTATTTGCACTTTGTGTAAAATAAAAGCAAGTTGTTTCAGGTAAGACTCAGAAGAGTAAAATGTTTCATAGATTGTTTTAGAAACATTCCAAAGTGTCATCTAAAACTGGAATTGTAACATATATCAAAATAGCGATGTAAGTTTCGTTTACATTCTTCTATAGTGACCAGCGTGCGAGTCTAAACATATTTACGTGTGATTAAATAGTTAAGGTGAAATCTTGGCCTGAGTTCTGAGATCCGCTGTGACTTATCATATGCATTCTATTATTGTATATGATTTTTAGAGGCGGAAAAAAACCTCTGCTGTTATAGGTCATTGAAAATAGTCCAGTGTCCGTTTTCCGGACTGCTGTTTCCTGTGATACTGTGTTCAATGGCAACAGAACGTTCTCTGACGTGTAAATATTTAGCTTCAGAGGAGAACAGACAGACACTAAATACAGATGGATGATCCCTTCCTCGTGCACATAATTAATTCCACGACCTCCCTCCACCCAATTGCCGGCTAAAACAAAACGTTGTAAAAGGAAACAGGAAGTTAGATGATATCTTATTTTAACCATGGGAAATTGTAGCAAGTTCAATGGTTCATTCAAAACCAGATATGTTGTTTAAATCCAGATACCAGAAGCCGATTTCGGTGCAAACATGGTTAGCGATGGCATTGTTTCAACTATTTTCTCGAGGAAATATGAGCTAAAGCATGTTTGTGAAGGGATTTGGTTTGTTCTAACCACTCCCCCTTCTATTTTATTGTAATCAAATGTATAAACCCGTCTCATTGGATATCTTGCAGGTCACAAGCTAATTAAATGTCCTCTCTAGAGAGAGGTTATGATCAAATTCACAAAGGAACGAAAGAAATAGGTTTTTATCACAGCGTAGGCATTTTCAGTTTAAAAAAAGTGAAGTAATATTTTAATGGTGAGTGAAAACAGAGCTGCAAAAAGGAACACTTATTGAAGATATCTATTGACAATGTAACACTTGCTTAAAAATAATGATGGAACATACATTACTAGATGCTGAAAATTACTCCTAACATCAATTTGCAGACATACATTAAAACTTTTTACTTTGGAGTTGATAGTAACCATTAACCCTGGGACAATCAGTCTATACCATTAGGGCCCTTAAATATCAGCAAGGCCACCATATATGGAACTGCAGGTTATGGGTGAGATACTAAACAATTACTTTGCATCAGTGTTTCCTCTGGGCGATATGGAAGATAGAGAATGTGGGGAAATAAATAGCGACATCTTTAAAAGTATCCCTATTCCAGAGGAGGAGGAGCTGGATGTCTAAAAATGCATAGAAGTGAATAAATCCCCAGGATTAGATCAGGTGTACCCTTGAATTTTGTAGGAAGCTAGGAGTGTGATTGCTGGGTCCCTTGCTGAGATATTTGTAACATCGTTAGTCACAAGTAAGGTGCCAGAAGACTGCAGTTTGGCTAACATGGTGCCATTGTTTAAGAAAGGTGGTAAGGAAACACCAGGGAATTAAACACCAGTGAGCCTGACATCAGTGGTGGGCAAGTTGTTGGAGAGGATTCTGCAGGGCCGGAATTTTCACATATTTGGAAAGGCAGGGACTGATTAGGCATAGTCATCATGGCTTTGTGGGTGGGAAATTACGTCTCACTAACTTGAGTTTTTTTGAAGAAGCGATGAAGTGGATTGCTGAGGGCAGAGCAGTGAACGTAATCTATGTGGACTTCAGTCAGTTGATCGAAAAGGTTCAGCATGAGAGATTAATTGGCAAGGTTGGATCACATGGAATACAGGAAGAACCAGCCATTTGTATACAGAACTGGCTTGAAGGTAGAAGACAGGTTGTTGGCAGAGAGTTGTTTTTTGGGCTGGAGGCCTGTGACCAGCGGAGTGCCACAGGGATTGGTGCTAGGTCCACTGCTTTTGTCATTTATATAAATGATTAGGATGTGAATATAGGAGGTATGGTTAGTAAATTTTCAGATGACACCAAAATTGGAGGTGTCGTGGACAGTGAAGAAGGTTCTCTCAGTACTATGGAACCTCGATCAGATGGGCCAATGGGTCAGGGAATGGCAGATAGAGGTTAATTTAGATAAATGTGGGGTGCTGCATTTTGGAAAGGCAAATCAGAGCAGGGCTCATACACTTAATGGTAAGGTCTTGGGAAGTGTTGCTGAGCAAAGGGACATTGGAGTACAGGTTCATAATTCGGAGAAAGTGGAATTGCAGGTAGTCAGGACAGTGAAGAAGGCATTTGGTATGTTTCTCTTTATTGGTCAGTACATTGAGTACAGGAGGTGGGAGGTCTTGTTGTGGCTGTACAGGACATTAGTTAGGCCACTTTTGGAATACTGCATTTCATTCTGGTCTCCTTGCTACAGGAAAGATTTTGTTAAATTTGAAAATGTTCAGAAAAGATTTACATAGATGTTGCGAGGGTTAGAGAGTTTGAACTTTAGGGAGAGGCTGAACAGCCTGGGGCTGTTTTACCTAGAGTGTCGGAGGCTGAGGGGTGACCTTATAGAGGTTTATAAAAGCATGAGGGGGCGTGGATAGGGTGAATAGTCAAGGTCTTTTCTCCAGGGTAGGGGAGTCTAAAACTGGAGGGCATTGGTTTAAGGTGAGAGGAGAAAGATTTAAAAGGGATCTAAGGGACAACTTTTTCACGCAGAGGGTGGTGCATGTATTGAATAAACTGGCAGAAGAGGTGGTGGAGTCTGGTACAATTGTAACATGTAAAAGTCATCTGGATGGGTATATGAATAGGAAGGATTTAGAGAGATATGGGCTAGGTGCTGGCAGGTGGGACTAGATTGGATTAGGATATCTGGTCGGCTTGGAGGAGTTTGACTGAAGGTCTGTTTCTGTACTATACAACGCTATAACTGTATTTCAATTCATGTTAGTGGCTACACACCTTCTGTAAAGAGGTTCTGCTGTGATCGGGGATGCTAACGGTCCAAATTAAATATCATGGAATCACAAATAACCAACTGACACACATAAAGGAGTAATGTTCCTTCCAAATTCATTTTTTCGATGGGTAAGAGTAAGTGAGATATGGGCGGCACGGTGGCACGGTGGTTAGCACTGCTGCCTCACAGCGCCAGAGACCCGGGTTCAATTCCTGCCTCAGGCAACTGACTGTGTGGAGTTTGCACATTCTCTCCGTGTCTGCATGGGTTTCCTCCAGGTGCTCCGGTTTCCTCCCACAGTCCAACGATGTGCAGGTTAGGTGAATTGGCCATGCTAAATTGCCTGTAGTGTTAGGTGAAGGGGTAAATGTAGGGGAATGGATCTGGGTGGGTTGCTTTTTGGAGGGTCGGTGTGGACTTGTTGGGCCGAAGAGCCTGTTTCCACACTGTAAGTAATCTAAAATATCTGTTTTCTAAAAGCATTGGTTTGATTTGAGCGATGGTTCAGTCTTGTACAAGTACTGCCTTTGGTGTAATGAAGCCACCCAATGACTGGAGGAAGAACGCCTCATAGAGTCATAGAGATGTACAGCATGGAAACAGACCCTTCGGTCCAACCTGTCCAAGCCAACCAGGTATCCCAACCCAATCTAGTCCCACCCGCCAGCACTGGGCCCATATCCATCCAAACCCTTCCTATTCATATACCCATCCAAATGCTTTTTAAATGTTGCAATTGTACCCCCAGCCTCCACCACTTCCTCTGGCAGCTTATTCCATATGTACCACCCTCTGTGTGAAAAAGTTGCCCCTTAGGTCTCTCATATCTTTTCCCTCTCACCCTAAACCTATGCCCTCTAGTTCTGGACTACCTGACCCCAGGGAAAAGACTTTGCCTATTTACCCTATCCATGCCTCTCATAACTTTGTAAACCTCTATAAAATCACCCCTCAGCCTCTGACGCTCCAGGGAAAACAGCCCCAGCCTATTCAGCCTTTCCCTATAGCTCAAATCCTCCAACCCTGGCAACATCCTTGTAAATCTTTTCTGAATCCTTTCAAGTTTTGCAACATGTTAGGTAAGGGGTAAATGTAGGGGTATGGGTGGGTTATGCTTCGGTGGGTCGGTGTGGACTTGTTGGGCCGAAGGGCCTGTTTCCACACTGTAATGTAATCTAATCTAATGTTTCCGATAGGAAGGAGACCAGAATTGCATGCAATATTCCAAAAGTGGCCTAACCAATGTCCCATACAGCTGCAACATGACCTCCCAAATACTCTGACCAATAAAATAAAGCATGCCAAACGCCTTCTTCACTATCCCATGTACCTGAGCCTCTACTTTCAAGGAGCTATGAATCTGCACTCCAAGGTCTCTTTATTCAGCAACACTCCCTTGGACCTTACCATTAAGTGTATAAGTACTATTAAGATTTGCTTTCCCAAATTACAGCACCTCACATTTATCTGAATTGAACTCCATCTGCTACTTCTCAGCCCATTGGCCCATATGGTCAAGATCCTGTTGTAATCTGAGGTAACCCTTTTCACTGTCCACTACACCTCCAGTTTTGGTGTCATCTGCAAACTTACTAACTGTACCTCTTATGCTCGCATCCAAATCATTTATGTAAATGACAAAAAGTAGAGGACCCAGCAGCGATCCTTGTGGCACTCCAATGGTCACAGGCATCCAGTCTGAAAAACAACTTTCCGCCACCACCCTCTGTCTTCTACCTTTGAGCTAGTTCTGTGTCCAAATGGTTAGTCCTCCCTGTATTCCATGAGATCTAACCTTGTTAATCAGTCTCCCATGGGGAACCTTGTCGTCTTCTGCCTTGAAACCCTTCAACCACAAGGCATCAACATTGACAACTTGTTTTTAAATCTCCCCACCCCCCCGCCTCATCCCATTTCCAACCCTCCAACCCAGCACCACCTTCTTGAACTGACCTACCTGTCTATCTTCCTGCCCACCTATCTGCTCCACCCTCCCCTCCGAAATATCAGTATCAGACACCACCTACCTGCGTCTACCTGTCACGTTCCCAGCTACCTTCCCCCCAATCCCCACCCTCCTTTTTATCTCTCAGCCCTCTTCTCCCCCTCCACATTCCTGATGAAGGGCTTATGCCCAAACCATCGACTCTCCTGCTCTTTAGATGCTGCCTGACCTGTTGTGCTTTTCCAGTGCCACACTTTTTGACTCTGATCTCCAGCATCTGCAGACCTCACTTTCACCTTTGGTGCAATGAAACCTGCGAAGATGTAGAGTATAAAAATTGGGAAGTAATGTTGCAGCTGTATAGAATTTTATTTGGGTCACATTTGGAATATTGCTTACACTTATGGTTGCTGCACCACCAGAGGATGTGGCTTTGACAAGGATATAGGAAATGTTCATCAGGATAATGCCTGGTTTGGAGGGTATTAGCTGTGATGAGAGACTGGACAAACTTGGTTTGTTTCCAATTGAATGAAAAGGTTGGGGGGGCAACCTTATAGAAGTTCATAAATTTATGACAGGCATGGATAGAATGGATAGTTGGAGTCTTTTCGCAGGATAGAAATGTCATTTACTTGGGGACATAGAGTCATAGAGATGTACAGCATAGAAACAGACTCTTTGGTTCTAATCACACAAACCCACCAGATATCCTAAATTAATCTCGTCCCATATCCCTCTAAATCCTTCCCATTCGTTGAATTGAATTGAAGTAAATTAACTTTATTGTCACATGTACTCAAGTGAATACAATAAAAAAGTCATCACTTACAGCATTATCTTCAGTACAAAGGTACCTAGGTATAGCTTCTTCAGTTACAAGATCTTAGAAAACAGAGAAATAAAAAGTCCAGCATTGCAGAAATAAAAGTTCAGAACAACGATTTTCCAATCCAGACCATGCTGGCTCCAGATTGAGCTGGGTTCATCTTAGGGATCACAAGGCTGGGAGATCTTTCCAGTATTGCCTCAAGATTAGGAGACCTCACTGAGGCTATGTCAAACTGAGAGACCACCATGCCAGGCCGAGAGGATGCCACAGGAAGTCACTCTGCCAGACTGGGAGGTTGCTATGGCAGGTTAGGAGGCTGCTATGCCAAGCTGGGATGTTGCTATGCCAGGCCTGGAGGTCGTTCTGCCAGGCTGGGAGATCACTACCATAGGTGAGGAGGCTGCTATGCCAGGCCGGGATGTTGCTACGCTAGGCTGGGCGGTCACAGTGCTGGGCCAAGAGGCTGCTATATCAGGCTAGGAGGCCGCTGTGCCAGGCTGAGACGCCACTACACCAGGCTGGGAGATCACTCTGCACTAGCTGGGAGGCTGCTTAACCAGACTGGTAGGCTGCTAAACCAGGCCAAGAGGTCATTATGCCAGGCTGGGAGGTTGCTATGCCAGGTTGGGAGACCACTACGCTAGGCCGGGAGTTTGCTCCGCCCTAGCTGGGAGGTCGCTACGCCAGACCGGGAGCTCTCTCATTGTGTCTGTGGTGAGGTCGGGTGTCATTGGAGGCTGGCAGTTGACTGTGGGCTAGCAGTTGATTGGAGGTCAGAAGTTGCTGGAGGCTGGGAGTCAGTTGGAGGCTGGGAGTTGATTGGAGGTCAGAAGTTGCTGGAGGCCAAGAGAGAGGAAGTAAAAAACCCAAAGAGGAGACTAATTAGAAGAATACAAAGAGGAGCGTGCAGAGCAGACAAGCTCTGACTGAAGCGTCCTACTCAGCTGCTGTCTTTGATCCTTCACATATCCATGCAGCTACCTTTTGAATATTCTAATTGTACCAGCCTGCACCACTTCCTCTAGCAGTTCATTCCATTCATGCACCATTCTCTGCATGAAAAAGTTGCCCCACAATTCCGTTTTACATCTTTCCCCTCTCACCTTAAAACTATGCCCTCTGTTTTGGATGACAACGTCACCACTCATTCCTCCCCCCTCACTCCCCCTCCCCACCCCCACCCAGTATGTGTTTCGTTTTCCAAAGTCGAGAAAACCAATTCATGAGCAGCAAATGCAGTTAATTGGAACTGGTACAAATGAGTTACCATATCACAGAGGATAAGTGTTTGGGGCTTTGGCCTGTGAGAAGGGAAGGGGTGTGAGAAGGGAGGATGTAAAAAGGCAGTGCATCATCTGCATTTGTGTGAAAAGATGCCACAGGAAAGAGAATGGTCTTCAGAGGAGGAGTGGACCAGAGTGTTATGGAAGGAATGATCCCTTTGGACTGCTGGAAAGGAAGATATTATTAGTGGTGACATCATTCTGGAGATGGCAGAAATGGTGTAAGGTGGTCATTGAATACACAGGCTGATAGGATGCAGGTTTTGAACAAGGGAAACCCTATTATGGTTTTTGGTGGAGTGCGGGCAGAGTGTGGGAAGACATATCAAAAACATAATTGTTAAAGTTCGTGTTATAAGACTAGATGTGAGGGAAACAGAGAAACTATGATCATGGAGTAGAGCCCTTACAGGAGGTATGGTATGAGGATATGTAGTTTGAGAAGCTGGATTCATGGTGGACATTGGTTGATAGCCTAACATTAAAAATTGAGACAGAGAAGTCAAGATAGGGAAACAAAAGTTAGATAGACCATGTGAAGGCACAAGTGTGGAAATTGGAAGCAAAATTAATTAAACCTACAGTTCAGTACAAAAGCAGGAAATAGCACCAATATAGTTATCAATGTCCAACCATTGATGAGAGAAGAGAATCAATGGGAATGAAACAGAACATTGTACACTTTTCCGCAGAAATTCAGACACAGTTAGGACTGACTATGTGGTTGCATAACTGTAACATGTTTTATTTGGAAGAAATGATTGAGTTTCAAGAAGAAGTTGCTTCATATGTTCAGACAGAGGTGGAGGAGTGTCGATAATGGGCTGACAAGATGTGACCTATATGGACTTCAGTAAGTTGTTTGACAAGTTCCCCATAGAAGATTGGTTAGCAAAGTTAGATCTCATGGAATACAGGGAGAATGAGCCATTTGGATACAGAACTGGCTCAAAGGTAGAAGGTGGTGGTGGAGGGTTTTCAGATTGGAGGCCTGTGACTAGTGGAATGCCCCAAGGATCAGTTCTGGGTCCACTACTTTTCATCATTTATATAAATGATTTGGATGTGAGCATAAGAGATACAGTTATTAAATTTGCACATGACGGCAAAATTGGAGGTGTAGTGGATAGCCTCGGATTACAATGGTATCTTGATCAGATGGGCCATTGGGCTGAGGAGTGGCAGATGGAATTTAATTTAGATGAATGTGAGGTGCTGCATTTTGGGAAAGCAAATCTTAGCAGGACTTATACACTTAATGGTAAGGTCATAGCGAATGTTGCTGAACAAAGAGATCTTGGAGTGCAGTTTCATAGCTCCTTGAAAGTAGAGGCACAGGTAAATGGGATAGTGAAGAAGGTGTTTGGCATGCTTTCCTTTATTGGTCAGAGTATTGACTGCAGGAGTTGGGAAGTTATGTTGCTGCTGTATAGGACATTGGTTAGGTCATGGTTGGAATTTTGCGTGCAATTCTGGTCTCTTTCCTATCGGAAGGATGTTGTGAAACCTGAAAGGGTTCAGAAAAGACTTACATGGATGTTGCCAGCATTGGAGGATTTGAGCTATCAGGAGAGGTTGTTAAGGCTAGGGCTGGTTTCTTGGAGTGTCGGAGGCTGAGGAGTGACCTCATAGAGGTTTATAAAATCATGAGGGGCATGGATACGGTAAATAGACCAGGTCTATTCCTTGGAGTGGGAGAGTCCAGAACTAGCATAGGTTTAGGGTGAGAGGGGAAAGATATAGAAGAGACCTAGGGGACAACATTTTCACACAGAGAATGGTGCATGTGTGGAATAGGCTATCAGAGGAAGTGGTGGTACAATTGCAACATTTTAAAAGCATCTGGATGGGTATATGAATACAAAGGTTTAGAGGGATATGGGCCAAGTGCTGGTAGGTGGGACTAGATTGGGTTGGGATATCTGGTCGGCATGGATGAGTTGGACCGAGGGGTCTGTTTCCGGGCTGTACATCTCCATGACTCCCTACTTAGTACACATGTCTTTAAATGGTTTTCCATTGTACTGCAGTCTATTTTCGGAAACTATCTGAACTGGGACACCAAATGAACTGAAAATAGCTCTCATCACATCAATGACTGTTGTGCTGTATAATAATGATCACAACATTCAGATCCAAAAATTGCTTTTTTTTCTCTCCTGTCTTTTTGGACTCACTTCTAATCTGTGTGCATATGTTCTATGCTATTATTTCTTCTCATGTTTAATAATTAATAACATAATAACTTTTGTTAACTCAAGGAGGCCTGACGAAATTGGCTCCTTAAAAATAGTGTTCATTTGGGCCTGGGAGAAAGGTCAATGAATTTATGCACACAACTGATGATCCATTACATGCTGTGAGATGGTCTCTCATAAGCTACATCACAGACCGCCACATCTTTCAGGACATCTAGCGGCAAAAATACGTAGGCATTAGCTCCTATGTTGGAGCTAAACATAGGATCAATATTTTATCAACATTTTATCTTTTATTGTGTGCTGTCCTGTCTTTTCATGATATATATTAATGGTTGTACAAGCTTCTTCTTGCCTTATCAATCTTAGGTGAGGTTAATAATATGGCAAACCTAGTCATCTGATATTTGCCTTTTACTTGGCTGACTCTGAATCTCATCAACGTATTTGCTTTTGTGCATCTTCAGCCTTGTATGTATTTCATTTTGGAAGAACCTACATCCCATTCAAAGCAAATTAGCTCTCTTTTCCTGGTGGTTAATGTCCTATCTATAGAACTGTACAGTTGTCTGTACTCACTGATCCTGCTTAAGGGTGAGGAATTTTCCCTTTGAGCACATTCTCTGCTGTCCACATCTGTTATTCGGCTGATCTTCAATAACTATTTCTCCAAACACGTCACCAAAAAATTGGAACATATTATAGATGTTCACCATTGTTACTGTGGTGTAAGTTTACCTGTAACAAAGTATTTTACATTGAACGGAATTGAATTTATTGTCACGTGTACCAAGGCACAGTGAAAAGCTTTGTCTTGTGAGCAGTACATGCAGATCACAGAGTTAAGTAGCGTAGATAGTAAAGAATAGGTAAACAGTGGCAAAAACAAAAACATAGGTACAGGCGAAGTTTGTTTTATGTCCTGTCACATTAAAAAAAACTTGGTGTGAATATTATGATATTGAAGAATCCAACAGACACAACTATTATATATGAACAATAAATTCCTCAGGCACAGCTGTTTCTAGGCTAATATTAAGCTTAGAAGTTGCAAATGAGCTGTATGCTGCCTGTAGAATGACATGCTTCAAGTGATCTGATGTACAAGATCTTTATACCTTCATGTCACACACTATTATGCAGTGATAATATCATGAGCATGTCTTTTAAAGGGTTACTGACTGTGAGACATATCAGAACATGAGTGATGGGCATGGGGAGAATTGTTATTGTGGCAATCAAAGTTGAAAACTGAATGAGGCTGGACAAGGGGAAACAAATTAAAGCTAAGGTAGAAACAAAATCCATTCAATGGAACACTTCCTGAGCAGTCCTATTTATGAATTAATATATAACATAATACTATCTGAGACCTATATAAGGTCAAACCTACTGTCACCTTCCAGCACCATGTATCTTTAGGTCTCATTTCATAGTCACCTGTATGAAACAAGTACTCATGGAGCTGGAATTGAACAAAGTAATTTTTGAATGTTTACGGAGTTTTGTATGTTTTCATTGTATCAAAGTCAAGGTTGAATTCACAATCTCTACTCACTTTGCAGCAGACAAAATATCTTCCAAAGTAACAAGATTCAGAATGAGTAAGCTAATGAGGTTAACACATTTCAGTAATTAATGTAGGGTGAGAGGGAAGTAAATGTTAGTCGTATCATGCCTGCTTTACATATAAAACAATCTAAATTCTAAGTATCAAAAATAATAATCTATATGAAAACACACATCAAACATTCTTTGTTTTATTTTACAATATATTACATGGGGGGGGGAAGACAGATTTTCTTCAAAGGTTTATTAAGATTTATTTTAGAGTTCTGGATACTATAGCACTTAGATTTGAAGGATAAAATATTTTTTACAGTTTACTAAATTAGAATAAAGAAAAATACAGCACAGGAATATGCCCTTCAACCCACTAAGAATGTGCCGACACATAGAGTCATAGAGATGTACAGCACGGAAACAGATCCTTCGGTCAAACTTATCTGTGCCAACCAGATATCCAAAATTAATCTCGTCCCATTTGCCAGCACTTGACCCATATCCCTCAAAACCCTTCCTCTTCATGTACCCAACCAGGTGCCTTTTACGTGCTGTAATTGTACCAGCCTCCACCACTTCCTCTGGCAGATCAATCCATACACGCACCACCCTTTATGTGAAAAAGTTGCCTCTTAGGTCCCTTTTAAGTCTTTGCCCTCTCTCCCTAACCTATGCCCTCTAATTCTGGACTGTCCCAACCCAGGGAAAAAAAATTGTCTATTTACCCTATCAATGGCCCTCATGATTTTACAAAGCTCTATAAGGTCAACCTTCAAGTCCACCTTGGCTTCAAGTGGACAGGGCCTGGGAAATGAATACTCAAGGCTACACGTGCTATCGGAAGGACAGACTGACAGGCAGAGGGGGTGGGGTGGCCTTGTTGGTAAGGGAGGATATTCAGTCCCTTGCGCGGAGGGACCTAGAGTCAGGGGATGTAGAGTCAGTGTGGATACAGCTGCGAAATACTAAGGGTAAAAAGACCCTCTTGGGAGTCATCTACAGGCCCCCAAACAGTAGTCTGGATGTCGGATGTAAGTTGAATCAGGAGCTGAAATTGGCCTGTCACAAAGATGTTACTACAGTTGTTATGGGGGATTTTAACATGCAGGTAGACTGCGAGAATCAGGATGGGATTGGACCTCAAGAAAGAGACTTTGTAGAGTGCCTCAGAGATGGATTCTTAGAACAGCTGGTGCTGGAGCC
>NC_057719.1:26812417-26822144 GCF_004010195.1 Chiloscyllium plagiosum
ACTTGGCTTGTATACCCTTGAGTTTAGAAGGCTGAGAAGGGATCTGATTATTAAAGGATTGGACACTCTGGAGGCAGGAAACATGTTTCCGCTGATGGGTGAGTGTCGAACCAGAGGACACAGCTTAAAAATACGGGGTAGATCATTTAGGACAGAGATGAGGAGAAACTTGTTCACCCAGAGAGTGGTGGCTGTGTGGGATGCTCTGCCCCAGAGGGCAGTGGAGGCCCAGTCTCTGGATTCATTTAAGAAAGAGTTGGATAGAGCTCTCAAAGATAGTGGAATCAAGGGTTATGGAGATAAGGGAGGAAGAGGATACTGATTAGGAATGATCAGCCATGATCATATTGAATGGCGGTGCAGGCTCAAAGGGCTGAATGGCCTACTCCTGCACCTATTGTCTATTGTCTAACCCTCAGCCTCTGATGCTCCAGGGAAAACAGCCCCAGACTATTCAGCCTCTTCCTATCACTCAAACCCTCCAACCCTGGTAACATCCTTGTAAACCTTTTCTGAACCCTTTCAAGTTTCAAAACATTCCTTCAATATATTGGAGACCAGAACTGCACACAATATTCCAGAAGTGGCCCAACCAATGTCCTGTACAGCCACAATATGATCTCTCAACTTCTATACTCAGTGCTCTGACCAATAAAGGAAAGCATACTCAATGCCTTCTTCACTATCCAATGTACCTGTTCGCCACTTTTGAGGAAGTATGTACCTGCACTCCAAGGTCGTTTTGTTCAGCAACACTCCCTAGGTCCTTATCATTAAGTGTATAAGACCTGCTCTGATTTGCCTTTCCAAAATACAGCACCTTGCATTTATCTAAATCAAATTCCATCTGTCACTCCTTGGCCCATTGGCCCATCTGATCAAGATCTCATTATTCTCTGAGGTAACCTTCTTTGCTGTCCACTGCACCTCCAACCTTGGTGTCATCTGCAAACTTACTAACTATATCTCCTATGTTTTCATCCAATCATTTGTGTAAATGACAAAAAGCAGTGGATCCAGCACCGACCCTTGTGGCATACCACTGGTCATAGGCCTCCAGTCTGAAAAGCAACCCTCCACCACTACCCTCTGTCTTCTACCTATGAGCCAGTTCTGTATCTAAATGGCTAGTTCTTCCTGTATTCCATGTGATCTAACCTTGCTAATCAGTCTACCATGAGGAACCTCACTGAACGCCTTAATGAAGTCCACAAAGATCACGTCCACTGCCCTCATCAATCCTCTCCATTACTTATACAAAAAACTCAATCAAGTTATTCGACAAGCATGGCCTCCACGTTCTAGTTGCTTGTGACTTTAATTCTCCACTTTCCTCCCATTTTGTCTTTTTTGCTTTGTCTTCATCATTGTTCAAATTAAGATCAATGTCATCGCAAGAAGCAATAGCTCATGTTTTGCCTGGGAACTTTGCTGCCTTCTGGACTCAGTTTGGAGTCAGCATTTTAAATCATAATTTTGGATCCCACTTCATATGATCTTTTTCCAACCCCTTGTTTCTGTTTTATTTCTTATGTTTTGATTTTGGATGACATTTATTCAAAATCTTCCATTCGTATTTCCTTCAAATATATATTTTGTTCCTTTTCTTGTCCCTTTACCACTTCCTTTAGGCTTGTATTTTTCTGCCCAGTATCCTATTACAGAGCTTCCCCTTTGAATTCTTTTGATTTTCTCTCTGCGCTCTCTTTCATTTGCTCAAAATCTATTGCATTTCTATTTTTTCCCAGTTCTGAGGAAAAGTTCATAGACCTGAAACACTAACTCTGTTTCTCTTTCCACAGATACTGCCAGAACCATTGAGTGCTTCCAACATTTTGTGCTTTCATGTTGCCTCTGGATGTAAGTTTGTTTGCTGAGCTGGAAGGTTCATTTTCAGACATCTTCAGTGACCCTTAAAATGAAGCACTAGTAGTGTAGTCCACTTTCTATTTATATGTTTGATTTTCCTTGGGTTGGTGAAGTCATTTCCTATGGTGATGTCATTTCCTGTTCTTTTTCTCAGGGGGTGGTATATGGGAACCAAGTCAATATGTTTGTTGATAGAGTTCCGATTGGAATGCCATGCTTCTAGGCTTGTCCTAGGATGGATGTGTAGTCCCAGTCGAAGTGGTGTTCTTCCTCATCCATATGTAAGGATACCAGTGAGAGTGGGTCATGTTGTTTTGTGGCTGATGTTCTTGTACGAATAGGTAGGGTGTTCAGGTAGGAAATGATGTCACCACAGGAAATGACATCACCAACCCAAGGAACTCAAACATATAACAGTGCTTCATTCTGAGGCTCACAGAAGATGTTACCTAGTATGGTGACGAAACATCTAAAAATGAACCTTCCAGCTCAGCAAGCAAACCTACATCCAAAAACTCAACCTGAGAGACAAATCTTCTCAAAACTCACTTTATGTTGGGTCTCCAGCATCCTCAGTATTTTGCTTTAGCATTATGAGTGATTACAAAATAAGTCTGACAGCACCAAATATCTATCTTTTACCATTTGAGTAAAATTTGGCATCCTTGATGTCAGTCACTGCAAGAGTGAAGGACCAAAGCTTTAGTTTTAAAGCTTGTTTACTACTCCATTCTGTATTCAAAATATTGAATATTTGACTCATTAGTTGTGAGGTATTAGATTTTATGAAAAGAATTGTTAAATGATTTTGAGCTTCAGTTGTAAGAAGGTGAAAAATTACAAACATAGATGCACTCTGCTAAATGATTTTTCTCATGTATGTAGTATAAAAGTCCAAACTAAACCACTAAGTGATATTTCACGTGATAATTCACTATGCGCATGAGTGATCAATAATGTGATCTCAAAATGACATATATAACTACTTTGCTTCTGGTGCTATGGCAATTATCAAGTCGGTTAAAAAATACTCCCATCAACTAAAAGGAAGGATATCAGTAGAGGACCTGTGTCCAAGATGAGGAGTATCACTGAAGTAACCAGGCTTTCACTGGGGGCCATTTTAACTTTGTGTGGTAATGTAAAATTAGCGAATTGGCAAATCTTTTACAACTGTCCCAATTGTAATTCTATGGGATAAGCATTGGACTATCAGGATTACTCTGCCCTTAATTATTTTCGAAGATTTCAAGTCTGAAGGGCATAATCTTTGGACTGAGTTTGCAGTGGAACCGAGGGAATCACTTTACTGGACCTTTTTAACAATCAGAAATTAGCTCACATAAAAATCCAGTGCAGTTTCCAAAAAACAAGGTCGCAACAAAAAAACGAATTTGTCATGCACATCAGATGAATCAAATAGAGAATTAACATTTACTAAATCAGTTTTAGTGTGAATAAATGCTAAAACTAATAGTGGTTCTCATCATTCTGAATCATTTTGCTGTCAAGGAAAGAATACTAGTGAGTACTCCCATCCTTGTCAACATAAAACAAATATGGCACACAGAGAGAAACCATCCAGCCCATCAAAAAAAAGAGTTAGTGTTCTAATCCCACCTTTCAACTTTTGGTCTGTAACCCGGCAGGTTGTGACATGCAAGTGCATATTTAAGATTTTTTTTTAAAATGTGCTGAAGATTTCTATCTCTGTCATCCTTTCAGCCAATGAGTTCTAGATCCCTACCACCCAATGGAAGAAAAACTCCCCTCTAATTTCATTACCATTTGTTTTAAACTTATTTCCAACCCCTGCCCCCCCGCCTTAACTGATTTCTCTATAAACGGAAAATGGGTCCTTCCAACTGCTCTATTAAGGCCTAAATTAAATCTTCTCCAGACTCTCTATTTCAAAGGAAACAACCTTAACATTTCCTTAAGATTCTCAATACCTCATAACACTCAGGTGGCTAACTCTCCACTAGTTTAGGTTGTACTGGCACTTGGGAAGATAGTTATTGTTGTTGGAGCTCCATAACCTCTCTGCAGGAGTTCCTCAGGGTAGTATCCTAGATCCAACCATGTCCAGCTGCTTCATTAATGACCTTCCGTCCACTGATGGATGCATAGTATTCACTTTGACAACTACTCAGAAGTTGAAACAGTCCATGTTCACATCTAACAAGATCTGGACAATATCCTGGCTTGGACTGACAAGTGGTAAGTAACATTTGAGCCACACAAATGCCAGGCAATAACCATCTCCAGTAAGAGTATAATAAGAGTAATAATAAGAGTAAAGAAATATAAAAATATAACATAGCAAAGATAAGTGGGAAAACTAAGGACTGGGAAGCTTTTAAAGAGCCACAGAGGATTACTAACAAGGAAATACGCAGAGGAAAAATGAGGTACGGAGGTAAACTGGCCAATAATATAAAGGAGGATAGTAAAAGCTTTTTTAGGTATGAGCAAGGCACAAAAATGGTTAGGACTAAAATTGGGCCCTTGAAGACAGAAACAGGGGAATATATTATGGGGAACAAAGAAATGGCAGAGGAATTAAATGGGTACTTCAGATCTGTGTTCACTGGGGAAGACACAAGCAATCTCCCTGAGGTAACAGTGGCTGAAGGACCTGAACTTAAGGGAATTTATATTTGCCAGGAATTGGTGTTGGAGAAACTGTTGGGTCTGAAGGTTGATAAGTCTCCAGGGCCTGATGGTCTACATCCAGGGTACTGAAGGAGGTGGCTCGGGAAATCGTGGATGCGTTGGTGATTACTTTCCAGAGTTCGATAGATTCAGGGTCGGTTCTTGAGGATTGGAGGGTGGCTAATGTTATACCACTTTTTAAGAAAGGTGGGAGAGAGAAAGCAGGAAATTATAGACCAGTTCCCATGGTGTCCAAGGATAGATAGATTAACCATGGGAAATGCGGGGTTTCAAGGATTGGGTGGGAAGCTCTTCAGAGGGGCAGTGTGGATGTAATGGGCCGAATGGTCTGCTTCCACACTGTAGGGATTCTATGATTCTAATATGAAAGGCTGAAGCATCCTCTCATCATCTTCCTCCTGAATAGAGTCCAACCTTACAAGAACCAGCTAGTGCCTGGTATTTCAGCTCAATGGCATTAAGTTGAGCTGTGGTAGGCAGCATCTGATGGCTATTTATCTATGGGTGCACTGTGATCAAGCTTTATTATATCTTAATGTTAACATCCTCACATGCAATTCTGGTGGTGCTTCCTGGAAGCTGAGCAAGAATGGGAATGTCAGCACAATTCTAAGAAGCACTCAGATACCGAGGGGAGCAAGGGCACGTATCTCTGTGATGGTGACGAGAGGAATTCAGTAGGCTTTTCAAATATAAGCGTTCAGGATCCGTTGAGTTTACAAAATAGGCATCATCCATAAAGCCAAAGAAATTGTGCTAAAACTTTGCCTATCACTGCCCATCATGAGTTGGAGTACTGTGCCCACATTCTAGGGAAGACGTCAAAGCCTTGGAAAGAGATTTATTAAAGTGGAGGAAGTGATGACGGGCTTACAGTTCCACGGAGGGACTGAAAAAACTAGAGCTTTTCTCCTCAGACGGAGAAGGTTAAGGGGAGACTTCACGGAGTTGTTCCGAGGGTTTTGACAAGGAAACAGGAAGAGACAGTTCCCACTGGCAGGTGGGCCAGGATTCAAAGGACAGAGGACAGGATTTTAGGACAGAGATGAGGAGAAACTTCTTCACCCAGAGAGTGGTGGCTGTGTGGAATGCTCTGCCCCAGAGGGCAGTGGAGGCCCAGTCTCTGGATTCTTTTAAGAAAGAATTGGATAGAGCTCTCAAAGATAGTGGAATCAAGGGTTATGGAGATAAGGGAGGAAGAGGATACTGATTAGGAATGATCAGCCATGATCATATTGAATGGCGGTGCAGGCTCGAAGGGCTGAATGGCCTACTCCTGCACCTATTGTCTATTGTCTATGAGATAATCTAGCTATTTCCCCCTTTTTTAATGGTGTTACCATCACTGAATACCCCACTATCAATATCCTTGGGCATTCCATTGGCTAGAAACTTGACTGGACTCAGCACATTAACACAATGGCTACAAGAACAGGTGAGAGACTTGGAATACTGTGACAAGTAACTCACCACCTGACTCCCCAAAATCTATCCACCATCTACAAGGCACAAGTCAGAAATATGATTAGATTATTTACCGTGTGGAAACAGGCCCTTCGGCCCAACAAGTCCGCAAGAGCAACCCTGGAGTATTCAAGTAACAATTACCTGACCTCAACCTCAGCAACAGCCATATGTGCGAAACATCTGCACTTCAGTAATGACAGCTCCACTGACATTTACCATCTATTGCAGGCACAACTGCAAGTCCAGAGCAGGCCAAGGACTGTTGCAGGCTAGCGGCTGTGAGGGCAATCATGGCCATGAAAGTTTATCTGTAGTACCTTCCGGACTGGAGATGGGGATGCTTGCAACATCTTGCAGTTTACAGTACACCACTGTGTAAGGTCATTTACTGAGGCAGGACTCCAAGACAGCTTTCCAGATTTCAGTCTCCTTTGCCAGAGATTAACAGCAGGAGAGATCAGAAGACTTTGAGAGGGGGGGAAAGCTTCCAATTGCTGTAGGGAATTCTTCATGATGCACACACATCACATTGAGTGCTTCACATGTCAACAACCAAACTAAAAGGGGTTTCCCTCCTTTCATTCCCTCCCCCGGTAGGTGATCGCAGACAGTGAGTTATACAGATCAGTGCTGAGTTTTTTGAGATGAGAGTGACTGCCTTTGACATCAAAGCTGCATTTGACCAAGTGTCAACCAACGCGAGTCAATAGGAATGATGGGATGGGAATCTCCCTGCTGCTTGCAGCCAAACCCGGCACAAAGGAAGATAGTTGCAGTTGTTGGACATCAGTCATCTCAGGTCCTAGGTGCCCTCCCACAGTCACAAAGATGTGCGGGTCAGGTGAATTGGCCATGCTAAATTGCCCGTAGTGTTAGGTTAAAGGGGTAAATGTAGGGGTATGGGTGGGTTGCGCTTCGGCGGGTCGGTGTGGACTTGTTGGGCCGAAGGGCCTGTTTCCACACTGTAAGTAATCTAATCTAGGTGTCTCTGCAGGAGTTCCTGAAGGTAGTGTCCTCGACACAACCATCTTCTGCTGCTTCATCAATGAAGTTCCTTCCATCGAGTCAGAAGTGGGGATGTTTGCTGATCATTGCACACTGTTCAGCATCATTCATGACTCCCGAGATCCTGAAGCAGCCCATACCCAAATGCCGCAAAGCCTTGATAATATCCAGGTTAATGCTGAGATGTAGAAAGTTACATTTATGCCATACAAGTGCCCAGCAATGATCCAATGCTCTCTCCAACAAGAAAAAGTCTATCCATCTCCCCTTAACATTCAATGACATTGCCATCACTGAATCTTCTACTATCATCATCCTGGGGATTGTTATTGTCCAGAAGCTGAACTAGGCTAGTTACTTAGCACAGAATTCTTCACCTCTGACCTGCTTTTGAAGTCACAGTATTTATTTGGCTGATCCAATTGTGTTTGTGATGAGTGGTAACTCCACCTAGGATATTAATGGTGGGGGATTCAGCAACAGTGAATATCAATGGGTGCTGATTAGATTCTGAGGAGAAAGTGAGGTCTGCAGATGCTGGAGATCAGAGCTGGAAATGTGTTGCTGGAAAAGCGCAGCAGGTCAGGCAGCATCCAGGGAACAGGAGAATCGACGTTTCGGGCATAAGCCCTTCTTCAGGAATCAGAAGATTAGATTAGATTAGATTCTCCCTTGTAGGATAGCTACTGCCTGGCACTTGTTTGGCACAAATATTACTTGATACTGTCAGTCCAAACCTACTTTGTTGCTTGGGTCTTGCAGCAAATATATCCTCCACCAAACTATAGAGTGCTGTTTCTGCAAACTTTGGAGCCTGACTCTCTCTCTCTTATTTTTTGACGCACATTCTCAGGTCAGGCTCTCTTCAATTATGACTCCTTTATTCTGTTCCAGTCAAATGTACCTCTGCCTTGAATAAGAGACTGGCTTTAAATAGTGCAGCACACTCATAGTATTAGTCCTTGCCGAAATAACAAATAATGAACAATACAGTTGGAACTGGCTGGATGCAGACATCATTCAAATATGCAGCCAGTGGAAGGTTATCCATTCACCTGTTTTCAGGGACTACCCAATTTATCCCCCATCAGTTTTCGAAATTCATAGATCTTATCGACTATTTTGATTTCCATGTTGCTAGCCCTATTGCAAGGAGGATGTTCACAGCAAAGGGAAGTAACAGAAGTACAGAAATATTATGTTGAACAGACTCAATAAATGACATAATGGAAAATCTTGATCCTAATTTCTAAAGCTGGTCAGGGATGATATCACGGCTGTGCTAAAGGAGGACACTATGGAGGGCTTGAGTAGTGAGGCATTATGGGTGGAGCTGAGAAATAAGGAGGGTGCAGTTACATTGTTGGGGCTGTATTACAGGCTTCCCAACAGTGAGTGTGAGGTAGAAAAACAAATAGGTAAATAGATTATGGAAAGATGTAGAGGCAATAGGGCAGTGGTGATGGGAGGTCTTTAATTTTACCAACATTGACTTGGATACACTTAGTGTCAGATGTCTGGATGGGGTAGAATTTGTAAGAAGCGTCCAGGAGAGTTTTCTAGAGCAGTATATCAATAGTCTGATGAGGGAAGGGGCCATATTGGACCTGCAATTGGGGAATGAGCCAGGCCAGGTGGTAGAAGTTGCGGTGGGGGATTTCTTTGGGAACATTGACCACAATTCTGTACGCTTTAGAATACTCATAGACAAAGATGAAAGTGGTCCTAAGGGAAGAGTACTAAATTGGGCTAAGGCCAATTATATCAAAATTAGGCAAGAGCTGGGAAATGTGGATTGGACACAGCTATTTGAAGGGAATTCCACATCTGATATGTGGGAGGCTTTCAAAGATAGGTTAAAGATAGTGCAGGATAGGCATGTCCCGTTGAAAGCAAAGGATAGGAAAGGCAAGATTTGTGAACCGTGGATGACAGGAGAAATCATAAGACTTGCCAAGAGGAAAAGGGAAGCGTACATAAGGTTCAGGCAGCTAAGAACAGAATGGGCCCTGGAGGAATATCGGGAGAGTAGGACCAATCTTAAATGAGGAATCAAGCAGGCTAAGAGGGGTCATGAAATAGCTTTAGCGAGCAGATTTAAAGAGAATCCCAAAGCCTTTTATTCTTATATAAGAAGCAAGCGAGTAACGAGAGAAAGGATTGGTCCACTAAAGGATAAGGAAGGAAGGCTGTGTGTTGAACCTGAGAGAATGGGTGAGATTCTGAATGATTACTTTGCATCAGTGTTCACTGAGAAGAGGCACATGATGAATGCTGAGATTAGAGATAGAAGTTTGATTAGTCTGGATTACATTGACATAAGTAGGGAAGATGTATTAGGTAGGCTAGAGGTTATTAAGATGGACAAATCCCCAGGACTGGATGGGATCTATCCCAGGTAGCTGAGGGAGGTGAGAGTGGAAATAGCTGGAACCCTGACAGATGACTTTGTAGTATCCGTAAACACAGGTGAGGTGCCAGAAGACTGGAGGTTGGCTAACATGGTGCTACTGTTTAAGAAGGGTGGTAAGGACAAGCCAGGGAACTATAGACCGGTGAGCCTGACGTAGGTAGTGGGCAAGTTGTTGGAGGGAATCCTGAGGAACAGGATGTACATGTATTTGGAAAGGCAAGGACTGATTTGGGATAGTCAACATGGCTTTGTGCGTGGGAAATCATGTCTCACACATTTGATTGAGTTTTTTGAAGA
>NC_057719.1:26822945-26851695 GCF_004010195.1 Chiloscyllium plagiosum
GTTTGTAAGTTTACAGATGACACCAAAATTAGAGGTGTAGTGGACAGCGAAGAGGGTTACCTCAGATTACAACAGGATCTTGACCAGATGGGCCAGTGGGCTGAGAAGTAGCAGATGGAGTTTAATTCAGATAAATGCGAGGTGCTGCATTTTGGGAAAGCAAATCTTAGCAGGACTTACACACTTAATGGTAAGATCCTAGGGAGTGTTGCTGAACAAAGAGACCTTGGAATGCAGGTTCATAGCTCCTTGAAACTGGAATCATAGGTAGATAGGATAGTGAAGGAGGTGTTTGGTATGCTTTCTTTTATTGGTCAGAGTATTGAGTACAGGAGTTGGGAGGTCATGTTGCTGCTGTACAGGGCATTGGTTAGGCCACTTATGGAATATTGCGTGCAACTCTGGTCTTCTTCCTATCAGAAAGATGTTGTGAAACTTGAAAGGGTTCAGAAAAGATTTACAAGGATGTTGCCAGGGTTGGAGGATTTCAGCTATAGGGAGAGGCTGAACAGGCTGGGGCTGTTTTCTCTGGAGGCTGAGGGGTGATCTTATATAGGTTTACAAAATCATGAGGGGCATGGATAGGATAAATAGACAAAGTCTTTTCCCTGGGGTTGGGGAGTCCAGATCTAGAGGGGATAGCTTTAGGGTGAGAGGGAAAAGATATAAAAGAGATCTAAGGGGTAATGTTTTCACACAGAGGGTGTTTTCACACCATATGTGTATGGTTAGGCTGCCAGAGTAAGTGGTGGAGATTGGTACAATTGCAACATTTAAAAGGCATTTGGATGGATATATGAATAGGAATGATTTGGAGGGATATGGACCGTGTGCTGGCTGGTGGGACTAGATTGGGTTAGGATATCTAATCGGCATGGATGGGTTAGACCAAAGGGTCTGTTTCCATGCTGTACATCTCTATGACGCTATGACTAGCTGTGTCAAAATGATGTTTCACTACCACTTTGTTGCAATAAGTGAACCTCTTTCATCAACACCCATTTCCTATAAATCAGTATGATGAAATACTGATCAAATTTGTTAGAATGGGTATAGTAGTGACTAGAAATGTAACCTCATTCAGGACCATTGATTAATTGTAATCAATATTATTTGTGTCTTGAAGTAATGGTGTAATAATATCCTTTACACATTTGACTGGTTGCCATTTTAAGCTGCAGGATATAAAAATAATTTTTGATTATGTTGGCATAGGAGGCAATTAAAATAATGAAATTAAATATACTGGAACCTTTTAGCAACAGAATTGTGCTTTGAAAGTGTATCACTGTGTATAAAGTAACAATACATAATTAACCAAGCAGAAAGTGTACACATGCTTAGGAAATATTAAAATCATAAATGTGATTGTACTGATTTTGAATCTTTTACTTGCATATGAGGTGTCTGTAAAGCTAAACTTTTATTTCATGTCAATTGTCTGACTGTCCAATCCATCTGCATCAATTCAATGTGGTGTGAAAAAGAATCTTTATTCAGTCTTTGATTACTTATAGTTTAGAAATTTGAAAATTCCATGTGTGATCATTTGCAGAGAATATATCTAAAATAAGTATAATGGGTACATAAGTAAACAGAATATTTTAATTTCTTTACTGCATTACCTGAAGCAAAAACTCTATTCCGATACAAATCTGTTGTCATAGTTGTTAATAGTCTTTCATGTAGATTGCACTGTATATCCTCACAAGCTGCTGGTGCAGTTTAGGGAACTAGTTACATGTATAATAAGATGCAGCTAAATAATTGGCATAATATTAATTCCAACTGCTACATAAATAAAATTAAACACTTTTAGATATAATATATTGTGATTAAGGTGTACATATATATCAGTATCATTATTTTAGAGCTTGGATTTCAATTGGTGACATGTAGGTACTGGTTTATTTTTGTGAAGGAGTGAAAAGTTAATGAGATTAGTCTTTCTGGAACCATGATTTTAAAACAACAATGTGCCAGGGAGCAGGTCTGTTAACCTCCTGCACTGTTAAGGAATGTTTATTTGTATTGTGGGGATCACTCACAAGAAAGTGAAAGCATTAAGCCATTAACTCAGCAAGTATTTTAAAAAAATATAAATTGTTCAAAAATGTTTGGGCAATTCGTAGGAGACTTAACTGGAGTCAGAAGCAAATGATGTCTGCAAGTCAAATTTATAGTTAATGTGATGAAGCACATTAAAAAAAAATTAATACATTTTATCCTATTATTCTGAAATATCTAGCTTTTTTCATTTTGTTTTTAAAGTCCTACTTTGGTTATTAGAGATTTCCGCTACAATAATAAATATGTCAGATGAAATTTATATCAAAACCATTTTGAGTGTTTTGGTTGGATCAACAAAACTATTACCAGGGAAAATTTCCAGACAATATTCGTGTTAATGTCTTTTTTTCTGCTATGATATGTTGATATATGCGCTTTCTGTAACAGGAGAAGAAAAGTTAATATGTAAACGTGCAAAAATGTCAAATTACATTAACACTTTTAACATAACTTTTTGCTGTTGCATTGTTCTGTCTGGTGACATAAGGTTTTATTTCCATTTATTAGCCTGCATTATAAATGTATTAGCCATTATTAATTTTGATGGATTGGCAGATAGGATGGCTTCTCAGAAGTGTAGCAAGGAGTATATGGGTGGGTCACTGTCAAGTGCATGACATTTGTATCTGTAGATCTAGTGGCTGACAAATTATGATGAAAATACAGATTAAAGTGGGGAGACACTAAGATTCAGAGTTCAGTCAAACGGTATTCAGGCACAGGTTAAGGCTAGCAAGTAACTAAATCAGGACTGAGGCAAGAACTCAGTATTACAACAACAAGTGTGCAAGTAAGTGCCTGTTGTAGTTTAAACTCAGGTAATTCTTAACTTTAAAACAAAGTCAAATAAGTCACTGGAGTAGTAAAACAAAATCATCAGTTTATACACCAGCCCCAAACACTCAATACTATATCAAATTCAGAATGTCTCAATTGATTCTCTGGAAGGACACCACTTGCAAGTTCACTTTATTACAGTGCAGCTCAATTGGATTTATTTTAGCAGCAGTCAGTTTAAAATAAAACTTGAGAGCACAAGCAATTACATTTATTTATTTTCAACAGTGGTGGAGGTGAGACTTTTCCATTAGATTTTGCTCAGGTATAGAAACGTCATTTTCTTAATTATGACAGGCTGCAGTCAAAGGCTGCAAATGTATTTGAGTGATGTTCTGAGCTCAGGAAAGCCTCGTTAACTTTTAACAGAACAGACAGCATGTCAATCAGTCATTTAATAGAATGTCAATCCAGTCTTCAGAAAAAGGAACAGACTTGTGTTGAGAAAAAATGATCACATTTGAAAGTCAGAAGAAAACGCGTACGTCTATATCTACATTTCATTATTTTCTTGAGCATTATTTAATTTTGTGTTGGAAATACATTTTTAGAGGAACTGTAGGTTATTTTTGAACATTGCCCAGCCTGTTTACACGACAAAACAGGGCACCAAGCAATTGATAACTGATTTTCAAAACATCGCATGCATGATTTTCAGATGGTCTTGAAAATGGATAGCTAACGCTCCAGCCTAAATCAAGCAAAAGCTTTATGATTATGGTGAAATTAGAATCCCATAGTAATACTTGATGCATTTTCAGGTAAAAATGCCATGCTCTGGCCTTTGGTACCAACCATTGAACAGCTGACCCAGCTGTTGTAAAGAAATTGCTGGATACAGTTCTGAAAGTATCCCACAAATGCCTCAGGCCAGTTATTTGCTGCTCTTTGCCACCTTACCTCTGCCCCCAACTGCCCCCCCACCTGTAACTTGATTTAACCTCCTCAAAAGGCCTCTCCCTCTCCTTTCCTGCAACACAAGATTGTGAAGAAGATGTAAAGAATTAGCGAATAAATATCAACAAGTTCAGTGACTTGGCAAAAATCTGGCAGATGAAGCATAATGTGGAGCAAGTGTAATGTTGTTCACTTTAGCATGAACAATAAACAAGCAGACATTTATTTTAATGGGAAATGACTGCAGAATTCTAAAGTGCTGAGGGATATAAGTGTTCAAATGTATAAAGACATTTGCATGCAAATATAACGTGTAACTAAGAAGTCTGATGGGATGCTATCATGAGAGGAATGGAACATAAAAATAAAAAAGATGTGTTTCAGTTATGCAGTGATTGGTGGGGATCGCATCTTGAACACACTGTGCAGTTTTGGTCTCCTTATTTAAGGAAGGATGTAAATGCATTAGAGCATGTTATGAAGTTGTAGGAGTGTACTGTACCTTTAAGAGAGAGTGAAAGCTGGCAAGGACTTAACAAACACAGAGCGTGCTGAATAATTTAGAAATCTAATATTTGACTGTGAACAAATAGCTCGAGCTGAGTTGTGATGGTACACAACAAATTTGAATTTGGCCAATTAGTTTAAATTATGCCACAAGATACCAAAATCCAATCGAATTTGAATTTTATTGTTTTGACGACATCAGGCCAATGAGATGATCCGATGTTTTGGGGTATAAAAATTGGGCATTTTGAACAGTAAGTCAGAGTGGCAATGAGTACCAACAAGTGCAGATGGCCCGTGGAACCACTGTCTGAAATGTAACTGTTTATATGAAATCTGTACAGCAGAAGACTGAAGAAAAAACCCAGAAAAATCTACAGGTGAAGATTTAGAAGACACAGCTGACTGGTTTTGAAATTTGGATTTTTTGTAAATTAAAATTGGGGCGGTGTTGTTTATCAGACCAGTATATTATTGTAGAGAGGGAGGTAGATAAATTGATCTGACAAAGGAGGATTACAATGTTAATAGTTGTTGTTTAATGTTTTTTTTCTTAGAGTTAAAGAATAAATTGTTAATGTTTTCTTTAAATAGTGGGATCTGGTAGTTCTTTGTAACTCATACTTTAACAAATTACGAGGCGGGGTAGCTTTTCTGTATGTTTAAAATAGCAGAAGGGTTTACCTTGTGTCATAACATATTGATGGGAAGTTGTCTTAAAAGGATACATTTGACAAGATGGGTTTATTTCATCTGGAGTTTTGAGTGAGAGGTGATTTGTTTGAAGTGTATAAAATACTTAACAGTCTTGACAAGGTGGATATGAAAAGGATATTTCCTTGTGCAGGTTCATCCAGCACTGTTTAAAAATTAGGGGTTACCCTTTTGGGACAAAGATGAGGAGAACATGTTTTCTTTCACAGGGTTGTGCACCTGTGGAACTCTTTGCCTTCGAAAACAGTGAAGGCGGGGTCATTGACTATTTGTTCGACAAGGCAATCAAAGGTTATCAAGGGTGGATAGGGGTGGAACACAAAGAGATCAGCCATGATCTATTGAATGGCACAGGGAACCTGTAGCGATTGTAACATGGTCAGCCAGATGGACTTCATAGAATATGAGTTCCCTGATTGGACCAGATTAATAGCCTCAATCAGGGAGCCCTTACTGACAGATATAAACAGGAGTATCAGAAGTTCTGTTTACTCTGAGGGCTGGCTCTGAAGGAACAAGGACTTTCCATGTTTAAATAAAGGGCGACTTGTTGACAGGATACTGACCTCTGTGGAATTATTTCAGGACTGAATGACCAATTTCTGCTCCTAATTCACTATTCCATTGTGTTCACTATTCCATTGGAGCTGGTCGATTCCCGTTGCATCCTGCCCCATGTGTTTCTTTTCTGAGCATTAGCAGCTTGCTCAACACTGATGAGGCCCGACCAGAAATATGGTTCAAACCTCTCACTGAAAATATGGTACAAGTCTATCAATGATGCAGACATTGAAAATAATCCCGGTGGTCAGTAGCTTTTCACATCATGCAGCTGTTGAAAGAAGGACATTTTTGCTCAGTACTTGAAAGTTTTCATACTTGCTGGTTCACCAAAGGATAGCTTTGGAAGGAAAGTAATTTGGCTTGTTTGTTAATGTGTTTGCTGACCAATAGCTTTTTCTATCTGTCTAGTAAATTGAAATGTTTTTGATTGATTGATTTGCGTTTAGTTAATTAGATACTTAAGCCATTCACGATGGTCTGCAACAGATAGTGGTTATTTGAGCCAAAAATAATTAATTTGCCCTTTTGACATGTAATAATTTTGAATTGACCTATCTTAATGGTTTGATTCCTTTGAGAGGTGTGATTATTAAAAATGCAGTTAGATTGTCAGGATATGGTTTTGTGCATGGCACAAGCTATTTTAAACATTAACCCACTACTAAAAGCACTAACATGCAGATTGTTACTTCCCCAGGCCTACAATTAACAAATTAAATTTGAACCAAATATTTAATTGCAAGGCCAAAAGAAATATAAAAGAGATGTGAGTATATCAGTCTTTCTCTTTCAGGATTCTTGTCACTTCTTGAACAAACAGTGCAGAAAAATATATTCATTAACCTGAAATGTTAAACCTGTTTGCTTCCATAGATTCTACTTGACCTGCTGAATATTTTTATTTTAGTTAGGAATACATGTCTATTTTGCATATTTACACAATAAGTTATCTTTCCTTAGTTGTATTTCTTGACCTGATCTGAGGCAAACTGATTTAAGAGTTTAAAATAATTAGATCCCTGACAGTATGTAAACAGGCCTTTTGGCCTAACAAGTCCACACTGACCCTCCAAACAGTAACCCACCCAGACCTATTCCCCTATATTTACCCCTGACTAATGCAATGGGTAACTTAGCATGGCCAATTCACCTGACTTGTTCATCTTTGGTCTGTGAGAGGAAGCACACGCAGACACAGGGAGAATGTGCAAACTCTACACAGATAGTAACCTGAGGCAGCAAGCAAACCCAGGTCCCTGGTGCTATGAGGCAGCAGTGCTAACCACGGAGCCACCATGCCACCCCAATGATGGGAATTTATGGAACAGATAGAGAATGATTCTTTCTCAGATTAAGAGAAACCAGAATAAGAGAATATTACTTTAGAACTCAGAAAAACTAGCATTGAATTCATAAGGCCTTATTAATTACAGAACAACCTTGAGTATCCGAACAAGACAGGCAAGGAGTATTTTGTTCGGATTACTGATTGTGCAGATGACTGATTGTTCAGATAATGGATAACATTTTTACGGGACCTTGAGATCTTCCAAAATTCTTCAGATAATCCAAAATTCAGATAATTGACATTTGGATAGCTGAGGTTGTTCTGTACAGTTCAGAAGGAGGGCATTTAGCCCATAGTGTCTGTGTTGGCCAAAAATGTTACCCAGCTTATTCTTGATATTTTAGATCATAGCCCAGTATGATTTTAACACTTCAAATGCACATTTGAGTTTGTTTTAAAAATGTGACAATGTTTTTTGCCTGTACCACCCCATCAAGACAGTCGATTCCAGACTCACACCATTCTCTGGGTTAATAAATTTCAAATCCACTTTCCATTGATCTCATTAGCTTTCACTTTGTTTGTGTGGGATTTGATCAAACTTCTTGCAGAATGTGCTACTGTCATCGACCCTGTTAGTTGCACAATAATCTCTGTTGACTATCCTTGATCCAACCCTGCCTTTCCAAATTCAGTATTGCTCAGAATTTTTTGCATTTGTTTGTCCACTACCAATGTTAGACCAACTGGACTAAATTTTCTCAGTCAATTCCTTTACAATTTTTTAAACAATTCTCTAACATTAGCAGTTCTCCAGTCTTCTGGTTTGCTCCTGCAGTTGGAGGCAATTCTAAATGATGTTCTGAAATAATCATGGAGCATTCCTTTCATCTGTTCACATTACTGGATAAAAACAATGACTGCAGATGCTGGAAACCAGATTCTGGATTAGTGGTGCTGGAAGAGCACAGCAGTTCAGGCAGCATCCGAGGAGCAGTAAAATCGACGTTTCGGGCAAAAGCTCTTCATTGGGAATAAAGGCAGAGAGCCTGAAACGTGTTTACAATACTGTCCATGTGTAATGATTCTGAGAAGGTAGTGGTGGGCCTTCCTTTTGTTGTGGGTAACTCACCACAAGTTACCTTTAACCTGGATACTTATTAAGAAACCTCACAGACAATCAAATACTGAAAAAAAACAATCAAACTTTTAATACATGTAGCAACCAAATATTACACCCCTCAAGTCAGCAAGTATAAGCCTGAGACCCAACTTAGGTAAAACCCGATTAATGGTGAAACCTGACCAGACCTTCAACCAACAGTGGTCTGTCTCTAGTGGGGCTCTTCAGAGTTCAATCCTTAAGCAGTATTGTTCTTTGAAATTCTGCTTTTAAGTTGTTCTGGTGTTTGATTCTTATACAGATTTTTGTCCTTCGGTCTCTGAGGTGATACATTGATTTATTTTCAATGTCCTTTCATCCAAATGACTGAGAGTCTGCAGCTGGCTTCCTTATCAAAAGTAATTTATTTGTTTCTTGTTACATTTGGCATTGACTGTCTATTTGAAGACAGTTTGCCTGCGATTAACTCCTTAAATTCTTTTGCCGGGCAATCCTTGTCCTTTGCAGCAATAAAGCATCCAGTTTATCAAGCAGGTGTCAAAGCAGTTTTGTTAATGTAATCCCACCAAAACATGAGTAATTGCTTGAGTCTCTGTGTAACCGCTTGTCTTTGTTCCTTAACAGTTTATTCCAAAGTTATTGCTGTGTGTAATAGTTTACGTTTTGTCCATTCATTCAGTCCAAGAACAGTTACTAAAGTTCTGAAGTCTATAATATCACACTTTAGAACTACATTATGCTGATAGAATTCCCTTGCCATTGGCAGGCAGGAAAAGTCAAGCTATTGATCCAACATTCATGAAATATTTATGATCTATATCGTATAGGTATGGTGTTCACTGACGTGGAAAATTGAGGTGGTGACATCTCTTAACATTGTTGCTTTTACCCTTCTCTGTGTTAGAGGCCTGAGTTATCCTGTTGATTAACCTCATTCCACCATTGCAATTTAGTTTTCAGATCATACATACGGAAGCCACTATACATCAGTGATGGAGAATATTGAGCTAGTGACAGTTAGTCAAGCAGACTGCTTTATCCTGAACTGTGCTCAGCCTTGGCTCAGTAATAGTTCTTAGTCCCATAGCACCTCACCAAGATCTTTCTCACGTCTCCACTTCTTGCCTTTAAACAATCACCTAACCTTAAATAGACCATTAATTTGCAGCAAACTACCCAGCCTTCATGACAACATCAACCTCAATACCATTCAACCCTGTTAGGGTAGCCTCTGTAAGATACGTCGGAGCATTGATACACGTGGGGATACCACCCACCATGTGCACAGCAGATACTCGTGTGAATCAGAAACGTTGTGTGTTTCATACGTAGCAGGCAAGGATGCCCTGAGGCATGTTATATTGTCAAAACCACACAGATGCTACGACAATGGGTGAACGGACACTGTGCAATAATCGCCAGACAGGAATGTTTCCTCCCAGTTGGGGAACACTTCAGCAGTCAAGGACATTTGGCCTCAGATCTTTGGGTAAACGTCCTCCAATGCAGACTTTGGGGTACACAACAATGCGGAGTCACTGAGCAGAGGCTGATTGCCAAGTTCAGTACCCTTGAGGGTGGCCTCAACTGGAATCTTGGGTTCATGTCGCACTACAGGTAACCCCACTACACGATACACTCTCACAGCAAACACACACATACACTCTCTCATACACACTCTCTCTCTCTCTCTCTCTCACACACACACACACAGTATGTAACAAACAGACACACACACTCTCTCTCTCAGATGCATATACTCCCTCACACTCATGCACACTCTCTCTCAAACACACACACTCACACATGTAAATCTATGGGGTGAATTTGCACTTGCAGATTTGTATTTGCAGATGCATTCTATTTTGTTCAAAAAACACTCGCGAATGAATTGAATGCACCTATGATGGCTCTTAAATCTTTCATCAGGTAGAGTGGAGGAGTAGGCTTTGATTGATTAATATGCAAATCTCAGAATTTCTTTCAAGTCACTACTCCAAGATAACTGGAGTCTGTCTGTGTCTTAACCTGGAGTCAGACTGGTTTTATTTCCAAAGTAGACAGTCAGTCAATGTAGCCTTTTATAAACTCCTACTTTGGAAATAAACCCAGTCCGACTCCAGGTTAAGACACAGACAGATTCCAAACAAGACCTCACGCCTAAAGTACATTGGCTAACGAGAGGTTCACCTCCTTTATATTGATAACACATTAAGTTATCTTGGAGCAATAACTTGAAAGGAATTCTAAGATTTGCATATTAATCATTTTAAACCTGCTCCTTCATTCTAACTGATTAAAGATTTATGAGCCATCTTAGGTGTGTTTAATTCGGTTGCATGAGTTATTTGATCCTTTGATCCTTTCCTTATAAATTCTGTGTCTAAGGTCTTCCTCTCCCACTAGCACCTGATGAAGGGGCAGTGCTCTGAAAGCTAATGCTTTCAAATAAACCCGTTGGACTTTAATTTTTGTCCTTGCCCAACACCAGCACCTCTACATCATCATTCCTACCAATGCTGCATTATCAGTGAGGTTGTATTTTGGGGTAAAACTTTTAACAGAGGTCAATATAAAATATCTAAAATGGTTGTTCAATGAAGAGCAAGACTATTTGAATGTCAAATAGCATAAAGAGCAAGTGATAGACAGGGCTAAGTGATTCCACAACCAGAATGTCAGATCGAAACTCTTCAGTCCTGCCACATCCTGTAATGAATGGTTGTAAAACAATTAAAAACACACATTTGTGGGGATTCTTCACAAATATCCCCATCCGCAATGAGAGCAGAGTCCAGCATATTAGTGTAAAAGACCAGTCTGAAACATTTGCCAGAACCTGCAGTTGGAAGTGCTAAAAGAACTAAACATCCTCTGGAGGTTCCCAGCATCACAACCTACATGGTCGTGTACAGCATGGAAACAGATCCTTTGGAGCAACTTGTCCATTCTGACCAGATATCCCAAATAAATCTAGTCCATTTGCCAGCATTTGGCCCAGGTCTTCTAAATCTGTCCTATTCATATACCCATCCAGATACCTGGGTATTCCAAGATAGAGGATGGGAAAAGTTTCTGTCTGTAACAGGTTGCTCCTTTTTTGAGTATTTTAGGTGTTGAAGGTGATTTCCTCAAATTCCAGGAGCAGCAATTACTGTTTTATATGCTGTTGCATTGTTTTGGAACTTTGGAGAAAAATAAACTTCAAAACAACGGCACTTTTAAAAGGGAGAGGAACATACAAAGGCAGCACATGGTGAGGTCAGTGCAGGAGAGAGAGAGAGAGAAAGAAACCCACACTACTAACTGACACAGCAGTGAACATGCTCAATTACTGCCTTTGCTGTTTGAATTCATGTATCACTGAACATCGGAGTGCGTCTGGGTTTACAAGACCAATGCCCTAACTGCTGAGCTATGGGACCTGAAGGCTAAATCTTCTTCGGTCTTCTTTTCTTCTTTCTTAGGGATTTCTGTTTCACAGGTTACTGATCGATAAAGGTAACTTTAAGAGAGCTATTTCTCAGGCAGTCTCTACATGCTTGTGGTGTGGCAGTTCTCCTCCCAACTGTTCAATTGTCCCCAATCTTATACCCCCAAAGCATTGGATTGTGTCATTGGCTTTTAAGATTCTCAATATACTAAATTCAAACTTGATTGGAGTTTGGTATGTTTTAGAGTATAATTTAAACTGATTGACCTAATTCAAATCTGTTTTTGTCTCCAGGCAACCAGCTACCCTAGCTACCTAGTAGCCCATGTTGCATTGTATCTTATTGAGAACACTTGGTGCTGACAGGTAGTTCTGCTAACCTTTAACTCTCTTAAAGTTATAGTTCACCCACATCTTCATAACACCTCCCCGCTTAAGAAAAAAATGTACCATCATAATGAAATGATGGCTTCATTTTTTTCTATTCTTGAAACACATTATCCTAACATACGGATAACTTTAATCGAAGTTCACCTTAAGTTCTTTCCATATAACTGTATATATGTACATAACATTAAATAAAGATGAATCTCATCTGAACTTTATTAGCTAAATCCGTGATAACGCACCTGCGATTACATTCTTACGACTCGCAACCTGTACAAATTTTAAATTAAAAGTCTGTAACGTAAGACTCCAATGAAACAGTCTCATATACTTGTCTTTAAAGTGCTAAGAATGTCGGTGGATTGTAATGTGTGTACACCACAATCTCCGACGCATTGTTGCTGACATACACATTAAAATGTTGTAATGTCAGTACCAAACTCAAAAGTTCTTTTTCGATTGTGGAGTATTTCCTCTGTTGGAGGAAGTTCAATCTGGCAGTTCAATCCCAACATCGTCTTCCTGTAGGAGTACAACTCCATCTCCTATGTCACTTGCATCAATGGCAACTTTAAAAGGTTTGGAAAGTTTGGTGTAGGTAAAACTGGTTTGGTGGTTAATATGGCTTTCAAATGGTCGAATGTCTCCTGGCATGGTTCTATTCACCAAAACATTGTGTTCTTCTTCAGCAGAATGGTTAATGGTCCCACTACACTGCTGACATTTGGAACAAACTTTCAATCGAATCCACTGAGTCCTAAGAATTAAGGTTGGTTATGGAAATTCTTCGATGGCCTTCGTCTTTGCGCTCCGTAGGGTCAACCTTCCATAACTGATGTTATGTCCCAAGAATGTAACCTCTGCTTTTGCAAATTAGTTTTATTTAAGTTTATCACCAGTTTTGCTTCTCGTAGTCATTCAAAGGGCTCTGCCAACTGAACCATGAGATCTTTCCAGGATTAGTAAAGATCACAACATCATCCAAGTAGACTGCACAGTTTGTTAACCCAGCCACAACTCTGTTCATGAGTCTTTGGAATGTGGTGGGTATGTTCTTCATCTCTTTAAACTGATATAGCCCATTTGGGGTTACAAACACAGAAATTTATTTCACCGTCTCTGTTGAAGGTACCTGCCAGTAACCACGTGTTAAGTCCAACTCGGTGATATAACTGGCTTGTCCGACTCTCTTGATGCAGTCCTCCAAACTAGGAATTGGATATGAGTCTGATTTTGTAACGGCATTGACCTTTCAATAATCCAAGCAGAATCATGGAGTCCTGTCCGGTTTGGGAACTAAGATGATCAGTGAACTCCACTCGCTCTGGCTTGATTCGATGATGTCCTCATCAAGTATGGCCTCCACCTCCATCTGGACCTGTCTGGCTTTGAAAGGATTAAGCCGATAGGGGTGTTGTTTTATTGGAGCAGTGTTTCCTATATCTACTTCATATACAATAGCATTAGTCCTCTCCATCTGATTTTTACTTATGTCCTTATACTGCAGTAACAAATCTTTCAACTGCATTCTATGCTCCTGAGACAGATAGCTTACTAACCTATCCCACTGCTCAAGGACTTTTTCTTTTTCAAATCTATTTTGAGGCACATCAAAATCCATATCATCTGGACTAGATTCTTCACCCTGCGGGGCAGTAACTAACACCTGTTTCTCCAGTTCTCTCTCTCTAGTATAATACTGTTTCAACATGTTCATAAAACATACCCACTACCTTTTTATTTCTATCTGGTATCTTTACCAGATAGTTCACCTGACTCAACATTTTCTCAATTGATAGGGACCACTAAACCTGGCTTTGAAAGGAACACTATCAATTTTTCTTTAACTAATTTCAAAAGGACTTTCACTCATGCCCGAGTATTAACTCGAAGTGAGTGAACATAGAACATTACAGCGCAGTACAGGCTCTTCGGCCCTCAATGTGGCGTCGACCTGTCATACCAATCTGAAGTCCAGCTAACCTACACTATTCCATGTACGTCCGTATGCTTGTCCAATGACGACTTAAATGTACTTAAAGTTGTACTTATACCAATCATTTGGGTAGTCAACATGGTCTTCAAGGTCTAATGCCACCTTTCTAAAGCATTCAGGATGATACTCACAGGATTTAAAGTGCTGTATACCTAAGCTATCCATAACCTCCTTAAACAGTCTAGCATTAAAATGTGACCCTTGGACCGACTGAATCTTTCTGGGTAGCTCAGACCGTGAGAAGAAAGTTATTAACTCCTCTACCACCCTCTTTGCCTTGATACTCTGGAATGGAATTGCCTTAAGAAATCTGGTAGACAAAACCATTATGATTAACAAGTACTGGTTCCCACTTTTAGTTCTCGAGAGGGGACCTACACAATCAATTATAACCCACGTGAAAGGTTCTTCAAATGTGGGAATTGGCAACAAAGGTGCTGGTTTTATTACCGCCTGTGACTTACCTACCATTTGGCATGTATGACACGTACGGCAAAATTTAACCATATCCTTGTGCATTCCAGGCCAATAAAAATGTTTTTTTACCTTAGCCTGAGTCCTTCGTACCTCTAGGTGACCTCCTACAGGTAGTTCATGCGTTACCTGTAATGCCTCCTGCGTGTATGCTACCAGAAACATTATCTGGTGCACTTTGGCCCATTTCTCCTCTGCACTAACCTGCCGTGGTCTCCGTTTCCATCTTAGGATTCTATCTTTCAGATAATAAACCTCCGGAATATTCTCTGATTCCTTTTTGGAGTACGCATCCACATATATATCGTTTGTTGCCTTGTCTTGATGTTGCAAGTCTCTTAGCCTTTCAGGAGTAAACACTTCTGTCTGACTCTGCCTGTTCAGGTTTTTCCTGTACCATTACATCAAACAGGTTATCTGCTTACTGAATCTCAACTCCTTCATCTTTCTCTTTACTTTTCACTTCATGCAGTGATTTATGATAGTGGGATCTGGTTACCACACAGTCTGGGAAAATACCAGGGTATTTCTGTTTTAACTCCTCAGTTTCTTGGTTTTCCTTGGGCTTCTCCACAACAAGGGGTGTCACGCAGACACGGGGAGAATGTGCAAACTCCACACAGACAGTTGCCTGAGGCGGGAATTGAACCCAGGTCTCTGGCGCTGTGAGGCAGCAGTGCTAACCACTATGCCACTGTGCCGATGCCCACTTTCTAACAGTGAAAACACCTGAGGTGTTTCACCTCCTTTCCACACTCTTGGGCTTCTTTTTATCCTGTGGTTGATTCTTGCCAGTGCTCTCTACTCTTGGTTTCATAGTGTAGGATCTCCTCTTCTTCCAACTTCTATCCCTCACAGGATGAAATGCTGGCCAGAAGCTTGTCTTATGCACCAACATGTATTTATCTGCTAATTCTGCTGCCCTTCTTACTTCCTGAACATTCTGTTTATCCATGTGAATTCTTACCATCTTTGGAAGTGAGATTTTAAATTCTTCCAGCAGAATAATCTCTCATAGACCCTCAACGGCCCTGTCTATTTTCAAACCACGTACCCATCTATCAAAATGACTACATTTAACTCTTTTGAACTCAACGTAAGTCTGACCTTTCTCTTTATTTGTGTTTCTAAACCACTGTCTATGTGCTTCTGGTACCAATTCATAAGCACTTAAAATAGCCTGTTTAACCTTTTCATAATCTCTTGACTCCTCATCTAACAATGTGGAAAATACCTCACTAGCTCTGCCTACCCGTTTAGTCTGAACTAGCATTGCCCATAAATCCTTGGACCACTCCATCTGCCTGGCCAATTTTTCAAATGAAGTAAAGAAGGATTCAACATCTTTCTCATCAAAATGTGGCAGAGTTTAGACATATTTGTATATATCACTATCTTCTCTTTTCCTATCCATCCTGTTAACTTGACTTTGCTGACTAATTCGCAATTTCTTAAGCTCAGCTAAGAACCTTCTCTCTCTTTCTTTTTTCTGTCTCTCTCTTTCTCCCTTCCATTCTTCTCTGTCTTTCTTTCTCCCTTTATTCTCTCTCTCTTTGCTCAGCCAAGAAACTTCTCCCTCTCTCTTTTTAGTCTCTCTCTCTCTTTCTCTTTCCCTCACCCTTTGTTTATCTTTTAACTCCATTTATCTCATTATAATTTAAGTTTTTCTACCTCTACTGCACTTGTCTGTTTCTCTGATACACCTAAGTGCTTGAGTAACTCCCTTACAATTTCAGCTTTACTTTTGTCCTTGGTTAAACCCAAATTTAACTTATTTGCTCTTTCATTCCTTCTAAACATTCTTGGTGAATTTGAGAAGCATCTTCAATCCCAGAACCTCTTTAGCAATTTTAAGGGCCATTTCTCTCATTTTTAATTTAATCAACCACAAGTCACCAAAATTAAACAAATTGTCTCACCTACATTTTATTTAAAGATCTTGGACCCTAACCTGCAAGTGTTTAAATCTGCTGGGATTTTTTTGTACCCCAAATTTGTCTAAACCAGTTCAAATCCTGGATGCGCCCCTAAACTTTTACATCATGGGGTAAACCCTCCTGCTTAATTTAAACCAGCAATACAGAAAGGATTTATCTCATGCAGTAAAATGTGAAAATTCAAAAGGCCAAGAACTATTTAAAGGAAGAATTAACTTTATTTCTTAAAGTATAACAGAGAATAATTTACTGACAAGTATTTACAACTCCATCCTCTCACCTATATTTTACCTTCCCCTTCTACAATACTAGTCTGATAAATCCCCCTGATTAAAATTTATCAAAAATGCAAATTTTCAAAACTAGCTAGATATCAAATCTTCTCTTTATATCTTCTTCGGTCTTCTTTTCTTCTTCTTAGGGATTTCTGTTTCACAGGTTACTGATCAATAAAGGTAACTTTAAGAGAGCTATTTCTCAGGCAGTCTCTACATGCAGGTGGTGTGGCAGTTCTCCTCCCAACTGTTCAATTGTCCCCGATCTTATACCCCCAAAGCATTAGATTGTGTCATTGGATTTTAAGATTGTCAATATACTAAATTCAAACTTGATTGGAGTTTGGTATTTTTGGGGTAAAATTTAAACTGATTGACCTAATTCAAATCTGTTTTTGTCTCCAGGCAACCACTACCCTAGAGAACACTTGGTGCTGTCAGGTAGTTCTGCTAGCTTTTAACTCTCTTAAAGATACAGTACACTTACATCATCATAACAGTAGCCTAGCCCCTAACATTTTCTTTTGTTTTAGGCAGATGTATATGTGGATATTCTAGGAGTGATGTAGCTGGTCAAACCACTCAGAACAGAGTTTATTAAAACAGTACGGATGAAACACAAGGAAAAGAAAACAGAATTTAGTCTAACTTAACTTATTTGATAACCCAACTGTTACTATATCACAACTTAATAAAGCTCTTCCAAACCCTGCAACATCCTGTAAACACACCCTTGGCAAAATAAAATTCAAGCACAGGTTCTTACAGGCAGGAGTTTTCAGAGAGAACATTCAGGCAAGACCTCTGTTGAAGGATGGAACCTCTTTTCACTGTTGCTGCTTGTCTAGGTCCCCAGCAGTTTTTTTTTGACTGCCTGCTAAAACTAAACCAAACTAGAAAAAAAACCTGACTGGGAGAACTGGCTACACCCCTACTATTGTTCAAACTAACCATTTCTAGACAAATCAGTACCTCTGCCTTTGCTACCCCTCTTGAAAAAAGCCAATGACAACCTAACCTTGTTAAAGGAGCAGTATCATCACAATCATAAGATATTTCCAAGCCAGAAAAATATTTTACTTGGAGGAGAATTTTTAGTGGTGATCTTTTCATTCATCTGCAGTCTTGTTTCTCTAGGTGGTAGAGGTTGTTGGGGGTGTGGGCATCTGGAAGCTGTCAAAAGAGACTCGGCAATTTGCTGCATCTTGTGGATGGTCCTCACTACTGCCACCATGCGGCACTTATGGATGGAGTGAGCATTTGAGGTGCAGAACAAGAAACTAATCAAATCAGATTAGTTCTGATTTGCTAACATTGATATTCATGAGGTTGGCACAATTAGGTTTCTGGTCAATGACAACCCCTGGGATATTGATGGTGAGTGATTCAGCACTGGCAATGCCATTGAACATCAACTGAATTCTTTATTATTGAGGATGGTCATTTTCTGGAACTTGTGAATCATACCTGTTACTTATCACTTATCGACCCAAGCCTGAATATTGTTCACCCAGGTTTTGTTACATTGCAGAACTGGATCTCCTGCAGAGATGACCTGCAGCTGAGATGATTGGTTGTCAAGAACTTGTTGTGATTACACTAATTGACTCTAATCAATGGAGAGTATTGATGTTAATTCCCAATGATTTTAATTTTGCGAAGGCTCTTGGATGTCACATTGGATCCAATGTTGCCTTGACATCAAGGGCAGTCACTCTTGCTTCACCTCTAGAATTCAGCTCTTCTGTTCTCATTTGGTCCAAGACCATAATTAGTCAAAAGCTGAATGACCCTGGTGGAACCCTATCTGATTATCTTTGAGCAGGTTATTGCTGTGCGAGTGTAGTTTGACACGTCTCCTTCCCATCAGAAAGATGTTGTGAAACTTGAAAGAGTTCAGAAAAGATTGACAAGGATGTTGCCAGGGTTAGAGGATTTGAGATATCGGGAGAGGTTGAATAGGTTAGGGCTGTTTTCCCTGGACGTCGGAGGCTGAGGGGTGACCTTATAGAGATTTATAAAATCATGAGGGGCATGGACAGCATAAATAGACAAAGTCTTTTCCCTGGGATGGGGGAGAACTAGAGGGCATGGGTTCAGTGTGAGAGGGGAAAGATATAAAAGATACCGAAGAGGCAACCTTTTCATGCAGAGGGTGGTACGTGTATTGAAAGAGCTGCTAGAGGAAGTGGTGGAAGCTAGTACAATTACAACATTTAAGAGGCATCTGAATGGGTATATGAATAGAAAAGATTTGTAGGGATATGGGCTGGGTGCTGGCAGGTGGGACTAGATTGGGTTGGGATATCTGGTCAGCATGGACGAGTTGGACTGAAGGGTCTGTTTCTGTGCTGTACATCTCTATGACTCTGTCAGTACCATCAATGATGCTTCCATCACCTTTTTGATGACAGAGAGAGTCAATCGGCAGTAATTGGCTGGGATTGGATTTGTCCTGCTTTTTCTGGACAGAACTTTAGTTTAGGCTCACAAAGATTGCTTTGTTATCAAAGGACATGAACCCATGAACCCACTTCCTGACCATATGATAGATAAATTGTTGATGAAAACACTGAAGATGTTTGAGCCTAGGAAAAGTAATACTGTGAGCTGTAATGAGCCATTTTGAAAACAAAAACACTGAAAGAGAATTTTTCTGGTACTCCCTCTGAATGCTTGTTCAGTAGTTCAGCACAAAAAGGGTAAGTACAAAATCTTTAGGAGTGGTGGATAAAACTTTGTACCCTTCCCATTGACTGCTTGCTCCTTGATGACCATTGTCTCAGATTAGGCCAAACCGTTTGCAAACTTGGAGCCATTTTGAGTTCTGGTAGAGGTTGTAGAAAAACATTGCCAGGGTGGGATGGATCTTTGAGAATGCTGACGGCCTTTCCTTGACAGCGGGCCTGGTAGATGGATTCTATAGATGGGAGGTCGACCTTTGTGATTGTCCGGGCCGAGTTCACCACTCTCTGTAACCGTCTCCGATCTTGAATGGTACAGTTGCCATACCAGGTTGTGATACATCCAGACAAAATGCTCTTGATGGCGCACCTATAAAAATTTGCAAGGATATTCGCCATCATGCCAAATTTCCTCAGCATCCCCGTGAAGAGTCCAAGAAAGCTTGTTGTGGATATCCACTCCGAGAAGCTTGACACTCTCCACTCGTTCCACCTCTGTGCTGTTGATGTGTAGGGGGCTTGAGTAACATCCCGCCAAAAGTCAATAATGAGTTTCTTGGTTTTGTTGGCACTGAGCACTACGACCGATCTTCAGACTGTTCTGAGGGAGGATCGCTGAAACTGGGCACGGTGGCCCAGTGGTTAGCACTGATCGCTGAAACTAAAATGTTAAGTCTACTTTCTTTCCACAGATGCTGCAAGACCTGCTGTGTTTTCCCAGCAATTTCTGTTTTTGTTTCTGATTTTCAGCATCCACAGTTTTTTTTTGTTGAAAATAGTATCCCTGTCTTTGCAACTTCATAATTTGATAGGTCCAATTTAAATAAAAACAAAACGCTATGAATACTGGAAATCTGAAATAAAAGTGAAAACTACTAGAAATAATAACTTTGTCAGCATCATTGGAGAGAGAAACATAGTTAACATTTTGAATTGTACATGACCCTTCTTCAGAACTGAAAGAAGGTAGAAATCTGATAAGTTTTATGCATTGGAAGGAGGGACAAAGTTAGAAGAACAAAAGTCAAAGTGTAGTTTGAAAATAAGAGACAGTAAGTGACAAGGATATTAAGCAACAAAGGGCGTGGAATGAGTTTTAAAAGAACTAAAGCACTTATCAAAAGTGAGTGTGAATTGCAGAATAATGAATAGCTGTTTCTGAAACAGGAAAAACGAGATTCAGACTAGCACAAGACAAAGAAACAGAATCAAATTGAGAGACAAAGTTCATGGTCTGAAATTGTTGAACTTGATGTTGAGTTCACGTAGGTATCAATGATATAGATAGAAAGAGGAAAGAGGTTCTAATGAGGGAATATGAGTAGCTAGGGGCTAAATTAAAAAGCAGAACCAAAAAGATTATAATCTCTGGATTACTACATGGAGGGGCAAACTAATTGTGACTGGATCAACAAGATTAAAGAGGTAAGTGTGTGGTAAATGTGTGGGAGAAACAGGTTTGAATTTATGGGACATTGGCACTAGTACCAGGGAAGGAGGGAGCTGCTCGGATGGTACACACTGAATCTCACTGGGACCACAATCCTGGCGTGTCACATAACTAAGGCTGTGGATAGGGTTTAAACTAAATGGGGGTGGGGTGGGGTGTGTAAGTGTTCAGTTCCATCAAAAATTGTGGGATTAGTTAAAACGGGAGTGGGCTCAGCAGCACTTATTAAAGTTTCCAGATCAAATAGTGGACTGGAGAGTATGAAAGGGTCAGGAATCTAACTTTAGGTACAGCACATAAGCGGCCAACTATGAGAAGTGGGGCAGTCAACACAAGACTAGGGGTGTTGCATTTAAATGCACACAGTGTATGAAACAAGATAAATGAGCTTATAGCGCAGATTGAAAATGGCAGTTCTGACATTATGGGCATCACAGAGATGTGGCCACAAGGAGATTGGGGGCTGGGAACTAAGTATCCAAAGAAACACTTCTTATCAAAAGGACAGGCAGATGGACAGAGGAGGGGGTTGTCACGTTTCTAAGAAATGAAATTAAGTCAATACCAGAAGTGCTGTAGAGTCAGAAAGCGAAGTTGGTAGAGTTGAGGAATCACAAAGGAAAAATAGACAATAGGTGCAGGAGTAGGCCATTCTGCCCTTCGAGAAAAATGATCCCGATGGCAGTAGTTAGGATAGTGGACAGCCAATGGCTCAGAGGTTAGCACTGTTGCCTCACAGCACCAGGAAGCCAGCTTCAATTCCAGTTTTAGGTGACTGTATGGAGTTTGCATGTTCTCTCCATATCTGCATGGATTTTTATCGGGTACCCTTGTTTCCTCCTGAATCCCCAAAGTCTGCCCACTATCTACTAGACAGAAGTCAGGAATGTGATGGAATGTTCCCCACTTGCCAACAACACTTAAGAAGCTTGTGACCATCCAGAAAAAATACAGCTCACTTGTTTGGCACCACATACATAAGCATTAACTCCCTCCATCATTGATGCACAATAGCAGCAGCGTGTACTATTCATAAAACACACTGCAGAAATTCACCAAGGCTTCAAAACCCAAAGGAACTACCATCTTGAAGGGCAGGGAATGTGATATATGGGAACTACCACCTACAGTCCAAAGATATGCAGGTTGGGGGATTTGCCATGCTAAACTGCCCCATAATGTCTGGGAATGTGTCGGCTAGGTGGGTTAGCTATGGTAAATACAGGGTTACAGGGAAAGGGTTGGGGGCTAGATCTGGGTGGGATGATCTGGGTGGTCTTTGATTGTTTGAATGGCTTCTTTCCACATTGTAGGGATTCTATGATTCTGTGTGAGGAAGAAATTAAAACAGGATATAGAAAATGCATATAAGAAAGGTGCCATTACTATAATCATGAGATCTTCGATGTGCAAGTGTATTGGGAAAATCTGACTGATAGCGGATCTCAAGTAAAGGAATTTGTGAAATGTGTGCAAGATGGTTGTGAAGATATCTCCACCACATGACAAGCTTCATGAAGACCTTGGACTCTTTGAATGATATCAATAGCTGTTGAATTGTAGAAAGTAGATACTTCGCTAGGAAGATTGTTTTGTTGACAGCTTCAAGGTCAATACATAGTCTAATATCATAATGTTGCGTTGTGTCATGACTAGGCTTGAAATCCATGGTGTTGAGCCAATTCACTCAATACTCACCTGCTTCTATAGCATGAGTATGACCTGGACAATTTTGAGGCTTAGGCCAACAAGTGACCAAGTAAGCATTCACACCACATAAAGTCAAGCAATGACCTTCTCCAAAAGGAGAGGGTCATTGACATATATACACCATTATCCATTGACATATATTGGTATTACCATCACAGAATCCCCCACTATCAACACTCTGAGTGTCACCATTTACTAGAAACTGAACTAGACTAGCCATATAAATACTGTGGCTACAAGAGCAGGTCAGAGGGTAGAAATCCTGAAATGTGTAAATCATTTCCTGAATTCCCAAAGTCTGTTCACAATCTACAAGGCAGAAGTTAGGAGAGTGATGGAATGCTCCCCACTTGCCAACAACACTCAAGAAGCTTGACATCATCCAGGACAAACCAGCCCACTTATTGGCACCACATCCATTTAAATAAACATCCAATCCTACCATCACTAATGCACAGGAGCAGCAACGTGTGCTCCCCACTTGCCAACAACACTCAAGAAGCTTGACATCATCCAGGACAAACCAGCCCACGTATTGGCACCACATCCATAAACATCCAATCCTACCATCACTAATGCACAGGAGCAGCAACGTGTACCATCTACAGGAAGCAATAAGAAATTCACCAAGGCTTCAAAGACAGCATCCTTAAAACCCACAGGCACTACTATCTAGAAGGACAGGGCAGTAGACATATGGTAACATTACCATTGCAAGTTCTCCTTGAGACCACTCACCATCTTAATGTGGAAAGATATTATCATTCATTCACAGTCATTGGAACAAAATCCTGGAATTCACTTCCTAGCAGCATTTTGTGTCTACTTACACCAAATGGACTATTCACTCAAGAAGCCTGCTCACCACTTCAAATAAGCTAAGTGGATTGGTTTTGGAACATTGCCTGGAAGTGTTGTGGGGCAGTTTCAACTGAAGTATTTAAAAGAGCATTGGATGATTATTTAAATGGAAACAATGTATACAGTTATGATGAGATAACAAGAATTTGTCACTAAGTTTAAAATGCTCAGAGTCAATGCAGATACAATGGGCTGAATAGCCTCCTTTGGACTGTAATAATTCTGTGATTCTGGTTTAGAGTGGCAATTGCTTGCTTAACTGCTGACTGAACAAATGAAGAATAAGATGGAGACTTCGTAGACAGAAGTGTCACATGTTGTAATGCCATCTAGCTGTCTTTAAGGTATGGTGCCTTTCTGAGATTTGTGCAATAATAAATCATCTCCCTTTTCCATCTGACGAATGGAAAACCTGTTCTAAGAAATATATACACCGATGCACATCAGCACATTATTTTCACATGTTAAAATCATTTTTTGGCGTATTAGATCTAATACAATATGACTAGATCTAATTCTTAAATTTATGGTCCAGCTTCTGTCTGTATTATGTGCTTGTTGTTGTGGGTGATGTGTCTTATGCATTGTAGGTGCTTGGTTACTGTCCATTTTAAATTTTCAGTGTCAGCTTTATTATCTTGTATGTCAGACAGATGGTTGTGTACAACTCAGATATGTCACCTGTTTTGTGGGTCAGCTATTGTTTGTGACAAAGTTATGCAACTTGGTCTGGAAACAGTCTTGTACTATCTCTCCATTGACCCATATATTCATAAGAAGATCTCAAACTCTGGTACTTTGACTGTTTGAAATTGGATGTATAGTCTGTATGCTTATTGGTCATATTCTTGATTGTTTTTATCTTCTTTCCAACAATGTGTGCAGATTGTTGAATAGCAGGAGCATATGATAAAAGTGAGTCTGTCTTCCAAAATTAGAAGTGTTATTGACAGTAACCATTGTCTTCAGGAGTAAAATGTAAATTTAAAAAATTTTCCCAAGCAATTTTGCATTTAACGATAATAGACTTCATCAAACAAGCAGTGTATCCTGGTGAGTTCATTAAATTGAGGGTAGTGAGGTAAGGTATTAAGTATGCCACTTACTGCACACACATTGGAAGGGTACACTTGTGTAGTGAACACCATAGAGGGATACCAAACATACTTAATGGTTAATGTGTCAAAAGGTGTTTCACAAATGGTATCTATGATTTGCCTCATGAAGGGAAATTTGGTGAAATAATCAGTCATTAGATGCAGTTTTATAGAGTCAGAAAGTCACAGAGTCACAGAGTTATACAGCATGGAAACAGATCCTTCTGTACCGACTAGATATCCTGGACTGATCTATTCCCATTGCCAGCATTTGGCCCATATCATTCTTGTACATGGAAAGTTTCAATTTTGCACTTTGATTTAGATTTAGATTTAGATTTAGATTACAGTGTGGAAACAGGCCCTTCGGCCCAACAAGTCCACACCGACCCGCCGAAGCGAAACCCACCCATACCCCTACATTTACCCCTTACCTAACACTACAGGCAATTTAGTATGGCCAATTCACCTGACCCTGCACATCTTTGGATGGTGGGAGGAAACTGGCCCGGGTCTCTGGCGCTGTGAGGCAGCAGTGCTAACCACTGTGCCACCGTGCCGCCCACGAAGGAATTTCATGTGTATGAAAGGTCCTCTTGATTCTTGAGGTTGATAAAGCTAATGTGTTTTGAGCAGTAGATCGATGTCTTTATTGATGCTGGACCGATTGATTCATGTGTCAATTTCTTGGCATTGTTCTGTGTCCATGTGACCTATGTGTATATGGTCAAGCATATCTCAATGCAGAGCTTGTGGAATGCCTTTAAAATGACATCGTTTGTGCATCTTGGTAGGATTGTGTCTAATATTAGTTGGAAGTTCCCTTGATCCTTAGAAGTTCATTCAACATTTTTTCCTGTTGAAATCGAAGCCTGCTTTTTCTTGCTGCTTCAATGCGCTGGTGAAGATTTGTGTCATATTTATGTAAACTATGATGCAGAGACATCTTGGTAGATTCTCTATGTATGATTCATATGTTGTCAGAATTTATCCTGGCTAACAGAAAATGCAAATGGTAGTCTGAGAATACAGTATCTGCCAAAAGGAATTCTGAAAGTCTCCGGTTCCTATTTCTCTCGGAAAGATATATGGATAAATATCCATTCTTGGCATCAAGCTTAGAAAAATACTTTTGTGCCTGAAAATTTGGGTTTGAGCATTTCTGAGGTTGGAATGATGGGTGATTATCTTTTCTGTGTAATGTTTAGTTGTCTTGTCTTAAACATATATGTTCTTCAAAACACAAGTAATAGAAGCCCAATGTCGTGAATGACATTGTTTTGTTCCCATGAAATTCACTTCCAGTTAGGGATGATCCTGAATATGAATATTGCACTTGCAAGGAGGGCCAATGCTACATTGAGCATCCTCTTTCAGTTGTAATACTGCATCACTTTTAAAATTGCCAATCTGGGAATGCTGATAAACCAAAGATAGAAGGCTCTGCTGTATCCATGATGTTAAAATGTTTCAGGGGTCTATTCCAAGGGGTCATATTAATATTAAAGATGGATAACAACAATTAACGGAATTTCAGACCTTTTCTAAACAGTTAATTTAACATGTGTAGACCGCGCTACATGGTGCCAGTTTTCCAACTCAATCTTACATAAGATGCATATTTTTCCCAATGTGAATCTTGGTATATAATGCATGTTGTTCATTCCTTTCAGGGTGTGTCATTTGGATAGACATAAAGACTTCACTTTTCCAGATGTGCCCATGCGGTGTGTCAAATTGACCATGCTTACTGTCTGACTGGATTCTGAAAGTTGTAATGTTGCAATAAGCTGTAATTTGTTGAAGTGCCTGCATACCATGGAAGGATGTTTAGAATTATCAGTACCATTTCTCCTTGTTTTGCTATGGCTATGGAGAACTGTGGCAGACACTGGGGATTTGAACATCTTCGCGGACTTGAACATCTTGCAAAATTTAGCTCATTTGAGATCTGGTAGGTGAGACAATCCACATTTCATGCATGACTTGGACGTTGTTGATGGCTGCAACTGTAGTTGCAGAGACCAGCACATGTGGAATGCTGTTGTCCTGCTAGAATTGTTTCAAACATTCTTTTAATGCACCAAAAGTTTAATCTTTAGGTTTGTCCAGAAATGCTTTTCAGCGAAAAATAAAACATGTAGAGGAAATGACTAGTTCCATCTGCCTTTCAGCTAAATTAACTTCAGTGAAATCACATTCTGTACCGTTGTGTTGATATCTGTCTACAAATTGGTCAATATCTTTGTCTGTTTGACACGTTCTCAAGACTTTGAATTCTAAAATTGACTCTAAGCCTGTTGCTTTTCTAGAACTTGAACCGTTTTGTTTTGATATTTAGTCATTGATAGAAATGCTGGACATTTCATTTTTTGCATTTCGTAATTCCCCAAGGCAATATGAATTTTGTATCCTGTTTTTCTTTGTGATGTTATGATAAGGATTCATTCTTTCATTGAATAACTAGAGTTTGGACAGAATTTCACCGGAATGCCAGTCCATATACTGATGGTTGCTTTCCATTCTTATTGTGTATTTTGTGCTCTTTACACATGGTCAAAGAAAAATAATCTGTTTTGCTGTGTGAAGCTTCTGTTCTTTTTGCCTTGAATCCTCTCCTATCCCGAATGCTGCATTAGAGATTGTAGCTTTAAAAAATAGTGGGCTTATCATAGCAAAACAGGATGGTGTGACATCGCCTTTCTTAGTTTTGCACAATTTGCAAGGAGCAAGCTGATGAAATTAACCAACCTCTGGATGCAGCTAAGGTTTTTTAAAGGTATAGAAAGATGTTTTTCAATGTTCTTACCTGTATTTTGCTCTGAGTATTTTTCAAAGCTGAAGCCATTCTTTCAGCACATTGAAACTGCTGTTCTTGTTTTAAAGAGAAAAAGCATACTCGCAAACATTTCTTGTTTTATTACAATTGTAAACTTCAGCATTGGTTATTAAGTGTTACTTCAGCCCTGAAACTGGACTTCTGATGGGTAATAATTAGGAAAACAATTCTTCACAATTTCATTGTTGAAATCTTTTTCCTAGCCTTTGGCACAAACTTGCTGTCACCAGTTTCTAGTACTTGATTGCTGCCAGTTATCCCTACGACCACCATGATATGCCTATGGTTTTCTATATTTTAGCTCATGTAACATATGCCTCAGATAGTCGAATTTGTATTGAATCAGATATCTAGTGATGTTATTAACAACTAATTATATACACTAATTTGATATCTCAGACATATATAATGTCTGCAGGTTATATGCTTATTGTGTTTACTGTTATAGTATATACATTGTTGACTGGTTGATTGTTTGCTTAACTGCTGACAGATTGAAGGCAGAGTAAGATAGAGACTTCTTACGCTAGGGTGTCAATACATCATGATGTCATCTAGCTGTTTTAAAATTATAGTGCCTTTCTGATAATGTGCAATAATGCACTATCCTCCTCAGATTGCCCAATACTTGCAAGTTTTTGTCATCTGCAAATTCTGAAATTTTGTCCTGAAGAGCCAAATCATGAATACAGATTTACAGATCTTCTTAAAAGTTTACCTTTATTTAGCCAAACTTTCAATCACCCATCGGTGCCCCACATATCTCCTTATCAAAGCAAAACACTGAAGTTGTGGAAAATCTGAAATAAATCAGTAAAAGCTGAAAATATTGGCAGATTAGGCAGCTTAGGTGGAAAGCAAAAGACTGAGTTAATGATTCAGGTTGATGACCTTTAAACAGAACATGGACCTGAACTGAGATGCTGGCACACCCACTGAAGAGTGAAGCCTTTTCTGTTTTTATACTGCACGCCTCATTTTCCTGGGCTTCCATTTTGTTTGATTGTACTTTTTGTAAAGCAACTTTTATTTGTATTCTGATAAAGGTGCTACATGAGGTGGTACAACCAACAGCAAAGTCACATGGTATTGCAGTGTTGTGCTTCTGGAGAAAGCACTTGCCCACCTTGTAAAAGTCCAACCCAACCAAAAGTAATCCAAGGCGAGCAGAGGTTATGTGTCTAACCTGTTAACAGAAGAGAAAGAATGTGCTGGAGAGTGGGGGTGGGGTCAAGGTGGAACTCAACCAACATCATCATCACCACTAGTCAAGACAGAAATTGCTGGAGAAAACTTAGCAGGCCAGGCAGCCTAATGGAGAGAGAAACTGAGCTAACGTTTTGAATCCAGCACAACTCTTCTTCGGAACAAGTTTCAAGAGAAGGATGCCATCTTTCGATGTAGAGAAGTTTGTCCAAGCCTTGCAAAGTTTCTGTTAATATCCAGCACCCCAGGGTGGGGGTTACCCAAGAACATGACCAGGTGTGCGGATGGATTGGGTAATCCCAGAGACTGGGAGCTGTAAATTGGAATGGAGTCACCTCTGCTGTCACACTATGTGTGTGTATGTGGGTTGATGGGGAGGGGGTGGGGAGTGAAGGGAAATA